>NC_045769.1:12192763-12501973 GCF_008692025.1 Phocoena sinus | reverse complement strand
CCACACCTTCTTTCCTATTTCCAGAGTCACCTGATCTTTTGAAGACTCTTTAGAACCTTTCCTTCCTGCTGACTTAGTATCTCTTTTCCCCGGCCTTTTACCACTCATCCATCTGTTTTCTAGAATGTAAAAACATGTTCTATTATCTCCTTTCCCCTCTTTTTAAGGTTGTAATTTCATACCTTTTGTTTTTAATATATATTTGTATCATTTTAGAAGGTTTTGGGGAGAGAATTTAACTAAATGTATATGTTCAATCTGCCATCTTTAAGCAAAGCCCCTCCCTCTTCAATTTCCTTTCCTCTCCCAACCCTTTCAAAAAATCAGTTTCTGTCTACTTCCTCCTTTTTGCATTGGCAGATTTGAATGATGTCCTCTTAATGTAAGGCTTAGTGGAATCAGGACAAATTTTGTAGAACAAATGCAATTTTGAGATCTAATGACTTTGTCACATATTGAAAATTTATATAAAATGCAACACCCAAATTAATATATTTTTGGAAACAAACAAAAAGAATCTCAAACTGCATTTCCCCAGAGAAGTTGAAGCCCCAAGAAACATTTAACAAAACACAGGTTTTTAATTTAAATAAAGGAACTCCGCTACGTTTTTTGCTCTGTAAAGAGCACAGAGGTTTTCGGTTTTAAGCAGGAAATTTAAGGTCAGATGTCAAAGCCCAATGTCTGGTTACAGCCAAGTGTCACCTTCTCCTTAGCTCCATATTTTACACTCACTATATATACATTACTTTAATCTTCCCTCAATTCTTGGAAAAGAGCCAGACTTAAAATGCATGTTTTCAAAGGACTTGAATAGAATCTTGTCTAAAATGCAAAACATGGTTTCTTTTTTAACATCTGTGGTATACTTTAGTATTTTTCCCTATATCCTCATGGTTTTGTCGGCTTCTTAGGAAGGGGTGGAAGAAACCAAGTACAAAAGCACAGAGAGAGAGGAACGAATAAGAGAGAGATGAAAGGCACCAATAATAATAATTTTTCTTAAATATAAACCAAGTCTTCTTAAATCCTTTCCAGATTGAGTCCTGGTCCTTTCTATAATTTTTTAGGATCAATTCAAATTCTATTCAAGTAAGACATTTGTCTTTATTTTGGCCCCAATCATGAGTGTTATGAAGTCACCATTAATCTGTTTCAAGAATTCTTTTAAGAAAAGATACTTGATTTTAAAATAGAAGTGTGTTTCATAGAAACTTTCAATCATATGTTGTAAATTTTACAGAAAACAGAATTTGCAGTGAGACCAATCCTAAGTTACTCTTAAGGTCACTCTGCCATTTGAGCCAATTGTCCTTGGAGTAAATGATGATATGGTGATTGTTAAAAGAAGCACACCACTTTCCAAGGAAAATTTCTCATGACAAACCTAACTATTTTCATGCAAGGGAGAGCAAATAACTTAATAACAACAACAACAACAAAAAACAGATAGAGGAAATGAAGAGAAGAGATACAGAAGGAGTGGTGTAAATGTTTTGTTTATATTTTTAAATAATAAAATTGAAGTATTATAAATTTCCTTCCTTCAACAAGTGACCAAAAATGCTGCACAATGACTTCTGAATTTGACATTTTACCAGGCCTCCATGAAGAATATCTTCTGAGCACAGTTGGAGAATAAAAGAAGAGAAAATAAACAAGCCATACCACCAATTGAAAGGTTACTTGTGAGCATCCTCAGATGGCATTTGCTAGATTCCGAGATGCTAATAAAGCCCTGTCTTGCACATGTTATTGCAAAAAACTTCAATCTCCCATTCCTGCATAAATAAGAAAGTAAGAGTCTGACATAATTAGTTTGAAAATGTGATAATGAGAAGATGTTCTGACCCATTCATAGCTTGTCCAAAACACATTGAACAAAGGAGGAACACATCTGGACATACAGTAATTTAAGGGTATAATTATTGCATCACCATTCATTTTAGTCTGAGTTCAATTTAACGCTACTATTTAATGGATTTATAATTAAACTTTGTCTCTACCATCAGGGTGACATGTGACTCTGAGCAGTAATATGAGTCTCCAAAGCACCATTACAAGTTGTTTTGAGGGGTTTTTCTTCACTGTGAACTGTGAGTCACAGAACTTTAAAGCTGGGCATATGTTGCAGATGGGGCAAGCAAGCTATGGTTGTGAAAATGTGATATACTGTTTCTTCCTAATAATCAGTATAGATTGGGTTAGACCTGGAATTCTGTTGCAAAAAACTTGGATTATGAGATTAGAAGAAAATCTGGCCCAATCCCAAACCATCCCTGGTGTGGGAGGAATTCTTGGAAGTTATATAAATTGGGAGAGTACCATGGATTGCTGGGTAGATTACAGGAGAAAATGGAGCATGTCTAATCCAGGAGAGTGGCCAGATGAGAAGGAGATTAGAAGCAATTAGGAAACATGAGGAAATATTGAAGGAACTGGGCAGAAATTAAAGACTTGTGACAGGATCTCCAAAATCTGAAAAGCTGAATATAAGCAAAGGGGAAAAAACCAAAAAACAAGACTGATGTTCTCTTTTTGTGGACTTTCTCTGTTTAGACCTAAAAAAGGACAAACCCAGGATCAATGCAGGGTAGTCAGAGTGAGATATTATTTAATCAGAGCAAGAAAAAACTGTCTAACAATTTGGTTCCCTCAGAGTGACCTACATCAGGAGAAACTACATCCGTCCCAGTGAAACTGTCAAAATGAGGTCTAGATAATGTAGGGGGTAATCATGCATCGGAGCAGTATTGAATTTCATGACATCTAAAGTCCTTCCAACCCTTGGAGTTAGTAAACACCTGGTTTGGTCTGAGCATCTGGGCACACCCTGAACCCAGTCATGGGGCCATGTCTTCTTGATGTGTCACTATCCCACAAAGCATTATTTTTCTCAGCTACTTTGGCAAGGAAGATTAAGTACAGCTTTCATTTGATTAGCATATTTACTAAAAACAAATAATGCTATCACCATACACAATTTGACATCTTTTTTTTTCCTGAGTATGTCCTTATAGGCATCTCAACAAGCATCAGGTACAAACTAATTCATCAGCTATTTTATCAAATGTTATAGGTGTCAGGTTAATAATATGTAGAATTTGGATCTTATGCGTGGTATGGTGTTTCTATTTCATTAGTATGTTTCTACATAAATCCCTAAAAATTCTCAAAATAGCTGATTACTGGGTTTCGATTTGAGCCTTGGCCAAGATGTTGAGTTATACTCCAGCACCACCGTCTCTCCATCCTGAACCTCCTACTACATCCAATATAAGAGGCTCTTATGAGGCTGGTAGGAGAAGTTGGTAAGAGAAGCTACATTTGGCTCACTTAGGAAAAAATGTAAGCATCTGACCCACATGGATTACCTGTCCACATGTTAAACCAGGGTAACCCATTCACATGCCAAATGGCCTACATCAGTAAAGGAATGGTCCTCCTTTACCATCCTAGACTGTTCATGGAAAAAGTCTTATATCTTGTTGCTTCATTTCAGCCTCCTTTCCCACCTTTTCACTTTCCACTCCTGTGTTTTGAATATGATTGCTTACTTTCAGCTTCATCTATTGATTCAGGTTCTTCACTCAATCTTTGGTTTTGACTCTAGCCATTTTTCAGGGTCAGAGTCTGCACTTGGTCTCTGGTGCTCCTGCTCTGGCTCTCAGTTACTCACTTACTTAATCAGCACCTGGTATGAGTCACCATCCCACTTGACCAGTCCTTGGTACTGGCACATTCAGGTGGATCTACATCTAGGCTTACCTTAAATATTCATGAAGATGGACAAATAGTGGCCTTTCCCCAAGTTACTATTGATGAAGCTCAGAGATTATATTTCTGAATGTCAAATAATAACAGGGCACATGTGCACAATTCAGGGTCCTTAGAATAGGCTGATGGTTCTGGGTGCTTTCTATTTGAAGGCACCCGGGTCTCATCACACCAGGTTGATGTCTTGGAGATGTTCACTATGCCTTGACTGAATCTTGAGAGGATATAAGCAGAAGAATAATATGACTAAGTGTGGCATCACTGTGGTCACTTACCTAAGACAAGCATCCCAAGCAGGGTTATTTTTCCAATCTGACTCAAAAGTTTATGAGAAAAACCTAAGTGGTACAATTTTATTTGAAATTCTGCCAGGAAATAGCTTACACACAATAATCTCCTGGCAGAAATGATTTCTTTTAAGAAAGTTATTATAAAAGTATTCAATTAAAATTAAAGTAAAATAGCAAATCATAATTTAAACCAGTAGACCACTTATAGAGAAATTTACCAAAAAAAAGGCACTTAAAATGAAGATAAAGAAAATAGGAACACATTTCAGTGCCATACCATATAGAGGATGGATTTGCTTTTGGACAGGTTTAGAGAGTTCTCTAACCTTCTGTCTTCTAAATTTCCAATTAAAATATGAATACAGGGAGTAGGGGAATGTGTTTGTTTACACTTGGCAAAAACTGATTTCCTGTTTCTAAGAAAAAAAGCTTTCAAAGCTTTTTTGGACTTCAAATAGCTCTTGCAAAACAATATTTTGATGAGCTAAGTGTAAATGAACCAGAAACATATGGATTGGATTTCCATTGAGATACACATGGGCTTAAACATAAGCTGAAGAGAATGCCTGGTAAGTTATACTTGGAATTGATGAAAACCAAAATGTGGTAAATTTTCCAAAACTTATCTTGAGATACCTTATGTCCTGTCCTCCAGCCAAAACACTAAAGGTTTATTCTCTCTTTTTAGGAAATCTGTTTTGAAAGGTAGAAGTTATTTGTTCTTTAACGGAAAAGAGTTAAGTTTTAACAAGCAAGCTTCAAACTGAAGATACCATGCACATCTACTAATCAGAAGGACTGAAGACATTTTCAGGGTCACTAACACAAATGCATTTTCATTTTCAATAATTGTCTTTGCCTTGATCATTTCCATCTGATTTCTCTGACCTCAGAACAGAAGTATCTAAGGATAAGAGGATGGTGAATGAAATCTCCTGTTGAAAGTTTTCCTAAAACATGTATGCTTGGCTGTACCTATCTTTTCATCCTATAAAGCTGGCTCCACAATAGTTCTAAAAATGTTTTGGTTAAAGTGAATAATCTCAGAAATACATTGTCCTCTACCCTGAGAGATATTTGAAAGTGAACTGGAAACCATCTTGAAAAAAGATGTCAGGATACTACATCATTTAGGACTATAAATTCTTATCCACAGAAGAGATGATTACATGATTAATGGTATTTATATGGCCTAATCCTTTCCCAGTCTCAGGGGTTGGTGAAACAATGGTGTAAGAGATATCTCTCTTTTCTACTCAACAGACTTGAATCAGATGTTGTTATGGGCTGAATTTTGTCCCGGTAAAATATACATGTTGGTATACTAAATCCCAGCACCTCAAAATGTGACTATAATTGGAGAAAGAACTTTAAATAGGTAATTAATTTATAATGATGTCATTAGGGTACACTTTCTTCAAGATGACAGGTGTCTTTATAAGAAGAACTTAAAAGTCTCTTTGGTGGGGCTAATGGAAGACTCTGGGAGGGTTCATGCCAAGGAGTACTTCCCAGAACTTCTGCTGCCAGTGTCCTTATCCCCACGGTGAGCCACAGATACCTCCCACCTCTGCAGAAGACCCTCCAACACTAGCAGCGTGGCTGACAGGGTCTTAGTGTCCTGGCCGGGTGTCAGGCCTGTGCCTCTGAGGTGGGAGAGCTGAGTTCAGGATATTGGTCAACAAGAGACCTCCCAGGTCCATGTAATATCAAATGGAGAAAGCTCTCCCAGAGATCTCCATCTCAACACTAAGACCCAGCACAACTCAACAACCAGCAAGCTCCAGTGCTGGACACCCTATGCTAAACAACTAGCAAAATAAGAACACAACCCCACGCATTAGCAGAGAGGCTGCCTAAAATCATAATAAGGTCACAGACACCCCAAAACACACTACCAAATGCGGTCCTGCCCACCAGAAAGACAAGATCCAACCTCATCCACCAGAACACAGGCACTAGTCTTCTCCACCAGGAAGCCTACACAACCCACTGGACCAAACCTAGCCACTGGGGGCAGGCACCAAAAACAATGGGAACTATGAACCTGCAGCCTGAGAAAAGGAGAACCCAAACACAGTAAATTAAGCAAATTAGAAGACAGAGAAGCACACAAAAAATGAAGGAGCAAAGTAAAAACCCACCATACCAAACAAATGAAGATGAAATAGGCAGTCTACCTAAAAAAGAATTCAGAGTAATGATAATAAAGTGATCCAAAATCTTGGAAAAAGAATGGAGATAATACAAAAAATATTTAACAAGGACCTAGAAGAACTAAAGAGCAAACAAACAATGATGAACAACACAATAAATGAAATTAAAATTTCTCTAGAAGGAATCAACAGCAGAATAACTGAGGCAGAAGAACGGATAAGGGACCTGGAAGACAAAATAGTGGAAATAACTACTGCAGATCAGAATAAAGAAAAAAGAAGGGAAAGAATTGAGGACATTCTCAGAGAGCTCTGGAACAACATTAAATGTACCAACATTCAAATTAGAGGGGTCAGGCTTCCCTGGTGACACAGTCGTTGAGAGTCTGCCTGCCGATGCAGGGGACACGGGTTCATGCCTCGGTCCAGGAGGATCCCACAAGCTGTGGAGTGGCTAGGCCTGTGAGCCATGGCCTCTGAGCCTGTGCGTCCAGAATCTGTGCTCCACAATGGGAGAGGCCACAACAGTGAGAGGCCCGTGTACCACAAAAAAAAAAAAAAAAAAAAAAAAAAAAAAAAAAAGTTAGAGTGGTCCCAGAAGAAGAAGAGAAAAAGAAAGGGACTGAGACAAATATTTGAAGAGAATATAGTTGAAAATTTCCCTAATATGGGAAAGGAAATAGTTAATCAAGTCCAGGAAGCCCAGGGAGTCCCACACAGGATAAATCCAAGGAGAAACACACCAAGACACATATTAATCAAACTATCAAAAATTAAACACGAAGAAAAAATATTAAAAGCAGCAAGGGAAAAACAGCAAATAACATACAAGGGAATCCCCATAAGGTTAACAGCTGATCTTTCAGTAGAAACTCTGCAAGCCAGAAGGGATTGGCAGGAAGTGTTTAAAGTGATGGAAGGGAAAATCCTACCACCAAGATTACTCTACCCAGCAAGGATCTCATTCAGATTTGATGAAGAAATTAAAACCTTTACAGACAAGAAAAGCTAAGAGAATTCAGCAAAGCCAAACCAGCTTTACAACAAATTCTAAAAGAACTTCTCTAGGCAGAAAACACTGAGAAGGAAAAGGCCTACAATAACAAACCCAAAACAATTAAGAAAATGGTAATAGGAACATACATATCGATAATTACCTTAAATGTAAATGGATTCAATGCTCCAACCAAAAGATATAGATGGTTGAATGGATACAAAAACAAGACCTGCATATATGCAGCCTACAAGAGACCCACTTCAGACCTAGGGACACATACAGACTGAGAGTGAGGGGATGGAAAAAGACATTCAATGCAAATGGAAATCAAAAGAAAGCTGTAGTAGCAAATCTCATATCAGACAAAATAGACTTTAAAATAAAAACTATTATAAGAGAAAAAGAAAGACACTATATAACGATCAAGGGATCAATCCAAGAAGAAGACTTAACAATTGTAAATATTTATGCACCCAACATAGGAGCACGTCAATACATAAGGCAAATACTAACAGCCATAAAAGGGGAAATCGACAGTAACACAATAATGGTAGGGGACATTAGCATCCCACTTTCACCAATGGACAGATCATCCAAAATGAAAATAAAAAAGGAAATACAAGCTTTAAATGATACATTAAACATGATGGACTTAGTTGATATTTGTAGGACATTCCATCCAAAAACAACAAAATACACTTTCTTCTCAAGTGCTCATGGAACATTCTCCAGGATAGATCATATCTTGGGTCACAAATCAAGGCTTAGTAAATTTAAGAAAATTGAAATTGTATCAGATATCTTTCCCAACAACAATGCTATGAGACTTGATATCAATTATAGGAAAAGATCTGTAAAAAATACAAACACATGGAGGCTAAACAATATGCTACTAAATAACCAAGAGATCACTGAAGAAATCAGAGAGGAAATCAAAAACTACCAAGAAACAAGTGACAATGAAAACACGATGACCCAAAACTTACAAGATGCAGCAAAAACAGTTCTATGAGGGAAGTTTATAGCAATACAATCCTACCTCAAGAAGCAAGAAACATCTCAAATAAACAACCTAACCTTACAACTAAAGCAATTAGAGAGAAGAACAAAAAAGTTAGCAGAAAGAAGAAATCATAAAGATTATATCAGAAATAAATGAAAAAGAAATGAAGGAAACAATAGCAAAGATCAATAAAAGTAAAAGCTGGTTCTTTGAGAAGATAAGCAAAATTGATAAACCATTAGCCAGACTCATTAAGAAAAAAAGAGAGAAGACTGAAATCAATAGATATAGAAACGAAAAAAGAGAAGTGACAACTGACACTGCAGAAATACAAAGGAGCGTGAGAGATTATTTCAAGCAACTATATGCCAATAAAATGGACAACCTGGAAGAAATCGACAATTCTTAGAAAAGCACAGCCATATGAGAGTGAACCAGGAAGAAATAGAAAATATGAACTGACTAATCACAAGCACTGAAATTGAGACTGTGATTAAACGTCTTCCAACAAATAAAAGCCCAGGACCAGATGGCTTCACAGGCAAATTCTATCAAACATTTAGAGAAGAGCTAACTCCCATCCTTCTCAAACTCTTCCAATATATAGCAGAGGGAAAACACTCCCAAACTCATTCTGCAAGACCACTATCACCCTGATACCAAAACCAGACAAAGATGTCACAAAGAAAGAAAGCTACAGGCCAATATCACTGATGAACATAGATGCAAAAATCCTCCACAAAATACTAGCAAACAGAAACCAACACCACATCAAAAAGATCATACACCATGATCAAGTGGGGTTTATTCCAAGAAGGCAAGAATTCTTCAATATATTCAAATCAATCAATGTAATACACCATATTAACAAATTGAAGGAGAAAAACCATATGATCATCTCAATAGATGCAGAAAAAGCTTTCAACAAAATTCAACACCGATTTATGATAAAAACCCTGCAGGAAGTAGGCATATAGGGAACTTACCTCCACATAATAAAGGCCATGTATGACAAACCCACAGCCAACATCATTCTCAATGGTGAAAAATGGAAACCATTTCCACTAAGATCAGGAACAAGACAAAGTTGCCCACTCTCACCACTATTATTCAACATAGTTTTGGAAGCTTTAGCCACAGCAATCAAAGAAGAAAAAGAAATAAAAGGAATCCAAATCGGAGAAAGAGCATTAACGCTGTCACTGTTTGCAGATGACATGATACTATACATAGAGAATCCTAAAGACTCTACCAGAAAGCTACTAGAGCTAATCAATGAATTTGGTAAAGTAGCAGGATACAAAATTAATGCACAGAAATCTCTTGCATTCCTATACACTAATGATGAAAATTCTGAAAGAGAAGTTAAGGAAACACTCCCATTTACCATTGCAACAAAAAGAATAGAATACCTAGGAAGAAACCTACTTAAGGAGACAAAAGACCTGTATGCAGAAAATTATAAGATACTGATGAAAGAAATTAAAGATAATACAAACAGATGGAGAGATATACCATGTTCTTGGATTGGAAGAATCAACATTGTCAAAATGACTATACTACCCAAAGTAATCTACAGATTCAATGCAATCCTTATCAAACTACCAATGGCATTTTTCACAGAAGTAGAAAAAAATTTCACAATTTGTATGGAAACACAAAGGACCCCGAATAGCCAAAGCAATCTGAGAAAGAAAAATAGAGCTGGAGGAATCAGACTCCCTGACTTCAGACTATACTAGAAAGGTACAGTAATCAAGACAGTATGGTACTGGCACAAAAACAGAAATATAGATCAATGGAACAGGATAGAAAGCCCAGAGATAAACCCACGCACATATGGTCCCCTTATTTTTGATAAAGGAGGCAAAAATATACAATGGATAAAAGCAGCCTCTTCAATAAGTGGTTCTGGGAAAACTGGGCAGCTACATGTAAAAGAATGAAATTAGAACACTCCCTAACAGCATACACAATAATAAACTCAAAATGGATTAAGGACCTAAGTGCACAATCAGACACTATAAAACTCTTAGAGGAAAACCTAGGCAGAACACTATGACAGAAATCACAGCAAGATCCTTTTTGACCCACATCCTAGAGAAATGGAAATAAAAGCAAAAATAAACAATAGAGACCTAATAAAACTTAAAAGCTTTTGCACAGCAAAGGAAACCATAAACAAGAATAAAAGACAACCCTCAGGATGGTAGAAAATAATTGCAAATGAAGCAACTGACAAAGGATTTATCTCCAAAATTTACAAGCAGCTCATGCAGCTCAATATCAAAAAAACAAACAACCCAATCCAAAAATGGGCAGAAGACCTAAATAGACATTTCTCCAAAGAAGATATACAGACTGCCAACAAACACATGAAAGAATGCTCAACATCAGTAATCATTACAGACATGCAAATCAAAACTACAATGACGTGTCACCTCACACCAGTCAGAATGGCCATCATCAAAATACCTACAAACAATAAATGCTGGAGAGGGTGTGGATAAAAGGGAACCCTCTTGCACTCTTGGTGGGAATGTAAACTGATACAGCCACTATGTAGAACAGTATGGAGGCTCCTTAGAAAACTAAAAATTGAAATACCATATGACCCAGCAATCCCACTGCTGGGCATATACCCTGAGAAAACCATAATTCAAAAAGAGTCATGTACCAAAATGTTCATTGCAGCTCTATTTACAGTAGCTTGGAGATGTAAACAACCTAAGTTTCCATCATCGGATGAATGGATAAAGAAGATGTGGCACATATATACAATGGAATATTACTCAGCCATAAAAAGAAACAAAATTGAGCTATTTGTAATGAGGTGGATGGACCTAGAGTCTGTCATACAGACTCTAGGTGAAGTAAGTCAGAAAGAGAAAAACAAATACCGTATGCTAACACATATATATGGAATCTAAAAAAAAAAAAAAAAAGGTGCTTTTGAAGAATCTGGGGCAGGACAGGATTAAAGATGTAGACGTAGAGAATGGACTTGAGGACACAGGTAGGGGTAAGTGTAAGCTGGGACGAAATGAGAGAGTGGCATGGACTTATATATACTACAAAATGTAAAATAGATAGCTAGTGGGAAGCAGCTGCATAGCACAGGGAGATCCGCTCAGTGGTTTGTGACCACCTAGATGGGTGGGATAGAGAGGGTGGGAGTGAGGGAGACGCAAGAGGGAGGAGATATGGGGATATATGTATATGTACAGCTGATTCACTTTGTTATAAAGCAGAAACTAACATACCATTGTAAAGTAATTATACTCCAATAAAGATGTTAAAAAAAAAAAAAAAGAAAGAAGAGATTAAGAGACACACATGGAAGGAAGACCATGTGAAGACACAGGGAGAAGGAGGCCATTCATAAACTTGGAGAGAGGCCTCAGAAGAAACCAACCTTGTTAACTCCTTGATCTTGGACTTCTATCCTCCAAGACTGTGAGAAAATATATTTCTGTTGTTTAAGGCACCCAGTCTCTGGTACCATGTTATGGTAGCCCTAGCACCTTAATGCAGTTATGAAGATGTTTTCCCTCCACCATATACAAATCATCATGGCAATTAACAACAGGCCAGAGTCTAGTGTTTTCTTCTGTTGAACCTGGAAGATGTCCTCCTAGAACCTAAGCTTTTGACCATGATGGAAGTCATGGCTTAAATACTGAGGATTCTGTGATCATCAGCACATGTGAAGAAGAGTAGTTAAGCCAAAGCAAGGGTTCAGTCCTCCAGGTCCTAGGACAATCCCTTCTTGACATCCCTCTAGCAGTAGCTGAATCCCATTCTTTTCCCTACCCAGATTTTGTTATTTTCCCATTTTCCTTGGGCTCAATTATATTAGACTTGCAATCTTTGTTTCTTTCTGCCAAAGTTGGGACTCCACTCCTAGCCTGTTTCCTCAGCTATGGCCTGAGAACTATATTCTGGTCTCGCAATGAAACACTGAATTCATGGTAAATTGTGTGCCTGTCTGGTTGGACTAATTAAGAACATGGTGCCACCCATGCCATGTGGTAGCTTAACTGCCACCCTTTATAGGCACATCCCCTTTTTCTCCCCTTGTTAGCTTGACTGTGTCTACCCTTCCAGGCTGCTGCCTTCTTGAAACTGATCTCAAATTCCCTGGCAGCTGATTGCCTCCCCTTATTGCATGTGCCACTGACAACCTAAACCATTGGCCCTGGTATCTGACTGCCTGTGTTCTTATTCTGACCCCTTCCATAATAATTGTGTGCCAAAGTTCCTCCATCTGAAAATGAGGATAATAATAGTATCTATTTCGTAGGGTTATTGGGGGATTTGAATAGAACGATACATGTAAAGCAATTTGAACAGGGCCTAGAATATTGTACAAGCTCAATAAATGTTAGCTAAAATGTTGAATGATAATGGCTTTTCTAAGATGTGAAAACATATTTGATAGTTACAACAACCCTGGTGCGTGGGAGTTATTTCTGTCTTCTGCAGATGAAAAGTCTGATTGGATTTAAACTCCAAGGTTTTCATGCTCTTTCCAGAACAGCTCCACATTAGAAGAAAAAGCCAAGGGAAATGGGCCAAATCTAATGACTTACAGTTACCTAAATATAACATGTCTTCATAAGGAGTTATTGGGAAGAAAGACTTACTTTGGAGAGGGGATTAACATAATTATAACCAATACGATGCAGAAGTTTTAATGCCTTTCTTAAAGAAGAGTTGGATCAAGTCCCCTATAGTTAGAAGTAAACTCATTATATAATCTGGAGGTCCAAATCCTATTCTAACTACTGGATCTGAAACAAAGCATCTATATCTGTATTGTTTACTGAATAAATTGGCCAAAAAACTAAGGTTGTGTTGAAGACTTTGAATCTTTGTGAGTTGTATGATCCCATAATTGCAGCATTCTGAAGAAGTGCATTAGTTCAGTTTCGTTTCATATGTGGGAGTCTTGCAACAGAGAGACATGACAGCAAATTAAATCAAGTCCCTAAGCAAATCAGTGGCTTTAGGTTCATGCTTCTTGCTCTCTCCTCATTGTGTTTGGCTAACCACAGTATTATCTCTGCTGTGCATGGGGTGGGGGCAATAAACCACAAACTGCAAGGAGAAGTTGATGCTTCATGGGGTTTAGCTGATTGGAACTTTCACACAATTTGTTACACTGTTATCTCTCATTTGTTTTACAAAGTGGTAATACACAAAATCTTTGGGAAACTCTGTTAAAGACACACAGTGTTATATGGGGCCATAAGACATAAGGGACTCTCTTATTAAGAGCTAAGTACAAAAAAAAAAAAAAAATATATATATATATATATATATATATATAAAGCTGATCTTAAACATCTTCCTCTACTATTTTCATCTGCATGATCCAGGAACTTAGTTCACTGTATTCATTACCTCGCCCTCAACACATAGAATACCGCCCACTACAAAGGAGATATTCAATCACAGTGACTGCAAAACGATAAATAAATGATTGATGGAATATCCTCATTAAGAAAAATGTTTTCAAAGAAAAACACAAACCAGTTTTTTTTAAATTGTAGTAATAAGATGCATCATTAGAATTAAAGCCAGCTCTATAAATTGAAGCATGAATAGATAAAATGTATGGCTTCTTACCACTGTCAATTCATTTACTTCTTTTTAAAAATTTGTACTTTATATTGGAATATAGTTGATTTACAGTGTTGTGTTAGTTTCAGGTGTACAGCAAAGTAATTCAATTATACATATGCACATACCTATTCTTTTTCAGATTCTTTTCCCATATAGGTTATTACAGAGTACCGAGTAGAGTTCTCTGTGCTATACAGTAGTTCTTTGTTGATCAATTCATCTGTTTCTTTTGTGTATTCATTTAACAAACATTTATACACCTCTTACTGTGCACAAAATGCAGTACAATTGAAATGGGTAAATAACAGGTACGATACAGTTCCAACTCAGAAGTGGGAATTGTATTCACTACATAACTAACAAGGAAAAAAATTAGAAAATGTATATACCATGTAAAACCTCTTTTCAAGTGGACTGCTATCCTAACTACCACAAAAAATATGGGAAGGCAATTTTTAATATACACAAAAAAGTTACTTCCCAAAGCATGATAAACTTGAGTGTTAAATGAAATTCTAGATTACAGATAGTTTTCATTTACTGATAGTTTAGTATAAGATAATCCAATCATGCTTCTTTAATGTTATTGCCTCCCAAGAAGACAGTACTTCATATGGCAAGAAGTTTGGGTAGGAAGTTGGATGAATTTCATGGTACTTTACTCAGAAAAGTTTCGCAGAACCAAAGATATCTCTTGTTATTTGAAAAATTACTCACGTTACTGGTTTATATTATTAAAAAATAACATCTTATCTAATGTAAAACAATATTTTCTGAAATGAGAAATAAATGTAATGGGTTGAATTGTATTCTTTGAAAAAGACATATTTGAATCCGGTCCCTTAGAATGCGATCTTTTTGGAGATAGGGTCTTGCAGAGGTAATCGAGTTAAAATGAAATTATTAGGGTGGGCCCATTTTTTTGTAAAACAGAAAATTTAGGCTGAGACTTGCCCATGGACGCAACTCCATGGGAAGATAGGAGTGATGCTGTTACAAGCCAATGAACTGCCTACTGAAAATTAGAAGAGAGGCTATAAACAGGTCCTTCCCTAGAGTCTTCAAAGAGAAGATGGCCCTACCTACAACCTGATTTTGGACTTCCAGCCTCCAGAGAGACAATAAATTTACTGTGAGACAGTAACTTTCTGTTGTTTAGGCCACCCGGTCTCTGAAACTTTATTACAGCAGCCCTAGTAAATCAATACAAATAAGCTAGGTTGGCATTAACACTAGTACAATTAAATCTTGCTTGAATAGATTTTCTAACCATGGTAACCATTTACTTTTCAATTGAAAAAGAGTAAATTGCTGAAACTTTAAAAAATGCTTTCAAGATAAATTAAGCTATAGCATTAAGTTGCTACTGTTAATTGAGATAAACAATGAATGAAGCTTTAAAACAGTAATACATGATAGATACCACACAAAAAATACTGAATTATTTCAACAGATGCCAAAAACATAACTTTAACACCTGAAAATTCTGTTCTGATTATTAAAAAAATCCAAGCACAAATAAACAAAATAAATAGTAATCAAAGGATAGAACTTTAACGTGTTTACTATTAATTGTCTTCCACTAAATCTAATATAAAAAATTTAAAGTAATAGAATAGATATTTCCATTAAATTCAGGAAAAAAATAATTGTATCACCAAACCTGACATTAGCTAGCCTTGTTTTATAATCAATGTAAGAAGGTAAAGAAAATAATTAGGACATACAACTATTGTAGAGGAGAAACCAAAAGTCATCAGTTTTTCTTGATAGACTTTTCGAAGTAGAAGCTGAAGGAAATCAGCTGAAAAACTGTTAGAAATAGCAACAGAATTTATTATGATTATTAACTTCAAAATAAGCATGTATTATATATACATATAAAATATAAATCATATGTAATAAATATGAATAATATAAAGTAAAAATGCCAGAGAAATAAATTTAATAAGACATGTACATGAATTATACAGAGAATATGTGAGTAAATACTTTTCTTTTTTTTTTTTTTATTTTTTGTGGATCCTCCTGGACCAGGGCACGAACCCGTGTCCCCCGCATCGGCAGGCGGACTCTCAACCACTGTGCCACCAGGGAAGCCCCTATACTTTTCTATTTTTTTAATTCCAATAAAGATAGTGATGGACTTTCAGAAAATGACAAATTATATAAATTTTATATTAAAAACTAAGGTGGAAAAGCCAGGAAAGTTGTGTAAAAGAATAATGAGAAAGAACTTTTGCTCCCAGATATTAAAAGACTAACATACACACACACACACATAAGCTATATATATATTTTTTTTAATTGTGCTTTTTTAACAATTTGTTCCCTCATACTTAAACAAATACAGAGGAGAATAATTGGATATTCAGATATAGATAAAGTAAGACTTTAAAAAAATTATTTGAAGTCCTATAAACTACAAATAATTTATCTTAACATAGTATTGTATGTCTTTCTAAATATTTCTCTAAAGTTTATGTACACACACATTTTATTTCCAAATAGGTTTATACCTTATATATTCTTTTGAAATCTATTTTTATGTTTAATATAACAAGGATACACATGTATATCATCATTTTAATGCTTTCATGGTATTTTACTATATGAATGTGTCATTGTTTATTGTCTATATCCTCATTTTGGTTATTCAGATTAGTTATTTTTTAGTCATTATAAACAAGGTTCAAAAAGCAACCAAACACAGATACATCTGTATCCTTATACAAAACAGTTCCTAAAGATGAATTTTTGGAAATGAAGTTAATGGATCCATGAAGCAAAAGAGAAATTCCAGAATTCCCTCAACACACTCACCCATACAAACATATATACATATACAAAAGACATATGTATATGTGTGTTCAGTGAAGCACTTTGATAATACAGAAATAGTTAACATGTAAAATATTTAGTAATAACATATTGCTTTGTTAAATAATGCATTCTTCAATGCTACCTTAAAATATCATCTTGTAGAAAATCATTTGAGATGTTCATGATGTTCTAAGAGTAAAATCAGGCTACAAAGGAAACATCTATATCAACTGTGAATAATTTTGCTGGGGGAAAGTAATATATATCTATTTTATTTATTGTGCTTTTTTATTTACAACAATTGCTGAAATAGATATTTACTAGTTATGTTGTTCTTCCAAGTGTCTTGGCAGGGTTCTTGAACATCCGCTTCTTCCTCTCTCTTCATGCAGTAGACTTTCCCAAACCTTTCTCTTCCTCTAAGATCTAGACTAATTCCTAACAGCTTAATGAAGCCATTTCCAATACTGCAGCCCCAGCTGAGCAGCTTCTTCTCTGTGTTTCTACATCACTGACTCTGTGCTCCCCTTTTTCGATGTGCTGATTTTTACCCCCCAGTCAGTTTTACAATTTTTCTACATCTGTACTTGCACACTGCAAAAAGCAGAAGCCCATCAGAGAAGATGGCCAGGGAAACATCTAATTGATTCAGAAATCTCAATGTCTTGTTTATTTTACTATTCATATGAATTTTATTAAGACATTTCACTGTATTATGAGGTGCAACTTTTACCTTATTTAGTGAACCTTTAAACGAGAGAAAGAAATTATATTTTATCACCAAGACACAACTTCATTTCCTATTATTTTGTCTTGGGTGTCATATATCTAAAGGCTATAAGCAAGGTAGAATTGTCATTGAGATGTTGACTACTCAGGGTACAAGATGACATGTGAATAGCAGATCCAATTGCAGCCTCTCCTAACCTCTCCAAAATGCCAGTAGGGTCATAAAAAGGATAAGTGCAATCAAGACTGTCTACAACTATAATTTGAAAAGAATTGATGCTAATTATCAGGCAGATAGAACATGACTGAGAAATCATACAGACTTTAGAAAAATATGACAATGTGTTTTATTTAATTTAAAAAAAAACACCATACAAAAGAAGAGACATTTCTTACTCTCTCTTCTCTGTCCCTCACTCAAAGTCTATGAGTTATGGCAAGCAGAAACCTGAGCAAATATTATCTGTTCCCCTTTGATTATTCTTGACTCTGCAGTAATGGCTCTATTTTCTCACATTCCCCCACCCCACCTTTCCCATCACTAGACTTTGGAAAGAATGGGACAGGAAGTTGGGGGGTGTGGATAGCGCTGGGAAATTATCACAGATTCTCCTTCCTACCAGAAGGCACTTTGAAGGATGGGTGTCACATGAACAACTCAAGAATAAACAGAATAGGAGCAAACATTCAATATATAACAGGTAAAGAAATGAGGTTTGGAGTGTATTTTCTCTGCTTAGAGTTCCAGAGAGATGAGCAGAGAAAAAAAGTGGGAGGAAGAAGCCACATCACAACAAAGGTATATTCCAAGAAAGTCTACTGGAAACAAGCAATTAGACTGTGTCCCTTCTGAGGGGCAGAATTATTCAAAGACCTGAGAAGGTTATTCATCAGTCATCTAAGTGGAAAAGAGCAGAGTCATGGGTGACCAATTTATCCTGTGCATAAAAATCTTGGTCTGGATCAGATCCCACCTTCTTTTCAACACTAAAGAGAATATATATTCCATATCTAACTGAAAATAAATTTTTGAGCTGAAAATAGTTTAATGTATATACATTGAAAGGGAAAAACATTTACTAAGTAAAATTAATTAAAAAATTAATAATCAAAATATAACAGATGCCTACAAATCAGTAAAATTAAGGAAGTATATAAATATGTGAAAAAATTTATATAACAAACCTTATAACAAGGGTCTCAACTTCACTAGTGATCAAGGTAACATGTATTAAAAGATTAGATACCGTTTGAGATGCACTAGTTTGACAAAAATTATAACCTAGTATTAGCAAGGTTATAAGAAAACAAGAATTGTTTTTAAAATTATTCATATAAACACATATATATGGCAATAACACATTTGTATATCCAATTTTAATTGTTGTATTTTATATGAATATACTACAATTGTTTTATATGTTATCCACTGATAATACTGGGACTGTCTCTAATTTTTTTCTCCTTAACAATGTTGTAAAATGTTTAGTTATGCATGAATGTTAAACTTGTGAGTGAATGTCTTCCTTTTAAATCTTTTCCATGAATTTTCAAAACAATCAATAAAACAAAAATAAAGCATATCACTAAGTGGTCAAGGAAAGTAGAGCCAAGTATAGGTGGTAGGTACAGTGATTCTGGTGATTTCATTTACTCTAAAGTTAAACAAATTAAAACATGATCTCAAAATGTGGTAAGTTCTATAAATGAAAATGAAAAGGTACTGTGAGCAATAATATTGGCAAGCACTACTTTAGATTGGGTAGTGAGACGCGATGCCCTGAAGAACTGCGTTTAAATTGATACTAGGAAGGTAGGAACAAGACCCAATGTGAAGAGTGGTGAGGAAAGAAATCCATGTACAGAGAACATCGTATGTGATCGTCCTGATTCAGGGCGAGTTTGGCTTCTTTTGAGAAACTGATATAGCAGGTCAAAGTTAGTGAGGCAAAGACAAGTCTGAAGAGTGAGGAAGGGCCCATTGGATCACTGTTGAATCACAGTAAGTAAAACAGATAGTCTTTTAAAAATGTCATCTGATTTCAGTGTGTGCTTTGTTTCTTCTCCAGCAATTTCACACTCTGACACTTTTCACATCTCTCAGATGATTCTGCCTTTATTACTGCCTTGAGGTGGCCTGGTCTCAGTTCTTTTTGGACCTGTTATTTGATGTGAATTAGTAACTGAATAATGATTATGCCTAAAGGAGTGTTACTATATAAACAGTGCCATTTTCATTGATCTGTTGCCATCTACAATTTGGAAAGTTGGAGGAGGATGTTGAAGGGAACATGAGTGGGTGAGAAAGAAATGCTACAGGGCAAAAAACACCAATTCCTGGATTTCATAATATGTGATAAAAGTTGGTATGTTGTTTAGTTCAGTAAAACATGAGCCAGACTTTAAGCTGATTCTGAGTTACAAAGAGGTAATCTGTCATTTAGTATTTAAAGTGAAATAGCAGATTTTGGGGGAGACACATCAGCAACAGAATGAAGAATACACAGAGCTGAAACTTCCTATCAGTGTAACATTCTCAAGGGAAAATTCCCAACAATAACTTAACACACCTAAATGAAACACAGAGTCAAGAAGTATTCAGACTTGTGTGCATATCTTAAAATTAATCATGAACATATGATGTGAGAACTACATTGATAATAAATTTATACTTGACATAAAATATTTTAATGTATCATAAAAGAGAGTACATGAACCATGTAGTTTGTTGATATCAAATTAAGAATTTACACTACACATTTCTTCTATCCTCAAGCATTGAAAAAACTGGTATTTTTTTGGTTTTATCTCAAATATAATTCTGTACAAATGGTACTTTGTATTTCTAAAATTTGACATAACTAACTTTAAAAATGATCACAAGAGACCTCATACCATTTTAGAGTTGAAAAAACATAAAAATAATAGGGTTATTCTAAAAATTTTAGGAAGTGAGTGATGATTGATAATAATTTAACACCATAAAAACAAGGAAAGGAGAATTAATTTCCATTATATTCTGAGGTTAAACTCTAGAAACACCACCCGGTGGATAAAAGAATCATAAAAGAGTCATTTAATGGCAGGCAAAGTAGCATCAACATTTGGCATGAAGAGTTATTTCTCAATTTTGAAATAAACTAGAATTTTTTTAAAAATTTTATTCCAAAGTAACTGTCTCTACCACACACACACACACACACACACACACACACACACACACACGCACAGAGCCATTTTTAAAAGAAAAAGAAACCTCTCATATGTAGTGTTAGTAAAAACAAAAGTATATTGTGAGTATCCCAAAGTTAAAAGTCTTAGTGTGCAGCCTTTTGTACTCTTTATTAGGTAAGTATGCTTACTATTCTGACAAAATAATATATCATAACTGAACTAACAATTATCAAAAATGAGAGTAGATAATTTGGTCACTGAGTATGAGATCCAAAATTTGTCCTTTATGCAAAGTCATAATGAAAACCAAAAATGTAAATATAATTCTTAATTAATATGGTGTAGAAAGTCCCTAGAATCTAGTAAATTTCAGAACTCAGCAACATCACCTTAGAGAAATTAGCACACTTGTGTCCCAAGAAAGATATGCAAATAGTTGTCATGCCATTGTTGCAAAACTCTAAGCCAAAACCAACCCAAATGTCAGCCATTGTTGAAATGGGTAAATTAATTGTAATCTATTCATAAAATCAAAATGAAAAACTACAGCTAAGCAGGACATAAACCCTCCACTCACCATCTTGAAGGTCTCTTTTTCTTAGTTCTCTGGCCAAAAGTTGAGCTCTTCTCAAAGATAATGCTGTCCACAGGTATTGTAATGAGGCTGTTAACTGATCCTCTGGTCAAAAATAGGAAAAAAGTGTAGGGGAATAAATATGAGACTCATCACTGCTGTATTAGTCATCCTCTGAGTTTTAGCTTCAATCCCTTCAATCTCTTCAATTCAGATCTCTTCAATCTGCCTCCTATGTTTACTTTTTAGAGTCCTCAAGTAGTGTGCAGTGAGAGTTGGTGGGCTTTATCCATCTTGTCAGGTAATAGAACTGATTGTTCTTTAAGTGCCTGTAGATTCTGAGGTGATGTTCTTATTTTTACTTCTGTCACTCTTTGGTGAAATAGAAGTGTCTCTCTCTCTCTCTCTGTTTTTTTAAATGTCTTGCTAAAGAATATATCAGCTTGGGCTTCCCTGGTGGTGCAGTGGTTAAGAATCTGCCTGCCAATGCAGGGGACATGGGTTCGAGCCCTGCTCTGGGAAGATCCCACATGCCACGGAGCAGCTAATCCCGTGAGTCACAACTACTGAACCTGCGAGCCACAACTACTGAGCCCACGTGCCTAGAGCCTGCACTCTGCGACAAGAGAAGCCACCCCCATAAGAAGCCGGCACACCGCAACAAAGAGTGGCACCTGCTTGCCACAACTAGAGAAAGCCCGTGCACAGCAATGAAGACTCAATGCAAAAATAAATAAATTAAATAAATTTTTTAAAAAAGGAAGTAAGAATATATTAGCTTAATATTTTCAAAGAACTGACATTTGAATTTGTTAATTTTCTTTATTGTGTATGAGATTTTTATTTTTATAATTCTTAGTTTTATTCTTATACTTACCTCTCTTGGATTCAGGGGGAAAAATCCTCGGTTTTATCGAGTGATAACTGACAAATAAAAATTGTATATATATATATGGTGTATAATGTGATGATTTGATATGTGTATACATTGTGAAATGACTACTACAATCAAATTAATGAACATTTCTATCACCTCACATATTTACCTTTTGTGTGTGTGGTGAAAAGATATAAGACTTACTATCCTTACAAATTTCAAGTCTACAATACAGTATTATTTACCATAGTCACCATACTACATGTTAGATGCTCCAGAACTTCTTCATCTTATAAGTTTGTACCGTTTGATCAACATCTAGTTCCCCATTTCCCCTACTCTCCAGCCACCAGCAACCACCCAACCACCATTCTACACTCCACCTCTGTGAGACAGACGTTTTTGGAACAGTTTTAGCCTTGATGGGCTGCAATGAATTTTTAATTTTCTTTATTCCCTAGAATGGTCATGATCTTCCATTACAGAGATGAGTGCTAGTTATGATGTGTGACACAATATGCTAAAAACAAATGACTGTCATGTGGAAAATAAGATTAGTGCAAGCCTATTTCACTTTTAGTAAATTATGTATATATTTTTTCCATGGGCATAACTCTACCCTTTTACATACCCAATTTGACACATACAGAGAGCATATTATTTATTGAGCTTTAATAATGTCATCTCCAATATATGAAATTGAGTACTGTGTTCACAGCCAACTCTCCAAGCATTTTTTTGATCTTTACATTATTACAATTCTATAATTAAATTATAGACATATTTCCCCCCCAAATAAAAGGGTGAGTATTTAGATAGAGGCTGGTGATCTTAAAAAATATATGAATGGTCACAATCAAGCAATGGGCTTTTTTAAGTATATTAAATAGATATCTAACACTCTCCTTAGGCTAAGGAAGATTTTTTGAACTATTATAGCTTTTAATAATGTGTTATAGTTCCAGGGTGTATTACAGTAGTATTGTTTAGATTCCTGTAGTTAAAACAGAGTCAGAGTTTCTAACAAAGAGACCTTATTTGATGGGTGAGGACAAATCATGGTCTTCTGTTACGTCTGTGATATCTGTTGGCATCAAAATATGTGATGCTAATATTGAAATAAGCTATGATTTGACAAATTGTTATACTCTCTATACTTTGCTGTATCCTTGAAATATTTCATTTAGCTATCCTATTTAGAGATATTTATAATGTAGCCATGAAATTTGTTGTGAATTGGATCTCAGATACTATCTACTATAAACAAATATGAAACATACACCCTTTTCATTTTTTCTGGGGTATTTCCTTAAACATCTTATACTATTAATTCAACTAAATTAGTGATTGTAATGTCCTTCAAACACTAGAATTACAGAAATCGTTTTTGTAAGGAGGTTATATATGTTACACTTTAGGTAACTAAAGGAGATAAGAACAAAACCAACATGTCCTGATGAGATATATTTAGGCAACAGTAGAGTCAGAAATCTCAAAGCTCATACTATAAATATCACTGGTCTTCTTGTACCCAAATGTCTCCTCTCTCACAGAAATGCTGAGAATAACTGACTACACAGAGTTCTACAGACATAGATCTGGCTGTTGTTGTCCATCCTACAAAACTTAAATTAAATTAGACAAATACACATTATTTACTGCCTTGACTGAGTACCAGGCACTGTATTAGGAATGAATGGGAATGCCAACATGAGAAGAACATAGACCCTAACAACAGAAAATTCACAATCTAAGAAGTAGGGCAGGGGATAGGTGAAAAATATGATGATGAGAGAAATGCAGAATTAAATAATATAAAACAAGATGAATTGTAATTGCAAAATAAAAGCACAAGATGATGTAGATTTTCAGTGGAAGGATAGTTCATATATGTTTGGGAAAGTAAGAGAATATATTCTGTATAATAGCTATCTTTTGGAACTTGTTAAAATGTGTTTTATGGTCCAGTCTATGGTCCATATGGTCTGTGCCTATTAATATTCTGTGTATGCTTGAAAAGAATATGTATTCTGCAAATGTTGGGTAAAGCATGCTATATATAAATATATATATATATATATATATATATATATTAGATGAAACTTGTTAACGTTATTTAAATATTGTATAACTTTATATCCTTAGTGCTTTTTAATTTTTTTTGACTACGCTATTGATAAGTTACTGAAAAAGGCATTTGGATATATTCAATAATTATGCAATAGTTCATTTGTCATTAAAGTTATGTAAATTTTTGCCTGCAAATATTTTGAAATCTTTTTTTGTTTTGTTTAAATTAAAAATTGTTATATAATTCTCATCTGTCACATAACATTTTTGTGAAGTGATTCTCTTTACCTCAAAATAATACTTAAAGTTTAAAAAAGTATTTATAGTGTTTTATCATATTTCTTTTGATTAGAATTTCCCTCCTATATCTGTTCTCATTTTGTTACTTTCTACTGTTTAATATCTTTATATTTAAAATAAATGTCTTATAAACGTCACCTTTGCACTGATATTTTGGAGAAGCATTGTCATTACTCAAGTCTGAAAATATTATGTTAAGTGGTACCATTTAGCTCATTTAACGTTATTGAAAATATATATATTTACCAAAAATATATTTATTTATTTACAATATATATTCATACAAACACACATACATGTACAAATATATATGCAAATATGTGTGTGACTATTTGTACCATATTATTTTTTGCTACTTTTATCACCTTTTCTATATAAACTATACTTTCCTTTTTTACTCCCTTTTGATTTAAGAGTATTTTTTACTTTTTTCATTTTTTCTGTCCACTGTCTTGTGAAATATGTGCTCTGCCTTTAAAGATTACCTGAGATACCTTAACACTTAAATTTATTGATGTTTATAGTAAATCAGTATTCTTACCCTACTCCCAAACAATAGCAGAAACTTAGAACAATTTAACTCCACTTATGCAACTCATAAATATGCTAATGTTGTCACATATTTTAGTATTATATTCTTGTTTTAATCTCCACTTATATGTGTAAATCATTATGCATGCATTATTATTAGAGCTTTATACTGTCAAAGTTTATTTACATGTACCCGTATATTTAATTATTTCCCTTCATTCATTCTCATACTGCAGACTTTTCATCTAGAATTACTTTTTCCTGTTTTAAGGTACAAGCCTCAGAATTTCCTTTGGTGTCAATCTGCTGGTTACAAACTCTGTTAGTTGTCTTGGGTTTTGTTTTTGTTTTTTCTGAAAATGTCTTAACTTTGCCCTTGTTTTTGAAAGATTTAAGGGAGAACAATATTCAAAGCAGACATTTCTTTTCTCTTCAATTATTAAAGCCATCTTCCAACTTTATATGTTGCCTATGGGAGGTCGAACATCAGTATAATTGCCTTTCCTTTGTAAGTGCCTGTATGCCATTTAAGATCTCCTCTATGCCTTTTGTGTACGCAGCTTTGAAGTGTCTCAGGGAAAACTGATTTTTCTTCATCCTGCTTGGTGTTTGTTAGGCTTCATCACTATGTGAATCTGTGCCTACAATCAATTCAAGACAATTCTATGCCATTACCTCTTTGGGTATTTTGTAATCCCTTTCTCTACTAGCCCTCTGAAACTCTAGCTGTAGCTCAAACACTTTGCAATATCTGCCTTGTCTTTTAATGCAGTTTTCAAATACCTTATTATTTATTTTAGGTGCCACATTTATGAATCTCTGTTTAAGTTTAGAGTTGTTGCATTTTAGATAAATTCCTTACATATTCATTTCAGTTCATCAGTGTTCTCTTCAACTTTGTGCAATCTGCTATTAAACACATTCATTACATTTTTAATTTTAAATATTGTTGTTGCCAGTTTCCAGAAGTTCCATTTGTTATTTGGAAATGTAATTTTTTTTTATATCTGTATTTTAAAGTTCTTATTTTATCTCTTTAAACTGTCAAATATTGTCAATTCACAATCTGTGTCTAATTATTATCTAAAATTTTACAGATCTATGTTGTCTCTGGTATTTCTTCTTTATTATGCCATGTTTCCTTACTTGTTTAGTGCTTCTTGAATGTGAGTGGTTCATTTTCCTTGGAACATTATCTGAGAAATCTATGAAGCCTGGGATTAAAGGGGTTCTTCCAGAGCGATATACTTTTGACTCTTCCAGTAATCTGGGTTGCACTCATAGTCTGAAACCCCTTTAAACTAATTTTTGTACTATTCAAGTTCTAAGAATGTGGCTGGAGACCTGAACCAATCTCAGCTTATAATTACAAATGATCAGGGAAACTGTTTTTTCCTTTGTTTAAGCAGCAAAAATAAAATGTATAAAAAGGAACATGTAAGACATAGTAGAACACCTAATTTCATTTATTTTTCTCTTCTAGATTATTTCTCATTTTATTTATTTTTATAGCATATAGAATACATTACACATGTGTGTCCATGCCTGTGTGCATATCTGCCTTTGCAAAAGGTCTGTTCTAAAGATTTTTTTTTCTTTAGTGAAAGGAGTTGTTTCTCAAAGTTTGAAAGTGACTTCTGTAACAATGGGAAGCTATAGAAAGGCAAAAGGTGGAAAAAAAATGTTCATTTAAGTCTTTAATCCATTTGGAGTTTATTTTTGTATAGGGTGTTAGGTAGTTTCAGGGCAGGAATAAAGAGGTAGACATAGAGAAAGGACTTGAGGACATGGGGTGGGAGGGCGAAGCTGGGGTGAAGTGAGAGTAGCATTGACATATATACACTACCGAATGTAAAATAGTTGGCTGGTGGGAAGCAACAGCATAGCACAGGGAGATCATCTGGGTGCTTTGCAATGACCTAGAGGGGTGGAATAGGGAGGATGGGAGGGAGGCTCAAGAGGGAGGGGATATGGGGACACGTGTATGCATATGGCTGATTTGCTTTGCTGTGCAACAGAAACTAACACAGTGTTGTGAAGCAATTATACTCCAATAAAAGATCTATTAAAAAAAGGATGCTCAGCTTTGTGTTTTAGAAAGACTATTGCTCATAGTGTAAAAATATGGCAGTAATGTGTATGACTGAAGATATGGAAATAAATTAGGAAGGTCTGACAAGAGCTCATGCAAGATTTGACGCAGGCCTAAATTAAGGCATTAGTGGTGAGAATGGAGTGGAAGGAATTGATGGAAAAAAGTGTGCTTTGAGCAGCCTAGCTTCTCTAGAGGAATTTAACCAATGAAAATATTTGGTCAAAGTGTGTGTGTGTGTGTGTGTGTGTGTGTGTGTGTGTGTGTGTGTGTGTGTTTTAGTTCCTGCCTTGTCCTGTGCCATGGAGGAATTCTGTGAAAAAATGCTAATAACTAAGAGAGATATTTGATCATACTTAGGCACTCATGACTCTAAAAAAATTCTGTATACTTAATGATACCATTCATATGTCTTAGATATAAACATCCTGTATATTGGCATGTCTCTAAGAAAATCAGAGTTTATTACATGTAAGAATTAAATAGTGAAGTGCAAGTAGGGTAGTGAGTTTATGTCTTATGATTGAGATACTTGATATAAGCTATGAAAAAGATTTCCAAGGAGATATTGCTATTACATCACAAATGATTATAGTTTATAATTTGTGAGTGATATATGTGTGTGAATTCATATACATACATTTATATATATTTAGATTATATTTATATGTATTTAACGTATACACACACATTAAAGCTAAGATTTTCATCTACAGAAAATTCTAACGAAGGAGGCATAAGGTCATACCCTTATCCTGGAGAAATGGCCAATTAGAAGAGCCAGCTCACTACTAGATAAGTGTTTAATGATTCTTTAATATATTTTGGAATAAAACACAGAGTTGAGAGATGTAGTCCTTGCCCTCAAGAGATTTGTCGGTTACAGAAAGTAGGGTTCATACCAGCTTCCCAGGTCAACATTCATACTAAGTTATTTAATAAGATTTTTATTCTCAGGTGATTACATTTGAGTCATAGAAATTTGGCTATATTCTGCCTTTTCCTCCTTAAAGATTATTCACTATTTGATATGCATGGTATGGGAGACTCATCTCCCACAATCCCTTCAGAGAAGGACTATTGTCTGCTTACGATGGTGCTGACTACAGCAGTCTCCAGCGGTCGGCATCTTCAGGGTCCTCCTCAGCAGCAGAGGTCTCCTACCTGAGGTCACACCATTCCTGGGGCAGCCCATATCCAGGAATTGACCTCTGGGGGGTTGCCAAAATACAGTCATGTCGACGCACTGAGGGACAAGTCTGACAGACCACATGTACTTCAGGGCTCTCCATGTGCTTGGCCAAAGTTTGTTGGGCTTGCCTCAAAGTTTGACTTTTCCCTTTGCTCAGTTGTTCTGCCAGAGCCTTCCTTTCCTAGGTTTTGATTCTAGATAAATATTCTTCACACCAAACTCTGCTCAGTTTCTGCTTCTAAAGATTACAATCTGCAGCAGTATAAAAATCAGAAGTAGAAAGTGGTTATAAAATCAGAAAAGAAGTGATTTCTCTTTGACATTTCATTTTCTGTGTCTAATGTTATGGGAAAGTAGATTGTTTTCTAGTGTATATTATGCTTTCAGATGATTATTTCTTCAAAGCTACACAATTGAGCATAAGTTCTGTTGGCTTCTGCAGCCCTAGGTGCAAATTTGAAAGTGATATTTTACACCCTATTGCTATTGTTGTAACTCCTTCTCCAATGAATCAGAATAATGGCTGTTGTGTACATCCCCTGTGGCAGTCAAGTTGATTCTGCTGGCACAGGGGGTATTAACTTCTCTGAAATTCTTGCAAGGACAAGATCAAATGTAGCCAGATCTTCATCTTAAACCACAGATTATGAGTCAACCAGGGTTGGCCCAAGACAAGTATCTGATGTGTGTTTAGTCATATGGTGAGTCAGTGTTCTAATCAGGGGCAGGGTTAATCAGTTGGGGTTTTTTGTTCACCATGTGAAACCTTCAACTACTCTTTCCAGAGGGAATATGCATGCATTCTTTTGGCATATTTGGTTTTGCTTATACATCATTATGTTTCTCTTCCTACTACCGCAAGACAAAGATATTAATTGCAGTCAAAAATAAAGTTATAAGCCCCTGGCAAGCTAAAATTGAGAACAAGTCACGAAAAGGATGTTTTCCTCTGCACTTTGGGAGGTAAGATGGATATTTCATATCTGGGGAAGGAGAGAAACAGGGAGATGAAGTGGTTCACTTCAGATCACAAACAAAGTTGGTGGTAAAGCTTGGACTAGAATCCTGAAGTAGTAGCTAAAATTTAACCACATCATGCTATATCCATTGAGACTACTTTGGTTGACTAGTATTGATGTAACCAAAAAGATATCTCATCAAAATTCAATATTCTACTGATGCTTACTGAGCACCTACTATGTGCCTGGTACTGCTCTAGGCATAGTATATAGGGCAGTGAATCAGATAGAAAAGTTTTTTGTTGTCAAGGAATTTACTTTCTGACAAAGATCAATTTTCTTTTCTGTTAAAAGTCACCTCTAACATATCAATAACAAAATAACTGTTTAAACTCACAAAATAATGAAAAAAACAGCCTTGGCTACTTTTCTTGTGATTCGATCTAGAGTGACATTTCTTTCCTGGCACTGGTTCCATCAGACTAGGGCAAGGCCTTACTACCAAATATGTTAGCAACCTTCACAGCATGTCTGATTAGCTTTTTTGGATAACTGCTTAAAAGTGTTGTACCATTCAGTTACAAAGAGAATGTTTTTATAAATGAGATTTTGAGTTTGAAGAACAGAAATGAACTGGACCATGTTTTTCTAAATTAATGTAACATTTCCATTATAATATTTAAAAATAACTACTTAGACCATTTATTTTTTCTTTGCAAAAAATCCAGCACATAAGTTGTCAGAGCAGTAGTTGTTCAATTCCCAATTAATTGATAATCAAGAATTGTCAATGGTGAGAAGAGCTCAATTAAGGAGTATAGAGTAAAATAGGGCCTTAAAAAGTGATTTGTTGACAGATTTTGGTGTTCTCATTTTATAGCACTTTGTGCATCTCCTTCATTTGCTTAGAACAATTTGAATTAATCAGATTCAATTACTTCTTTTAAAACATTTTTCTTAATGGAGAAACAGCATGGGTGTAATAGTGATTAACAGCAAGGACTCAGAAGCCAGGCTATTCTGTTTCCACCACTAGCCTTGTAGCCTTAGACACATTACTAAAGTCCTCTGGTCACTTCCTCATGTGTAAACAAGAAGAATAATACCTTACTCATGGAGTTACTATGAGATTTGGATGAGGTATTATTTGTAAAGTGCTTAGACCAGTGCTTGTCACGTTATATCCCTATTTATAAACTAAATACATTTTTAAAAATGTATTTTCTGCTATTAATAGAAAGAGGAAACATAGCTGCCTTAATTACTGCTAGTATTCTTTTCTATAACCGTGGGTGTATGTTGAGTTGTTCAATAAATTATTATTTCATGAAAAGCTGAATGAATGTTTTGAGGCCAAAAAAGGTAAAAAGATTTACTCAAGTTCATACATCTTAGTGCTATAGACTTTCCAATAATCTAACAGGGGGACTTCCCTGGTGGTCCAGTGGTTCAGACTTTGCCTTCCAATATGGGGGATGTGGGTTCAATCCCTGGTCAGGGAGCTGGGATCCCACAGGCTTCACGGCCAAAGGGCCAGGACATAAAACATAAGCAACGTCGTGGCAAATTCAATAAAGACTTTGAAAATGGTCCACGTCAAAATAATAATAAAAATAATATAACAGGGCTAGTTCTACAACTGATTTGGTGTCTCTCCCTTGGTTCTGCACAAACATCTTTTTACTTGATATTAAGCAGCCCTAAAATGTAAGAATCAAGTCTCCACCTCACAGATTAGGTAACTGAAATTTAAAGAGGTTAAATAACTTGTCCAAAGTCACAGAAATAGTTTGAGCAGAGCTTAGGATCAGATCTAGGCCATTCTGATGCCAAAGTCCATTTTCCTTCCCTACCACACAGTCTTACATCAAGAAAAAGTGTTTGGTGATACGAAGTATGAAAGACTGAAATTCACAAGGGGAAATTTACAGGCGCATAAGATAAACAATAATATGGGATGTATTGTATAAGGATTTGTCTGTCAAAAGACATCTCATCTCCTGGGCTCCCTTCTAAACAAACATTGAGCCCAGTGATTTTAACCATATTCTACATCACATGCTGACATCTTTTACTCATGTCAGTTTATTGTAAAGCTAGAGACTAAGTTTGAAGCCACTATAGTTTGGTCTGTACAAAGTATATTTAAGTAGACTGTCAGTACTTTTAAAGTTCAGAATTTTAAAAAATGCATATAAGATCTTTTCTCAATGAGAAATTGAAAAAAGGGCCACTGTAATTTAATTTTGTGTAAATGGAAAAAAAAACAAGTCAAAAATCATTACATCCTTAGTCATAAACCATAGTGCATGACCACAATTCATAAGCCATGCACTCAGATCTATGAATCTAGAAAATGAAGGAAAATGAGCACAAGAGCTGGGCAATTGTTGGAAATGATGCAAAGCTACCCGAGGAATCTTGTGACAGGGAATTCAGTCAGCCTGAAGAATGCAAGTAGCAAAATTTCAGGAAGAATAGAATTGACTTGCATGAGTACATCTTATCTATTCTTCCTGAACTGAGGTTTGTGTACTGATTTCATTTTACTGTAACATCTTATAACTGGACTTTTGCAGGGGTATTGAACTGATGTCAATAATAAGTATGATGCAACATAATCATAAAGCACAAGAAAGTTGCTCTGCTTCATAAGACCCAGGACACAGAGACACAGAAGGGTTTTGATAAAGATCAGTATGCCAGCTATGGTGGCCACCTGAGCAACAGTGTCACTTCATTAGATAACTCTGATCTACTCCTTATCATTCCATAAAATACCTCCACCAAATAATTCATGGTTAGCTGATCACACCTAAAGGTCGAATACATTCTCCTCTGTTTAGAAACATCGTTTTTAATTCTTTTTAATCACTCCCTAAAACCTAAAACAAGCCAGAGATGGTACCAGGGGCAAAACCTTAGTTTTTCAGTTTGTCTTACTTATAACTGGATCTACTTTGTGTCTTGTTAGTGACTCAATTCGCTTTGTCTGCTTAGCATCCATCTTAAAGTTGCAAATTTACAGCTCACTGACTGTGGTGTCAAAAGACATTTTGTGTTATTGCTGTATGAAATCAACTCTTCACAATAACTAACTGTGAAAGCAAATTTCAAATTTAGTTACAGCAATTAAAGAAATATTTCTACGTTTTCACAAAGTTCCACCCTCACTTATTCATAAGTACAGTGATAGGTCTTTAAAATAAAAACATCGTTATGTAAAGAAGTGATGAATGATATAGCAAAAGCCTAAGACTGGGTCTGCTCTAGAGAATGGGAGTTTAGTATCATGTGTTTCACTAATTGTTCCTGAAACATTAATTGGAAAACTGTGAAATTCGACTGAATGTTAGTTCCTTTCAGCCATAAAAATGGGGAGGTTGAACTAGTTGACCCTGAAGGACATTTTCCAGGTTTTGCCTTCTATGAAAACAAAGCAACCTCATGAAATATGTGGTTAAAGCTGGTAAATGAAAGAGTGACTCCATTTGTGAGTGACCTAGAACTTGTAGTAAAAACAGAGAGAAGATAAACTCAGGGCAGCAAAGGCAAGTGGAAATGGCAGCTCTAATTGAGATATTCTAATTAGGAAACCATTAAGGCCTGATCTTTGTGGAGTTTCTTCTATCCAGACAGCATTTTGTCCGTGTATTTAAAACACTTTTCTCACACCAGTCCTAGGAAGTAGGTGCTGGCCCATTTTACATATGAGGAACTCATTCCTTAACATATCCAATTCATGTTACTGGAAAGGACAGATTTTAAAGCAAGGTCTGACAAGTCTAAAAATAAAATGAGGTGCCTAGAAGTCAGATATTGTATTCTGAAACAAACAAGACAAATCAAACAAAGAAACAGACCCTAACTCACAGCAAGACCCTCTTTCCCAGCAAGAAGAGTGCATACTTATGTCTTTTGGAAACTCTTCTGAGCAAACAAAAGTACGTGTGAGCTCTCTGGGACTGAATAGTGTGGCCACGGTGGAATTTTGTGGCAATATAAATTACAGAGAAGATGCATAGCTTTTCATCTTGTGCCCTCACCCGCAGATGTCTGTGGGATGAAAGTAGAAGTCGCGGCCAGCCACCCGAGCCCTGCAGTGCTGACACCCTGTAATCGTTTGTTGGATTCCTCACCACCCTCTTCATCCACCAAACCTCCTCTTAGGGCCGCTTTATGGTACACATTTCGGTTGAAAAAACTAAGTCACATTGCAATTAATTTCGCCTTGAGAATTTCACAACATCCTTTGAGATCACAGTAACCCCAAGGATATTGTGCAATCAGGGCTGGGGATCTCTTGCTTCACTTCTAACTTTGTGAAAGAAAAGCGGGTGAAAGTGAGAAAACCCACCTCATTTGAAACAATTGAGTTGGCATTAGTGGAGAGTAATAAAATGACTAGTAATCCTGGTAAAAATTTTTCTCATCCAAGTAATCATTTTTAGTGTTCATATCTTTTTACAGTATTTTTCCAGGCAATGTACTTTTGCTCACCCTGAAAAAAAAGCATGTGCTATTTTGTGTCTTTATCTTTTTCCCTCTGGGACCTTCTGTACCCTACACTGACTCACCCTTGTTAATTTAAAATAATATAAATAAACAAATACATGACTCAATAAATGTGATGAGTAAAGAGAAGAGGGTGTTTGGCTAGCAACCCAGTCCTACATTTTAATTAAAAAGCACGTCTCACACACCATCAGTAAGTTTTCAAGGGACCTTTCATGACCAGTTCTAATCGCAAGCATGTCATTCACTTGTTCATAATAAATTGGCATATTATGCTAATATAAGAAAGGAAGGCCATCAATTTTATGTGTGCCAGACAAGCTATGCCATCGATTTAAAAATGTATATGCCCTCGAAGAGTAAGATGGTTAAGAACAGGGTTTCACAAACAGAATAAAATGTTACAGGGGGATAATCAATTTGATATAGTTGACAAATAGGTGGGGAAAAACATTGCAAAATATTATGCTTTCCTAATGGTCAAACACTCATGTGTTCAGTGTCACGTTATGTCTGTATTAATCCTTCAACAGAAGGATCTGTGATAACAGCAGATGTGTCAATTATCAAGATTGGGTAATTGACATTTTATTAAAAGTACTTGACTAAAAAAGTCATAAAGATTCAATTGATCGGGAGTTAAATTTTCTTAGGTCAAGATAAGAAAACAGCATAAAATAGGGTAATATTAATTGCACCAATAAAGTTAATAAAATCACTATGTGATTTTTTTGTGTTTTGCTCCCATGTGGTCTCCTTTTATGGAAAAAATCATTTAAGTTAGTTCACATTCTTCTATAAATGAGAGTTTGCAAAGGCAATGGGGATTTGGAGGCTTATAGGAGAATCCAGGGTAGATTTATGGTCAGATAGGGTAATAAGATTATAGTTTAATATGCACAATTAAGTACATATTATATCCTACAGTTATAGCCAAATCTAGTTGCTTGTCTTTAATTAAAAGATTAGATTTTTATCCTGAAGTCCACTTTCAAAACACATGAAAATCCTTTCAAAAAACTGGAAAAATATATTTATGCTACATTACTTATGAGCAGAGCAAAAATCATCAATTTGTCTATGCTTATCAATCTAAAAACAAAAATATATAGCAGACAAAGCAAAGCAAATTAAACATTTAAAACTTACACTTGCATTTAAGCATTTTTATCTTATGTAGAGTTAATGCATTCAAGCATGCACACACACGCATATCCATAGCACCCAAAATATAACAGATAATTACTTCTAGAAATTTCTGAAAGTATTTATTATACTGACATTTATCACATTTGACAAATGTTCATCTTTTGACATTAACTGCTTATTGCACGAAATTGCCATATAGTTTGTCACCATTCCAGCATGGTGAAAGATACATTTATTTATTACAAGTAGTCTTACTTGGGTAATTTCAAGAATATTAAATGTAATTTGTTCACAGTTGTTAGATCTCATTTAATAGCTGATATGATTTTATATGCTATATGCTTATAAAGTAACTTCACAATTAAGTTCTTCTTAATCTTAAGTATAATTTCTAGTTAATGTTTAAAATAAGCAAATAATTATTTGCCTTACAGGTAAAAATGATATATATTGTAAAACATTCTAAAATGAGATCATTTGGAAAGTATTACAATTTTTGTTAGGAAATCTTTTCCTGAACATTTGTAAAACTCAGAGATTAACCAATTTTAGGAATTACAATGTGTACTCATCTTATAGGGTTTTCTTTCTCACTGTGGTTTTAATCTCCCTACAGTCCCTCAGAAAATTAGTTTCCGATTTGAAGTGATACTTGATTTGCATATGCAAACTTATGGCGTTCAGTTGATGGTTTCTAACAGGTGACATTCTTCCATCCGTTGTCTAATTGATTTTCTCAATTTGCTTTTTTTTCATAAGCAAAGCAACAGTTAAAAATAAAAGTCATCAATATGTTCTCTGTAACAGTTGCCAAGTAGATTCTCATTCCCAATAGCCACCCCTTATTGGCTTTGCCCATTTCCTAGTAGGCACATTTTTGACTCTAGATCAAAGGACTTTTTATGGAAGAGCCATTCTTAAGTGTTTTACAAAAGCATTTTCCTGTTCAGAGTTGGTTCATCAAAATGCATCCTGCCAACACAACACCCTTTAATGCTCTCTTGTGTTTTGAAGCTTTAAACAGCCCCCTCCAGATGCATCTAGACTCTAAAATTAAGTCTGTTTTTCTCTCTTCCTTTTTTTAAACCTCTCAAAGAATAAGTAATATTACTAACTGGCCTAAGACATGATCTTTTAAAATATATGTGGCATTAACATAATTCTACGGTGCAAAAGTACAAAGAAAACTAAAAGACTAAGGGCAGAGGAGAGCAATCACATTTGCTCGGGACTTGCATTATGTTGAACTTTGGTGGAATGAGTCCAAGATGGAATTAAATCCAAATGTTTCCTGCTTTCTTCCATTTTAATAGCTTCATATTTCCTTCATTTCATTTCTTCTACAAGTTTCACATTTAAAATTGTCATCTTTGAAAACACTGAACATATTTATGGCATGTCTGTTTCCTGATCTATATTCCAGTCTATCATATTGTAATAGTTACTAGACAATAAGAGAGATTTCGGATTTATGTGTAATAGAGAAATTTAACTAAGGGAGGAAATGTGTCTCATGCCAACTTCAAAATAAATATTCCCTCGTATTCTAAAAGATATGACAATATTTGTAAAGTTATTTTTCCCATTAGATTGCAGAAACAATCAAATAGACCAAGTTTATGTTATGAAGGTAATGGAAATACAGGATTAAAAGAAAATAGAACAGAAAGAAATATCAGGATACGATGACAGTTAACGTGTGATCCACATTTCTATGGCTAGGGTCACATTAAGAACTTTACTTATAATAGAGCATTTAAATCTTCCATAATATGATGAGATAGGTACTCTCAGCCTCTGCAGGTTACAGATGTTAAGTAACTGGACTGAAGTCACACAGGTAGCAAGTAATAGAATCAGAATTAAATGTAAGCAATTGGATTCCAAAAATCACATTTCCCCTTTCTCCTTTGAAGAATCTCTGTAACTGTTATACCTCAGTGCTGTTGCAAAAGAAGAAGATGAAGGATAAGGGAAGACAGATGTAGAAGGAAAAGAAGGAGGAATAAGAAGAGGAGAGAAGGAGAGGGAGGGGGAGAGAAATGACCACTCCATTTAAAGAACACATCTACCCAAGTCATATATTAGCTGGAGGGTGTTTATAAGCCTCGGCGCAATTCTTTTACTACACAGTAGAGACACTGAACTGGCTCTTTCCTCTCAAATTCAAATGTCAATGTAATGGCTAACTCATGTGAACGGTCTTTGTTTCCTGGGGATGAGCCAGCCAAACAATAAAATTTAGATGAAAAAAGCTTCATGATGCTTGTTTGTGGTACTTTAAATAGTGCCTACTGCTATTACAGATGAAATACACGGAGTAGTAAGAGCAAGAAATCAATTGACTGGGTACACTGTTCGCATTCTCTTTCTTTTTGAGAAATAATCTTTTGCCTTGACATGAGTGCTTTCCTTCACCTTGTCTCGTTTTGTCAACCCAACCATTTCTTCTCAAACCTCTCAAGAAGGGAGATGGGACTGTCTATGATTGCAATTAAGATTGTCCCCAAGAAGAGTAACAATTGCTATCATACTTTGCCTCATCAGTGAGGGAATTCTTGAGTGCTTTTGGATGATTCCTGACATGTGAAGCAAAGGATCTTCCTGCCAAAAGTTAAACCCTCATCTAAGGCAGATAAAACGACAAAAGACCAGGTTTCGTAGAATGAGTCCATATTTTAGACAGTAAAATATCCCTCCTAATCAGTCAGCCACTGGTTGGGGCGTATGTTCAGACTTCAGAAGTGCTATTTTTTTCAGTCTAACTTTATTATAATGATGTGTGTGTTCAATTACTTTATGGAACTACATCCAAGTAAATATGTGGGGAAAAAAATAGAGACTTTCTTTTATATTTCCTTACTTCTGAAGATTACTCACTAAAGATAATATCTTTATTCATTTGTAAAATTATTAAAGAAAAATTATACAAATATTAATTGAAGTATAGGTTTCTCTGATGAATAAAATATGTGTTAACCTAGTAGTCTATCCTCAACGTTGGGCAAAGATGTTCATTTCTATAATGCCAATTCCTTTATTGACATAAGGTTTTCTCAGCTACTAAATTTAATCTATATGGCCCCACCCTTAATCTACTACTTTTGTCATTATCAGGAATATGCAAACCTGTATTTGAATCTTAATCTGTGCTTTGGAATAAAATCATATTTATAACAGACCTTTCAAGAACTATCCTTTTTTTTTTTTTTTTTTCTTTGCGGTACACGGGCCCCTCACTGTTGTGGCCTCTCCCGTTGCGGAGCACAGGCTCCGGATGCACAGGCTCAGTGGCCATGGCTCACGGGCCCAGCCACTCCGCGGCATGTGGGCATGTGGGATCTTCCCAGACTGGGGCACGAACCCGCGTCCCCTGCATCGGCAGGCGGACTCTCAACCACTGCGCAACCAGGGAAGCCCAAGAACTATCTCTTTAAAAGATACTTAAATAAGTAAAACGATGTGTTTGTATACCTAATTGAGATATTACATCCTTCATGGGATATATCCAACAGTATTCCAACCTTTGCTAGCGCTAGAAAAATTCAGTCAGTATCACTTCTTTATGGCTGAGCTGTGCCTCTTTGCTATTACATCTTCCCATTTCACAGATTGTGACAAAGCTTTCCTTCAGTTCTGAAGCTATTTAGCTTCAAAGGTTTGGTGGAAATCTCACCACTTCCTGAAATATCCAGGAAATCCTTCTGAGTCTGAGTAGCTCTTTCATTGTGAAAAAGGCAGAGGGTGAATGGCACTCAGATTAAATCTAAGGAGACCTACTCTAACCCACAAGTCTCTTTGGAGGGAGAGGGTGTTATAGATGTTGGCCAGGGATTGCACTGAATCCATCAGCCCTCGCATTCTTCTTTCTCTTCTCAAGAAGGATGTTCCAGATGGTGTATTAACGTGTGTGTGCAATACTTTTGGCACAGGATACTGGCAAGATAAGAAAATGTGAAGTAAACAGTGATGAAAAAGAAAGTTACCAATGAAACAAAACTGGAAGCATTTAGGTTTCTAAGAGACTTCAGAGAATTAGATACAAAAAAGGTTAACTAATTTATCTATACTACTGTTGCCCAGCTAGAAAATAAAATGAAATATAATAAGACCCAGAGCTCTGTTTTTTATTGTGGAGGTATTCAAAGATTATTATTTTCTAAGACTTAATACATTTAATTTGGTAAACTTTGCCATTATATATCTCTGTTGTTATTGGTCTTACTCATTTTCTGATTCCATTCCATTTCTTAATTTTATTTCTGAAATTTGCATGCAGTAACACAGCTCCAGGAATGTTGCGTACGATGAACTGAATTGCCAGGCAATTAATGCAGACCTACATGTCTCTCAAACCTGAGAACAGAGAGACGCATTTTGGGTCATAGACTTTGAAGGTAGCTAACCTTGGTCTTATACTTCCAGGGTAGCTTTTGCTCTGTTGGAAGTCATAGAAGTAGGAAGCAAATTCAGTCATCAGAAGTTCTGTACGTAAATTATTCAATTTCTGAATTTAAACATGATTTGTACCTTCTTCAGTCTCCTGCAAAACTCAAGCTTTCGTTGCTGTTGGCTTTATATTTTCCATCCTTTCCTCTCTCTAAACTTTTATTTAAGCTATTTCTCTTGCTTGAAAATATCATAGTCCAGCTTGTTGGGAGACAATTCTCTATGGATGTCCTGTGTTTCTACACGTCTTAAGAGCAAAGGTTTTGGAATTCCCTGGTGGTCCAGTGGTTAGGACTCTGAGCTTTTGCTGCCAAGGGCCTGGGTTCAATCCCTGGTTGGGGAGCTAAGATGCCTGCAAGCCATGTGGCACAGCCAAAAAAAAAAAAAAAAAGATCAGAGGTTTTAGTTCCAGACAATCCTCAAGGATGGGTGTATAGCATACAGCTTAGGAAGACAGAGAGAATGCCTCCTGGAGCGAGCTCAGGTTTCTTCCGTAACATACTCCACTATTCTGCAGGCATCGCATAACTCTCTCTGCAAATAAAAGTTTAAGGAACCAGCAGAAGAAAATTTCTGACACTTTTGCTACTACTGTTGCTCTGGGTAATAAAATGCCTTTTGTCTCTGACTCAGTAGTCTTGTGCTTTCTGCCAGCACTCAAGAAACTGTAGAAGGTGGACTTGTTAGCTGGCAAGTAGTATACAATCTGAGACCCTTCACAGTTCTTGATAGTTTCCATTCTTTTTCCTTATAAGAATGCTTCTTTGATCCATTTTGGTGTGCATATTAAATATGATATTTCAGTGTTTCCCAAACCTTCCCTGAAAACAGGGCTTCCCTAGAGTATATTTTAAATAGACTATTGGGCCTCTCCTAGAAAATCTGATTTATAGGTCTGCATTGGGACAAAGGAATCTGTTTGTTTGTTTTTAAACAGTGCTTCAAATAATTATTATCTATGGGAAGATAAAGTGTCTAAAATATGTATCATCACTCCAGGTAAATAATAAATAGTCCAGCTCTTGTTGGAATCTTCAAAAAGTTTTCAGTAAATACCAATACTTTTCTCTACCTCACATACGAAAAAGTTGAAAAAATTTAAAAAGGGACCAAAAATCACTTTCATTACCGAAAAAGGTCAGATTGGAGAACATAGTTTTTGTCTATTGCCCAGGTGGGTCTGCCAGTTAAATCTGCAAATTTGATAGATGTATCCATTTGGTTTCAGGCAGAACTGAAGAAGGACAGAGCTTCCCATGAGGAAAGCTCTCACTCAGGTGAAACTTAAGACATAGAGGACTTTGGAAGTTTTATCATGAGTTTTGACATAGGAAATGAGAGTGATTAAAAATAAAATTAAGTAACAATGAGAATTGTAAAGTTTTTGAAGTAAGAAATGGGATAATCTGATCACAGAGCCAATATATGTCTTTCATTTTGATAAGTATTTAGATTTTAAAATTCCCACTTAAGTCATAATCTTCTGACTCAGAGAGGTTAAGGAACTTGCTAATGATCACATGGTCAATATGTGTTGCAGCTAAAATTCAAACTTCCACCTCTAAAGCCCTCCTATATTGTACAATAATACTAAAGAGTTATGAATGGTGAAGGAGGGAGAGTCAGGGAAAATAGGTAGAAAGTTGTTGCAATAATGGAGATAAGAAACCACAGTGCCTATAGTGAGGTTCAGTGAATAGCATAAAAATAAAACAATTTAATTCTACAGGGAATTTGATTTTCATATTGATTTTTGAGGCCTCAGCATATCCTGGCCTTATGGTATACCCTGGAGTAAAAATACAATAAAACCTACATCTTGGATTGAAATGTTTTATAATTTAGTGAGAGACACAAGCCAATATAGGGCTACAATACACTCAGTCACTGTCATCTCGGAATTGCATGTTACATGTACAATGGAGACTCCTAAGAATAATCAATTATTCAGAAATGGAGAGAAGAAAGGGAAATCAGGAGAAGTTCTTCCAGAAGTAGTTTCAGGAACTAGTGAGACACTCAATGCACAGATCCTTTTCTAACACAGAAGTGATATCTTCCAAACTTTAATATATATGTAAATATACCAAACCAGAAATGGAGAAAAAGTAAAATTATGTTTATATAAACCACCAAAAACATCTCCTAAACCAGTGATATTTATCATTAACATCTGGTATGCGTTTTACCAATATATTTTTCTATGCGATAACGTAACTTGAGTGAGATTCATTAAGGAGAAATAGCATAGTCATACCTGTGAGTTCTTTTTTGTGGTTAGATGACACACCCTTCCTAGCAGTGGACCATGGTAACCTGAATAAACCTTCTCAGGGTCTTTGAGTTTTCCACAAGCCATCAGTCATTATCAGATGGGTAATATCCCTATGAGTTTCCATTCATTAATTCATTTAGTCAACCAACACTGAGCCCTGCCAATGTCCAGGTGCTGAGTTGGCTGTTCAGAGAGTAGGACTCAATTCTAATAAGGGATAATCCAGTAAAGTAAGGGATAATCAGTCTAGTGAGGGGTAATCCAGTAATTCTAGTATCTGGACATGTACATTCCAAGAGATATTAGAGTCCTTACCAAGGGATCAATAGAAAGCTTACCAAGATTTCAAACTTCCCAGGACTGAATGTTTAAAAATAGAAAAAGTGTGTGATTACACTCTCCTAACAGCACAGTCTATTATGTGTATTGTCCCTCATTTTAGTATGATCTTTCCCTCACTCTTCTTATGACTAACTTCTCATTCAAGTCTCAGCACTAATGCTTCTTCCTCCTCAGAAAAGTTATTATCCTGCTCAAAGAAGCACTTGTTAACCAAATAAATCACTCTATCCTGTCATTCTATTTATTTCCTTTAGAAGATCAATCATAATCTAAATTCATTTGTTTCATTATTTATTACTTGCCAGCATCATTTAAATATAACTTATCAAGGCAAACACCTTATTTATCTTCTTCACAGCTATATGCTCAGCACTTAGAACTTCACATATAATAGTCACTTAATACATAATTTACTGAATAAACTAGGCATAGTTTCAATGTTTGCACCAAAGTGTAAGATGGTAGTTATGTCACTTAAGATTTATTCAGCTGAAAAAATTGAAACCCAAAAGCCAAGTAGCTTAAATAGTTACAAAACTGCATTATCTTACAACAAGAACTTCAGAGGTAAGAAGGCATCAGAATACACTTGCAGCTCACTGATGCCACTAAGAAGTCAGGTTCATTTCAGTTTGGTCCTACTGAGAAGACTGGCTCTTCCACAAAACAGCTCACCTTGTGTTTGCAAAGATGCTGTAGCAATTTCGGATTATCTTATCTGCACATGAAAATATATAGAGAAAGAAATGGGGTTGTCTCTTACCCTGTGATTCCTATAATCCATGAACGAAATCTTCTGGACAATACTTAGAAAGCTTCCCCACAGAGGCCATTGTTCAAAATGATGGTGCATATTCACAAATAAACAAATCACAGTGGAAACAGGACCATGATGATTAGTTCACTCCAATGTTTTTCAAACTCTTTGACTGTGACAATGAAAATAGGTTTTTACATCAAGCCTCAGTACATAGGTATACATAACTGTTTAAAAAAACTTTTATGAAATTTTCTTACCCTTACCCTAATCTATACGAAACACTCTGGTATTTCCTTTTCTGTAACATTTTAACAGGATAATGTGTCCCACTAATTTGATTTATTTTCTACAAGTGTTTGGAACCCACAGTGGATTGGTCTTAGACCAATCAGGGTCTGCTTTTAAAGCTAGGCTCTGAATGAAATGAAGGAAAAGTAGATGCCCAAACTAAATAGTGATTGGGGGAAAGAGAAAAATAGCCTTGACTTAGGCAAACCGCATCTGCTAAATGTTTACTGAGTTATTTTCAGTATGTATACTACATATATATTAAAAAAATTTTTTTCAATATATATATATGAGTTATATTAGATATATATTCAATGGAATTTTCACATTTCATTGTTATGAACATTGTAGGGCACAATTAATATTAACTGCAAGAAAGACTCTAACACATATAGCTACCAAAGACAATCTGTCAACAATCAAATTAGTTCCTAGAGCCATAGCAAAAGAAAAGGTATGTAAAGACTTGTGTGGTTCATTTTTGTTTGTGTGTGTATTTGTTTAGAAGAGGTTTCTTGCAAATGATGGAAAGTACAATTTAAATACCAAGCCAGTCTAAAATACCAAGTAAGTGGAACCTTCTCAATTTCTTTGGAGATTAGCATAAACCATCCCAATATTCCCAAGATTTCTCTGAAATCCTTCCAGTTGGCTCTCTTGCTGAGAATGAAGTGCCTGCCCTACATTGGTGTTTGCTGTCCAAGGTATTCACGTCAGAATGTTAGAGAACAGCCACCTCCCCACAGACTCGAGTCTCATAGGCTGAACTAAGAAGTCGCTGCCTTCTACGCTCTCTCAATCTCCTTTTGACTTTTACTTCTTGAACATATCTCTATTTTCTTCTAATGGTATTTTTAAAAATATCATTATTTCTAAACTAATAGACATTTTAATTCAATTACAGTATTATCTATCTGCCATGGCATAGAATCAATGTGTGCTACACAACTGGATTTTCCAGATAACTGAATGTGACTACTTCAAGCTCCAACATTTTATATAATTTTATTCATTACTATGAAACACATCCTAAGCTGTGTTATAGAAGAACCTGTCCTAATAGAATGTACGGAGGATCTAAATTTTTGCTGATGATTCAAGATGATTACTAGGGAGAGAATTCATTTTTCCATACTGTAATAATAAAGAGAGGACCTTAGATGTGACAGACCTAAAAAGGGTGAAAAAAGACAACTGAAAGAAGAGGATGAATGCAGCACTTGGTATAAAAAAGTGTGGCTCCGAGAGCTAGAGAATAGAAGGAAGGACAAAGAAGCTACAGAGGGAAATTTAGAGGGCTGGCACTGTCACCAAAGAGAGCTAGGATTTCTAATTTCTCTTTTTAAAGACTTTTTATAGCTGCTTTATTGATATACAATTCATCCATTTAAAGTGTACAATGTAATGGTTTTTAGTATATATACAGAGCTGTGCAGCCATCACCACAATCAATTTTATTTTATTTATTTGTTTGTTTGTTTATTTTTTGACCATGCCCTGTGGCTTGTGGGATCTTAATTTCTTGACCAGGGATCAAACCCTGGCCACGACAGTGAATGCACCGAGTCTTAATCATTGGACCACTGGACCGCCAGGGAACTCCCAGGGATTTCTATTATAATTTCCAGTACTCGAATTGTTCTCAGTTTTCAGCAAATCGAATATGTACATCTATCTATATACATGTGTGTAATGTGTAACGTGTGAAATATTTTAGCAGAGTGTATGTGTGTGTGTGTGTGTGTGTGTGTGTGTGTGTGTGTATGGCATATCTAAATCAATGATAATGTCCTAGAGCCAATGACAGATTTGGAATTCAAATAAGTGTCCTGTATCCAAACCTACTTTCTGTGACCTTGTATGATCCCTTTGAATCAGGCCTAAGAATAGTGTGGACACCACAGAGAACACCCTCTATGCCCGCGTGATAACTGGGGCAGGGCAAAGCCAGGTACATCTTGCGAGGAATGAGGCTCTGCCCCAGGCAGTCAGGGTTACTCAGTAGGATGACTTTTGCTCTACCTCCACTCGCTTTCCTCCCTGGCCATGTCTCCGTCATCACTCTGCACTGCACAGAGGTGCTATGCTCACAGAGCAGCCCATTGGCCTTAATACTTGAAGTCACAGCTGCATTGTAAGATCTTCCATGATCCACCTAACACTTCCTAAAGCATTATTTTTTCTCTCTATCTTTCAGATGAGGTTACAGAAGGCATCCTGCCACCTTCTGCTTTTGAGGGAAGTAAACCTTGAGGAGCTATGTAACAATCTCTAACAGATCTCCAGAAACCAGTGGGCCAGACAGTCAGAGATGGGCTGCCCAATTTTCCAGAAAAGTAAAATGGATTTATTCTAGGAAAACCAGCCTTAGGGGGAAAAGGGGACATTGCATTCTTTCTTCTAACAAGACAAGAGGTAAATGTAAAACTCAAGTTGGTGGTGCTACAGAATGAGGGTGCTAGACAGTGGTAAATATAGATAGATATTAAAATAGTTCATATTCAGAATAACATTAAATAATATAAAATATGAACAGAAATAGACAAAATATAAGATTCATAAGTCCATTGTGCCAAAGCTCCATCACACTGTATGAAAGAGAGCATAGACTCTTTCACACATTTTCAGGGAAAGAATTGCAAATCCTCAAATTATAAAATGTTTCCATATCATAATGTGTCTAGTATAATAATGTATCATGTATACTTGAAAAAAAATTGGGCTGAGAGCAGAAAACATGAATTTTAATCCCGGCTTTGCTACTAGTGAGCTGCTGGCTTTGGCAAATCATTTATCTCTCTTAGTCCTTTGGGATCTTTGCTACAAGATGGAAAAGGAGAATTCTCACTAGATGGCCAAAAAGGTCCTTTCCAGCTCTGAAATTCTTTGATTGATATGTAACCCATCCAGGCTCACCACTCTGCAAATATAAATGAGGTCATATTTACACTTACACTGTGGTCACATACATTGAGCAGTCCCTGACCACGGATTTGCAAGCCCTCAGCACCTCTGTCATTCTCTCCAAGGTCAGCCCCAGTCGTTTCTGGTGAAGATGGTAGTGCAAACACCGGTAAAGCTCTATTCTGATCCCCTCAAGTCTCTTTCCTCGCTTTTAGCTACTGTGCCTGTTCACCAAGTGTCAGGAGACCCTGAGGCAATGGCTGACTTGACAAACAAATGAGGAGATCTCAGAGCCCAGCTCCTCTGCCTTGAGGTAGCACAAAGTGTCAGTTACCAGGGCAATCCGTGAGAGTCATCTCCTGAGATCTCATCCTTGCCTGCCCTGCTTCTCCCACTCCCTGGTGTGTTTCACATATGCTTAGGTGAAATCCCCCACTTGCTCCTCTGAGCTGGCCTTCTTATGGACGTCCACTGCCTGCCGTCCGCTTGAGGGTTGTGCTCTGCCAGGATGTGGCTGGAGGTGATCTCATTGTGCTCACTGCTCCCCTGCCAGGAATGCTGTCTCCCAGGGCATCCCCAAGTGCAAATATGCAAGATACCAAGGAGGCCTGTCTCTTCTTCAGTCCTCTCTGCACCAGCTGAATCATGGTGCATTCTTGTCAGAGGTAAGGAAACGTGTTTCTCTCCAACTGCGTTGCACTTTGTGCCGACACCTCAGAGCTGAGCTGCCGGTGCTCTTCCTTTCATGAAGCTTATTGAGCAAACAGGATCTTCCTCTTTACTGTGATTCTTTTAGTGGTCAAGTTGAGTTACTGACATGCAGAAGATTAAAAAAAAACACACACGCATCATCCTGGTTTCTCCATTTCCCCATCATTTCTGTATGTTAAGTTTTACAAATCGATTCTTAGAGAACTGCTGGCATCGTGATCAACCTAAATTCTTGCTGCTGACATCTTGAATCATGTTCTGGGTAGAGATAGATCAGAACTCCAAATCTAGCTCCTCATGCTCTCTCTAGGCCTCTCTCAGCTCCAAGCCATTCAACTTCTTAAAGTTGGTCCTACCAAAACAAAGGAGTGGCACAATTCTTTCATTTGTAAAAGTTACTTTTTAAAAAATCCACTCATAGAAAATGATTAGTAACTAACTGGTTTTCATAGGTTTTAACTAAAACTCCCATCCAGGTGTTTATTTCCCTTTTTATTATCTTCTTCAGGAATCTTAAAGTAAGAATAGTGGTTAATTTTCATATCATTTACTTGATAAGCACCAACAATTGTGTCACTTAATCACTCTAGGAGAAAGGAGACAAATTAATCCGGTAGTGAAATCACACCAATAGTCCTATTTGTTCTGGGCATCCTCAGGTCAACTTGGCAACAGTGGAAGATGTTCAGGGCAGTGGAACAAAAACTAGATTGGGGATAACATAATTAACATGCAACATGCACAGAAGACATGACTTAAATCACCATAGTCGTCCGTCCTTTTAAATAGGTCACCTTACATCAGGATAAAAGAACGATCATGGCGCTTCTTGCTTTTACGTACCATATATCCATCATATAAAACTAACTTCCTTATTTAAGTCAATACCATCTTATCAATTGTTTTCTCTCATCCATCCTTTTGTCTTCCTGCATCTGAAATAATCACACGCGTCTGTCAGAGTTTATTAACTAGGCAGTGGAATAGAAAACAAAATTTATATTCCTAGTACTTGCATTAACTCCTGGGAGAACTTGATTAGCCACTTCATCAGCAAGAACCAATCACATTTTTTTATGCTCTATCCTACATGGGACTAGTTTGGGGTACTCCAATAAAAGAAGGTTTCCACGAAAGACATGGTTCCTGTTTGAATCAAGTTTATAATGTAAGAAAGTAACAGAGAGACAGACAGAACAAGCATTGTTCAAACACGCTCTGAAAAACACATTTTCACCTGGCTTTTATAAAATTTCCCTTTGGTAATAACTTTTAAGGAAGACTTTTAAGGAGGTGAAAAATAATTGGCAAGAACAAGATTAAATCAAAATGTCCCAAATAATATGATCAATGTAACTTTAGAGACGTTCTTAAACTTTTGAGGGGTCATCAATTCCAGAAAAACATGTGGGTGTGTAAGCACTGAAATTTTGTGAAAATGTTAAGGAATTCAAAACTTTTGAAGCTCCTTCTTGTACCCCAAGTTAATTGCCTCAATTTTACGGTTTTCCAGAAACAGTTTATGATATGCCCAATCTTGCTAAAATAGAACAATATTTACCCAGATTATGATCTCCCCTTTCGCTTCCCTTTTTTCTCTACCTCTCTGCCTCCCTACAAACATTTTCTCTGTCTCCCTCTGTCTCTCTGTTTCTCTCTCAGTCTCTTTCTCTCTCTGTGTGTCTCTCTGCTCCCCGCCTTTCTGGTCTTCTGAGAGTCAGTGCAAAATACGAAACCACCCATATTCTCCGACACTTCACATGAGCTTTGAGGGGGAAAACAAGATAAAAACAGGAACTTCTCAAAGGTTTTTCTTTCTCCTCTCTCTCCTGATGATGTGGTGATGCTGGACTTAGTGAGATCCCCAGCTCTAATCCATGTCGTATTATCCTCCCTCTTTGCCTACCCTAGAGGCCACACCCAGCTGGGTTAATGGGAATTGCTCTGAGATATAACTGCATTTGATTTTGGCCTTTAAACATTGCTGAATATGTGAGCACCCTCCATGGTGCAGGGGGTGGGGGGGTGTCTCATCTAAGTTTTTTGAACTATGCTTCTGTATCCCTGTATTATTTAGAGTAATGCTAGCTGCTGCAACAACAAAAACTAGAAGCTCCAACATTTTAGTGACTTAACCCATTAAAAGTGCATTTCATGCCTGGGACAGACGTTCAATTCATGACAATTGAGAACAAATGCTCCTGTCCTCTGAGAGAGAGTCAGCACTCTTCTTCCTATTCTTTCAGGGATCCAGCCTAGCAGGTAGACAGAGATGGTAGAGATGGCACTACAGTGTCCATCCCAAGGCCTGGAAGTGCCCCTCACCACTCCCACACCTGTCTCAGTGGGAGAACTAGTCACATGGCCCTACCTAGGAGAGAAGGGTGGAGGTAAGGCTGGACGATGTGGTCCCTGGCTTGACAGCTGCTTCCAGCTACAGTCCTGCACTGGAGAAGGTGGTCGTGGATCTTGCTTGGCCACCAGCTTTTTCTGCCTTTGTGCCTTTTGATAAGCAGGGCATTTCTTACCCTGCCTTGCTTGAGAATCACTGATGTACACCTTTCAGGTGTGTATTAGTCATTTATCACTGTGAAGAAAAATTTCCCGAAACTTAGCGGCTTAAAACAGCAAACACTTCCTATCTCAGTTTCTGTGGGTAGAGGTGTGGGTGTGGTTTCACTGACTGCCTGTGCAAATGTTAGCAGGGGCTGCCGGGAAGGTCTACTCCAAGCCTGCTCTCTGCTATTGGCAGTTGGTGGTAGAGGTCAGCTCCTTACCACCTGTTCCTCTCCATAGAGCAGCTCAAGGCTCGGCAGCTGCTTCCTCCATAACAGGGCAGCAAGGGAGTGAGAAAGGGAGCTGATGACAGATGCCACAGTCTTTTTGTGGCCTAACCTTGGTAGTATCAGCCCTGCACTTTGGTTGTGTTTGATTCACTTGGAGCAAGTCCCAAGTCCAGCCCCTGTTCAAAGGGGGGAGAAATACACAAGGGTGTGAGCATCAGGGGGCAGGGGTCGCCAGGAGCCATCTTCACAGGTATAAACAGAGAAGGGGAGGTGAGACCAGGTGTGTTTCTTTCTTGTCTCTTTATCTATAGTCTCTAGGGTTTAAAAATATGTAAACAAATGTCTCTGTGCTTGCTTTGGTAACAGGAATGTAAGATGATGGCTGTACATCGAATTTCTATTCCGAAACAGAGCAGTAAAAGAGAACTGGTAGGAGGCAGCAGGGGTTGGACAGCCAATCTTAGCAGGCTTCTGGCTGGGGCTCCTTTCCATTCTCTTCACATGGGTTTGTTGGCTTGTTTATTTGGTTTTCTCTGTATTACTATTTTTTTTAACTTCCTTTAACTTCAACAATGAAAACTTCCTTGATTATCTCTGATTACAAACTTCCAAACCAGAGTGTTACACTTGATACAACTGATGAGCCTACGTTGATACAACATAATCACCCAAAGGCCATAGTTTACATCATAGTTCACTATTGGCTTTGTATATTCTATGGGTTTGGACAAATGTATAATGATGTGTATCCACCATGACGGTATCATACAGAATATTTTTATTTCCCTAAAAATCCCCTGTGCCCTCCCTATTAATCCTTTCCTGCCCCTAACACCTGGAAGACCCTCATCTTTTTAATGTCCCTATAGTTTTACCTTTTCCAGAAAGGCACATAGATGGAATCAGAAAGTAAGTAACCTTTCCAGATCAACTTCTTTCAGTTGGTAAAAAGCATTGTTTCCTCCATGTCTTTTCATGACTTGAGAGCTCATTTTTTTAGCACTGAATAATATTCTATAGCATGTATGTACCACTGGTTATATATCCACTCACCTACTCACCTTCTTGGTTACTTTCAAGTTTTGACAATTGTGAATAAGGCTGCTATAAACATCCATGTGCAGGATTTTGTGTGGACATAGGCTTTTGAGTTCATTTGGGTAAACACCAAAAAGCACACTTTCTAGATCCTATGGTAAGACTATGTTTCATTTTGTAAGAAGCTGCCAAGCTGTGTTCTTTACCATTTTACATTCCCACCAGCAATGCGTCTAAGTTCCCATTCTCTACATCCTCACCAGCATTTGGTGTTGTCAGTGTTTTGGATTTTGACTCTTCTAAAAGGTGTGTAGTGTTATCTTGCAGTTTTTTTAAATTTGCATTTCCCTGGTGACATATGACATGGAACATCTTTTCATGTTTATTTGCTATCTGTATATCTTCTTTGATGAGGTCTGTTAAGGTCTTTGGCCCATTTATTAATCAGGTTTTAAATTTTCTTGTTGAGTTTTAAGAAGTCTTCATATATTTTGGGAAACAGCCCTTTATCAGATATGCCTTTTGCACATATTTTCCCTAAGTCTGTGTCTTGCCTTCTCATTCTCTTGTGATTGTCTTTTAGAGAACAGAGTTTTTAATTTTAATGAAGTCCAGCTTATCCTTTACTTCTTTCATGTATCATGCCCTTGGTGTTGTATCTAAAAGGTCATCACCATACCCAACCAAGTTCATCTAGGTTTTCTCTTATGTTATCTTCTAGCAGTTTTATAGCTTTGCTTTTTAAATTTAGATCTATGATCCATTTTTGAGTTATTTTTTATGAAAGGTGTAAAGTCTGTGTCTAGCTTCATTTTTTTTTTCATGTGAGTATCTAGTTATTCCAACACCATTCATTGCTTAGAAATTGTTTTCACTTTGATTCTTTTCCTAATTTATAACCTTTGTCTTCCTGTCTAGAAAGCAATCATTCACTCCTCGATACAATCCAGAGCTTAGAATTTTATTCTGTTTTATTCAAGAGGCTGAGATGGGTTAGCTGCTTGGCCTCTCACAGCTCCTTAAATCTGCAGCTGGGTTTATTTCAATGACACCTACAGGTATAACTTACCCGAGCCTGTGGGACCTCATTAAGCCTCTAGGAATAAGGATTAAGAAGAACCTACATGCTTAGCTGGACCACACCTTATTAAACTCCTCGGTAGCTGATCTAGGTTTTCCTTTCATCCTGATTACAGTCAGTGGACTCTTGCTTTATTCTTGGTGGCCATGTAACAGGGTTCAGCAACCAGGCATAACTTTCCTGAACTAAGTTTCTGCCAGTGGCTCTAGTTCTCAGCTCCGTTTCCTGGCCTGCCCTTCTGAGATCTTGCAGGAGCTACAACAATGTACACCTCAGCCCTGGGCATCATGCCTATATTCCTACTGCTTGCTGTCAGAGCCCCCTCTTATACTCTCTATTACCCTGTACCTGGATCTTTCATAATCACCTATCTTGTCCAAATGGGGCTGACTTATCTCTGGTTCCTGATCATCCTCTTCTGTCTATCCTGCTGAAACCCAAACCTATGCTCGGTTCATTTCCTTAAGTGGCTTTTCCATTCTTCTCAGACAATGAGAGTATTTTGAATTTACAGTACTCAAGATTACTGAGTGCCTCCAGAAGAAAGAGAAACAAGGAATTCATTCACCAGGTCCCCAAAGCAGTTGGTTTTGCCCAGTTTTGATGCATGTGTCTAAATCCTAATTCTACCTATCCAACAGTAACAGTTACTTGTTAAGCAAAATCTGTTCTTTTCTTCTAGAGTATCAGGCTGGATCTGGCTGCACAGCTGCTCAGGTGTACCACATCTTTCTGGTTTTTTTGGTAGTTAGGTGTAGCCATGCCACTAAGTTCCCATCAATGGAGTGTGAGCAGAAATGAAACAGGGAACTTCTGCCTCATTTGCTTAGAAAATGCCTGGTCTGGGACTCTCCTCACTTTTTCTCTCCTTGCTGAAAGTGATAATGAGAAGGCTCCCTTGAAAGCTACACTCTGAGGACGTCAGAGCTGCCCTACCATTCAGGGGATGACTGGAAGTTCTTCCTGCCCTGTGCCACAGAAGGCACAAAATAAAGTTCTGTTTTGCGAAATCATTGTTTTGTGGGTCTCTTTGTTGCATCAACACAGCCTTCACTCTAATGACTACAACAAAATTAATAGAAATCTTATATTTAATCATTTAAAAGTAACAGATCCAAAGTGTCCCCATTCTTCTACACGTTTAAATAACCAATTAAAGGCCAAATGTAATTTGAACAGAAAGTAATTAAAATAATGTGTACTCTAGAAATTAGTCAAGCTTCTATTTTGCTACTTGCCTCACTTTGCCACTCTTTTCTTAGGAGGTGGGGTGTAGGAGACAGGAGACCTTAGGTGACACCTAGGCTTCTCAGTCAGGCATATAATGGGTTACTGTCAATTTCATTTTTCTAGATAAGTTAATGATCGATTACCTCTCAATTGGCAAGACTGATTATATGCTGACATGAGAGCCAAATAATTCATTAAAGGAATCTGATTGACCATATTGTGGTCTCCTGGGGGTGATGTTGTATATATAATGTTCACAGAAGGCGTTTGTATTTCTTTAGGCAGCAGATATTGAACAAAACCGAAGAAGCAAGAATAAAAGGAAGCAAATGTCCAAGGCACATGTAATCCAGGGCAATTATCACTTTGAAGGTTTAATGATCTTTTTGGAAATAATATTCATAATAAAATTATAAGGAGCATCTATGTTAATGGTTTCCAAACTGTTTAGGGCCACAGGATGCCCTGGGACATTGATGAAACTATGGACCCATTTCCTGCGAAAGTTCACAAACATAATTAATTTTGCATACAATGTAAGATGATTCATAAACACCCACCAGTTCGGGCACATCCACAGATCACAAATTCAAATAAGAAAGTTTATGAACCAGGCATTTTAATACGCAATAACACAATGGAATATATATTATTTTCCAAATTCTATAGGTGAGGCACAAAGAATTTAAATCAGTGGTTCAAAGCCACACAGATACGGGGGAGAAGGCCATGTGTAGGCCTTCTGTGTCAGAAGGTCAGAAAGCCTTCTGACCACCAGGGTACTACCTCTCTACTATATCACACTGCCCCCCTGCAGCTGGGAGAGCAGATATACCATCTGGGGTTCAGAAGCTTTATGACTAGTGCTAGAATTAAAATAGCTGCACCAACTGCAGACCCAGAATATAGATCCAGGTCTGTATGGTGCTATTAAAACCCAGACACCATCATTTGACCAATTCAAGAAAACAGAAAATTGCTTATCTTTATACTCCCCAAGAAAGCAGAAATGAAAATAAGAGGTGGAGAAGAGGTATGACATGAAGATAATGTCCATTTTAGCCGATTAAATAAAAATAGATATTGATTATCTGATGAATTAAAGCAAGTTACAAGTTCTAAGTTCACAAAATCAGTTCCCAGTATCCAGTAATAAAATGAAATATTAAAAAATCTGTGCAAGTCTTCTCTGCATAAACTGACAATCACCGTGCCTAAGGTCTCTATTCATAAGGTCTCTATGCATCTAACATTTGAGGAATAATGTCAAGTTCTATTAAATAGATAGTATAGATAAATAAAGGATGAATGATGCAGCATAATACATAGTAGACACAATCCTTTCTCTTAAAGTTGTTCTTTCAGACCTACTGTGATGTTCCTTCTAACATCAAGGGGCAGTGTCAGAAGTTATCCTGGAAATAATACAGATTTCTGTTTATCAAACCAACCACCTCATGACAAATACTTTTAGATTTCCACTCATTTAACTCACAGTTTGGGTTTTAGGCCAAATACACGATGCCGACACTGTTAAATGTGCACTAACACTTGCGATAAAGAAACAAACATTAGCTGATCCTGTCATCTCCCACTGACAGACCATCGTCATTCGGTTGCACATAGAAGCATACATTTCAGAAGCTCATGGCACATGGCACGTATCCGCCACTTGAGTCAGGTTCCTTGTTTATCACCACATGAACATTTCTCTGGTATATTTTTAGCACAACGTGTTATCCTAGACTGATCATATGTTCACAGATTGTGGGGAGCCTGTGAAAGACTTTCCACTGTACTTGCTATTGGGCAAAATCACGCCTGCTACCTGGTACTCATGCAGAGTAAACTGTAATGTGGAGACAGATGGTACGATCAAGTGGGAGAGAGACTCTGTCTGAAAAATCAGGAGAGCAGTGAATGCTCTAGCAGGGGATGAAAGAGGAATGAACAAGTCCACCCCAGCATGAAAATAAGATGAAAATATAGAAGAAAGTCAGTGTGGAATGTCACCCTTTTTGATTTTTGCCAAGATCTTAGCACCAAATGATCATGTGAATGTTCCAAGGAAAGCAATAACTCCAGGTTCTCCACATGGTGAGCGGGGCCTGACTGTTCAAACTACAGGGGTTTAATACAGGGTTTAATACATGATACTTTGCATGAGACAATTCAACAAACACAGTCACTCAAGGACATGTTGCCTAATATATTCCATTCTGCATTTGAGAATAAAATAATGTTTTCACTAGAAGTTGTTTGTTGAATTATAAATGAGATCTCACTAGTTTTATATACTGTGTTGTTCATGATGTTCTCATTGTTATCCAATCACTAAAACTAAGATCAAATTGGTTTTCTTCTTTTGCATCAGAAAAATCAAATCAATTTTCTCCTCAGTCTAGTCTTACTGTGATTAGTACCTGCCATGGGATGAGGAGAGGTTAGCCAAATTGGATTTTGTTTACCTTTAGCATATAAACTGCTACCCTGGGCTCTTTCCCCCAAGACATTTACTTATTTTATAGCTATTGTGCACATGTTTACGCTTATAAAACAGGCATATCAATTGGATTTTTAAAACACAAAAACATCTATCTGACAGAAACCAGCCCAGTTCCAAGGAAGTCTCTGATATATTTATGCATTTTCCATTCTCCCAATTATAAGTCCAGGTCACTAACTTGACAACATATAGGTCATCCTCCAAGGCACTCTGTCAACGGATGCAAAAGGAATCAAAGATGAGAAATATATATATATATATATATATATATATATATTTGCTTTGGTTATAGGGCATTATATGTGAATGCTTATTGCTAAAACAATTTATACTTAATTAAATGTTATTTCTTACTCTCTCCAACAGCATCTACTACATTTTGCTTGGCAATAAGAGGCTGCTGAAACTTCAGATCCAGCTGGTGGATTGATGCTCCGAGAGCAGGCACAGCACACAAGAAACAGCTCCAGGGGCTGCTGGAGCGCCTTATCCTGGTCATTCGTGAAGCAGTTCTAGTTATTGGTTCTGCCTGTGCTAGCTTTATTGGTTCTGCCTGTGCTAGCTTTATCCATGAGCCCCCAAAGATCTTATATAATGGCATGAAGTAAATATACACATTCTGACTATATGCAACAAGGTGCTAAGCACAGTAAAGTTGCTATATGAAGACAAATGTGTAGGTACGGGTATCATTAGCTTCTGCTCTTCTGTGTAGTCAAATAGAATAGCAGGGAGTTTTGAAGAACTGTTAACCAACTGTTACTGGATATGACCAACCCGGTTGGTTGAATGGTCTAGTTATTTGGAAATTATCTAAAGAGACAGTGTTGAAGAGTAGAAGAGCCCAAAGAGACAAGAGCTTATGTGTCCAACTAAGCTCTTTCTTGCAAAGCCTTCTAGTGTTGGATCTTTCTATTTCCAATGCACCCCATTTCCTTCATCTGTAAGTAATTACCTGTTCTCTACTTCAGACATGTTCTGAGGACCTGTGTTGTCACAGTATTTTGTTACTCCTTATGTCGATTAACTTTTTAAAGAGGGTTTATCTTGCTAAATTATAAAAATAAATACCCATTATAAAATACAGAAGGGACAGAAAAGTATAAAGTAGATAACAAAGCTTACTTTGAATCTTAACTATCTAAAATACCAGGTATTAAACAAATAATAGTCAAATTCTTGAAGTATTTCTTCCCAGAACTTTTTTTGCCCGGTATGTATAAATGTTTCATTTTAGAAAATTAACATACATGTTTAATCCTGCCTTTTTCACATATTGAGCATTTCCCTATATCTATGAACATTTCTCAAAAGCCTGACTTTTTTAATTACAAAAAGAAATTTAAAGTTAGTTGAGGTACCAAAATTATAAAGAAATTTCAGGAGTATTTGAGCATATGAATTGCCCTCCACCTCTGGAGAGGAGTCCAAAAGATGGAGTTAGTGGGTCAAAAGACAAAATTATTTCTTTCAGTCTTTATATACATATTCCAAAATTGTATCCAGATATATGACACCAATCTGTTGCCTAAATTAATTGTATATGAATGCAATCAACAATGAATATAATCACTTAAAATACTGCCATTTTGAAAAAAAATGCTGCCATTTTGGAATATGTGAAGTGCTACGTCAGTCATTTTTATTGTAAGTAAAGTGGTGATATGCGTTGATTGTATTTGTGTGATGTGTTTTTCTCCGATTTATTCATTAACACTTTTTGTCCATTTTATTTCCCCTCCAAGTGTTAAGTAATAAAAAATATTTCTATTAAGTGAATATGATTATCCTATTACTTATCCATATATATATTTTGATTAAAAATTGAATCAAAAGTATTTTATTATACAGTAGTTTAAGACTTACTATAAGAATACAGTAATCTAGACAGTGTGGTACTGGCAAAAGGTCAACAATTAGATCAATAAAATAGAGAGCCCAGAAATAGATTCATGCCATGTAATCATTTAATATTTGATACCGGTGATAAAGTGTTCCAAAAAGGAAAGGAAAAGCTTTTCAACAAGTGGTACTGGAACAACTAGGTATTCAAATCAACGTTAACCTCTAAATTACCACCATCTTTAGTGGATGTTTGGATTAATGGAGATGCATCCCAGACCTAAACATAAAATCTAACACTATAAAGCTTTTAAGGGAAAACATAAGATAGTTTTGTGGTTTGAGGATAGGCAAAAGAAGTTTCTTTTAAAAGACACAGAAAGCAAAATCCAAGAAAGAAAAATATGATAAATTGTACTTCATAAAAATTAACATCTTCAACTCATCAAAAGACATCTTTAAGTAAATGAATAGACAAGCTATAGACTGTGAGAAAACATTTGCAATTCATATGCCTGACTTAGGTCTGGTAAGAAGAATATATTTTACACACACACACACACACACACACTCACAACTCCTATAAGACAATCAAAAAGACAAGCTACCAGATAGAAAATGGGAAAAAATAAAACATATGCTTCACAAAGGATAATATATACAAGTGGATGATAAGCATATTAAAAAGCACTGAATATCATTAGACATCAGGAAAATTCAAATTTAAACTATAATACAATACAACCATATATCCAATAAAATACTTAAAATCAAAAGACAGATACTGTTAAATGTTGGCAAGAATGTGTAGCAATTGAAACTCTCATATACTGTCGATGGCATTATAAAATGTTATAATTTTAGAAAAATCTCTCCTACCTTCTTCAGAAAGTAGACAAACACCTAGCTTATGACCCAGTGATTCCAAAGAAACATATGCCCCCCTAAAAAAAACTTGCACAAAATTGTTCATTGCAACTTTATTCATAATAACTCAAAAAAGGAAATAGATGTCCAGCAATAGGAGGATGGATAAATAAATTATCCTGTGTTTCTACAGTGGGTTTCTACAGTGGGATTCTACAGGCAATAAAAAAGCATAAACCACTAATATATACTCTAACATGGATGAATCACAAATTGTGTGCTGAGTGAAACAAGTCTTACACAAGAAATTACACACTCAGAGATTCCATCTTTATACAGTTCTGTAACAGGCAAAACAAATTTATTATGAGCATGGAGATGGAGATCTACTGGGAAAGAGCGTCAGTGAATTCTGCAGATACAATCATGTTCTGTTTACTAACAGGTCATCAAATGATCACTTAAGGTTTGTATATTTCATTGTATATAGATATTTCCTGAAAAGAAAAAAAGAATAACCATAAACACTGAATTATAATTAATGATGTGTATGCTAATGATATGTATACAATGACATGCACTAAAGTCTTCAACTTACTTCAAAATGCATTTAAAAAATAAGAAGCACAAATAAATATATGTGTGATAAAAACAAGTATAGTAAAATATTAATTGTACATTTTTGGTGTTTTGGCAACTGTATAGTGACAGGTACAACGCCAAGAGTAAACCCTAGTGTAAACTAGGCCCTGATGATAGTGTTGTGTCACTGCAGGTTCATCAGTTGTAACAAAGGTATTACTCTCGTTGATAGTGGGGAAGGTGGTGTATATAAGACCTCTTTGTACTTCTGGCTCAATTTTGCTATGAACCTAAAACTGCTCTAAAAATATAGTTTATTCATTAAAAAATTAAAGTACCATACATCTTAAAAGAATCACAAAAATTTTAATACATAAAATTGTCCTTCATATTTAGTTCATGTATTTGATTCCAACAGGGTCCACAAACACACACACAAAAGGTAGGAATGGTTCCTCTGCCCTATTCTATTAGTCCTCCTTCACCCTGCAACATCTTATGATGAAAATTTACCAACATACAGGAAAGTTGAAAGAATTTCAGAATGAACACCCATATGCCCACAAACTAAATTGTACAATTAACATTTTGCTACATTTGTTTTTATCACATATATATTTATTTGTGCTTCTTTGTATTCTGTAGTATTGTGCAGAAAAGTTTCATTGCCCTAAAATTCCACTGTGTTCCACCTATTCATCCCTTCTCTAGCCTACCCCTGACCACCACTGCTCCAAGGTTTGCCTTTTCCAGAATGTCATATAGCTGGAATCATATAGTATGTAGGCCTTTCACATTGGTTTCCTTCACACGGTAACATGCATTTAAAGTTTCCTCCATGTCTTTTCATGGCCTGATAGCTCATCTCTTTTTAGTGCTGAGTAATATTCCATTGTCTGGCTGTACCGCTGTTCATTTATCTGTTCACCCTTAGGAACTTGGGTACACAAGTAGCTGCGAGTACCAGTTATTCTTTCTAGAAATATGTATTAGGATAAGCCCAAAGGCTAGGCCCTTGTCTGCCCCTCCATTTTATACATGGAGAGAGGAGGGGATGTGCCCCAGGACAGAGAGACCTGGACCCCAAGAATCATGTTAACTGTTACATACCAGTCTTCTAGTCATAGATGCATGTTTAAACTATTTTGAATAAGCAGTTTAGAAAGAGGCTTCCTGTTTAGTTTATAAATCCAGTTTGAAGGTTTGGAGAAAGAGGACTGAAAAGTGAATGTCCAAGGACAGCAGCAAGTCAGACCCTTCATCAATTGCAGTCCTACTACTCAACACAACCAGTGGCCTGGGCTGTCCCGACATCTCTGACGGCAAAGGAACAAGTGACAGTGATGTCAAGGTAATGCATTGAAAGGTAAAAGCAGAACTAAAAAGTTTTCCTCCAACTTCTTCTTTCTGACCTGCCCCTGATTACCCTGTGCTCTGGCTGCAAACACATCAAGGTCCTCCCTTTATAGGCACTGCTTCTTGGTAGTCTGGATTCTCAGCATGTTTTTCTGGGGTTTTTTTTCTCAATTTTTGTTAGTATTCCTTACCCATGTGTCGCATGAGCTTCTGTAGTTTCTCCAGAATTGACTCAGGGGAATATAGCCAGCAGCCCACCTGAGCCCACTTTTGTAACAGGAAATGAAAGCTTCCATTATGGCATTCTACATCTAATTATATAGATTACTATTATTTTTTTTTACTTCTAGCTGATTTTTTTCAATTAAAATTTAAGGTGTCTGCCTAAAGTTTCAGAAATAAATAATTCTAGGATTTATTAAATTATTTCTCTTTTTAAAGAATATACTTATTTTTACTTTTATCTTTATTGTCAGTGTTCCTTGAAATCTTTAAGACCTTGAGAGAATTCTTAGGTTACAGGCTTAGTTCACATGTTATCTATTTTTCTGTATGGGTAGTTCAATTTATATAGAATTTGACACAATGAATTTTCCTCTGAATACCTCTTTGTACAGATGCCCTCAATTTTATTATCTGCTATTTCTTTTATCATAAATAACTTATTTTTATTGCAAATTTTCTTCATTTGTCCAAACAATAATAAAATATCTTGCTAATTTTAAAAAATTCCCAAGCACTGATGGCTGGGGTGCCAACTCTTACATAAAAATTCAGCAGCTATCAATATTTTAAGCATAAGTAGGAAAAGAAAATAAACACTACGAAATCCTATGAATGTACAACTTTCTAAACTGTTGATCTTTACTCTAAATTATTCTTCCTATTTTAGGACAGTAAGCAGTTTTTCACAAGGAATCTATGGCTTTGTATTCAAAAGAGCAAGGCTGTGTGTAACACTTCCCCTCTGGTGGCAACGTGTCAATCATTTCATGTAATTAATTTCCTAATGATGCCAACACATTTGCTTTATACCTGAATGATCTCATTCTGGCACCAGGCAATTTTCTGGAGCATTTTAAATGTGAAATTTATTGGTAAACTCAAGCAAATACATTGTAGACAGTGTGGGGAGGAAAAACTCAGGATCCAACTTTTTGCCAGTGAAATGTGTAATATTTTCTTTGACAGAAGCAAAGTGATATATTGCATGTCACAGCTAAGCTATAAGAATACAACGACCTTTCATCAGTCTCAATTATTAGTAATAGCTTCAGGCTGAAACTACTTGGGAATCCCTGACCATAGTTAACACAGAAAAACTACAGAATCAGATGCAAAGTCCTTGGCCAAACTGCACCGTGGTAAGGTGGTCCAGTGGTCCATTTATCATTTTTTTCTGCTTACTCTGTGGCTGACATCCACTTATTAAGTCTTTCCCTGGGTCATTTCACACTGCTGAAGAGGTAAAGTGGAAATCCCATCAGGAGGCCTGCATTTCCAAGAGGGAGGGGAGGTGTTTTATTTGTGATGCCATCATCAAATTATTAGGCAAAAGGAAAACTGTTGGTTCAGATAGAATCTTTCTTGCTGTTTCAAAAGTCATAGCCAGTGTGGATAAGTACCCAATGTGCAGGGAAATTCTAAGAAAAAATAAAGTGCCTTTCTGTGTAATGGTAATATTTTTCAATAGCTAGAGACCACACCTTGCTGATGGGGAAAGCCAGGCCCAACTGAGTGGTGTAAAAAGTCTGTGACAATTTCCCAGGGGAAAAGCAGGGATAGGAGGAATCAATTGAAGGAGTGATTCAAGGAAAGGGTAATATCTTTCATTGAATTCTACCAGCTAACCATCCTCAGTAGAGCAACTAGCAATATTTCACTGAAAGAAGTAGTGACAAAATGCAAATAGATTGCTTCTGACTGCGGAAGGAATTCAGAAAACTTTATTTTCCCTATTCTTTTACTGAAATTTAGCACTTTATTTAAGTAGCAATTTATGAAACAACCCACAGCAGTATTTGCAATACCTTTGTCTGTGTCACCAACAGAAATTACAAATATCACATATCACATTTCAGTTTTAGAGGTATTTTGAAATACTGTTTACACTCACCACTATTTCCAAATATAATATTCTTGGACCTGCCACTATTTCTTGTTATGTAATAAAGAAATGCATACACTATTATATCACTTTTTAATAATTTGATAACTGTATTTCAATAAAATTGATTTCCTTTGGAATTATTTGTATTTTATTTTGTGTTTAAAAACATTTTTCTGTGTCTGTAGGCTTCTGGGTCTGTTGGCTTCACCATACTGCAGAGTCCATGGCACCAAAAAACCTAAGAACTTTTGTGCTATATAAATTTGAATCCATTAGGCAAAACCACTATCAATGTTCCTCAAGGGTTTGTGTGTGTATGATCTCAATACGTAGGCATAGAGCTGTTCAGATCACTATAATGAACCCATGCAATATTTAAGAATTCTTTTTCCCACTTTCAAAGGTTTAGATGCAACAATAATATCTAAAAACCATGACATTTAAAATAAAGTCTTGTAAGATGTGTTTTTAAATATGTCAAATATTATGACATATTCTAAATATATAACTTACTCAAGAATGGAGACTTAACACAGACCTAAGACTCTCCCTGGGGCCTCTTTTGGTCTGCAGAAATGTAGGCTTGTGGGAGAAAGGTTATGAAACAGTCTGAGTTACTGATAACTCTAAAAATGAGTATCCTACACCATGAACAACTGGAGGAGTGAGGTAACCAGACAGAGAGAGTCTGTGAGTGGTGGCCAGTCATCAGGATTGAGGTGGAAGTGCTGGCCTGCAACATGGCAGCAGTCACATGTTTCCTGTGGGAGCCTCTAAACAACCCAGGTAGATACTTACAAGGGAAGAGGCAGCTTGGAACACCTGCCAGACCCAGAGAACCTGAGTCATTTCTCAACAATGAGAGTCAAGTGAGACCCATCTCTTGTCTCTATTCCCCGCTGGTTCCCACCCCACCCCTGATGCTGGAGCAGGGCTTGGAATCAGAAAACGCTCTTAGTAAGGTGGGGAATGAAGGGTGGAGGCAATGAAGACCACATCCCCACCCTTGGCTTCCTGTCTGCAGTTCCCAACATGGGGAGACAATAAAATTTAACTTTCAATCAAGTTTGTAGTTTTGTATATTAAATGCCTCTGGACATTCTGACTTCTGAATCAAGATTCTGTTTGGTGACTTAAGGATCCATTGGACTTCTTATTAGCTTTGTCATCTAAGCTCAGGCAGAGAAAGAAATTCCTCTATTGAATTTTAAAGGGATAGTAGCATGAAAAATTAAGTGAAATTATGGTTACACATGAGTCTGTATGTTCAGTATAAACTTTACACTGATCTTTGTCTCTTTGCTCAGATACATAAAACTTCTACTCCAGCTAATCTGCCTTTGTCACAGAATCCCAGTCAGGTCCTGCCTTCCAGATTTGCTCTTTCCTGAAAAGCCTGTTTTTGTTTTATTCCAGTGCACTGTAAACCCCATCCACCCAGCTAGTCTGGCTCACACATTCATTGATTCAACAATATTTTGTTTAACTCTGCAGCCCACATTGATTCTCTCCTCCCAAGTCCTATTGCTCTTTGCAATACCATTTATTTGACTTATCATTACCATATTCTATTTTTACATAATTTTGCACCTTTGTATCTGTGCTTATCAATGAACTGAAGGCCACCATGAAGCTGTATATCCCTGAGATATACTTATATTAACTGTCAATTAACTTGTATTTTAATATGTTCCACGGATACCTTATCATTCTGCAAAGCAATTAATTTTCACTTTTTCACTTTAAAAAATGTAATACATAAGACTTTATTATGTGCTTGCCTTTCAATAGCTATAGAGTTTTTTCAATCTTTTCCTTAAGTAAATAATAAATCATATTTTTCTTTATTTCTTTTTTGAAATGGTGGGCAATTTCTGGTCCTAGAAAATATGGAGGTCAATTTCTTATCATTTCAAATATAAATACAAATAAAAAGATCAAAGAAAAGCTGGTTCTTTGAAAAAAATAAACAAAATTCATAAACCTTTAGCCAGAGGCATCAAAAAAATAAAGAGAGAGAGGGCTCCAAACAATAAATTCAGAAATGAAAAGGAGACGTTAACAACGAACACCATAGAAATACAAAGGATCATAAGAGACTACTACAAACAACTATACACTAAAAAAGTGGACAACCTAGAGGAAATGGACAAATTCTTAGAAAGGTAGAATTTGCCAAGAAGAAATAGAAAATATGAACAGACCAATTACCAGTAATGAAATTGAATCACTTACTTAAAAATTCCCAACAAACAAAAGTCCAAGACCAGATGGCTTCACAGGTGAATTATACTAAACAATTAGAGAAGAGTTAACTCATATCCTTCTAAAACTATTCCAAAAATTGGCAGAAGAAACACTTCCAAATTCATTCTATGAGGCCCACATCACCCTGATGTCAAAACCAGACAAAGATTTCACAAAAAAAGAAAATTATAAGCCAATATTGCTGATGAAAATAGATGCAAAAATCCTCAACAAAATACTAGCAAACCAAATCCAACAATACAGTAAAAGGATCATAGGATCATACACAATGATCAAGTGGGATTTATCCCAGGAATACAAGGATTCTTCAATATCCACAAATCAATCAATGTGATACATGACATTAACAAATTGAAGAATAAAAACCATATGATGATCATCTCAATAGATGCAGGAAAAGGTTTTGATAAAATTCAACACCCATTTATGATAAAAACTCTCCAGAAAGCAGGCATAGAGGGAACATAACTCAGCATAATAAAGGCCGTATATGACAAACTCACAGCTAACATCATACTCAATGGTGAAAAGCTGAAAGCATTTCCTCTAAGATCAGGAATAATACAAGGATGCCCACTCTAACCACTTTTATTCAACATAGTTTTGGAAGTCCTCGCCAATGCAATCAGAGAAGAAAAAGAAATAAAAGGAATCTCAATTGAAAAGGAAGAAGTAAAACAGTCACTGTTTGCAGATGACATGATACTATACATAGAAAATCCCCAAGATGCTACCAGAAAACTACAAGATCTCATCAATGAATTAGGTGACATTGCAGATACAAAATTATACACAATTAATTGCATTTCTATACACTAACACCAAAAGATCAGAAAGAGAAATTAAGGAAGAATCCCATTTACCTTCACATCAAAAAGAATAAAATACCTAGGAATAAACCTACCTAAGGAGGCAAAAGACCTGTACTCTGAAAACTATAAGACACTGATGAAAGAAATTGAAGATGACACAAACAGATGGAAAGATATACTATGTTCTTGGATTGGAAGAATCAACATTGTGAAAATGACTCTACTACCCAAAGCAATCTACAGATTCAATGCAATCCCTATCAAACTACCACTGACATTTTTCACAGAACTAGAACAAAATATTTTTTAATATGTATGGAAACACAAAAGACCCCAAAGAGCAAAACAATCTTAAGAAACAAGAACAGAGCTGGAGGAATGACATTTCCTGACTTCAGACTACACTACAAAGCTACAACAATCCAAACAGTATGGTACTGTTAAAAAAAACAAACACATAAATCACTGGAACAGAATAGAGCACCCAGAAATAAACTCACATACTTATGGGAAATTAATCTATGACAAAGGAAGCAAGAATATACAATGGAGAAAATACAGTCTCTTCAATAAGTTGTTCTGGGAAAACTACACAGCTACATGTAAAAGAATAAAATTAGAACATTCTATAACACCATAAAGAAAAATAAACTCAAAATGGATTAAAGACCTAAATGTAAGACTGCATACCATAAAACTCCTAGAGGAAAACATAGGCAGAACACTCTTTGCCATAAATCACAGCAATATGTTTCTGGATTTGTCTTGTAAAGAAAATAAGAGCAAAAGTGAAAAAATGGGACATAATTAAACATGAAAGCTTTTGCACAGCAAAGGAAAATATCTACAAAATGAAAAGACAACCTACAGAATGGGAGAAAATGTTTGCAAATGATATGACCATTAAGGGATTAATGTGTTTAACATATATAAACAGCTCATACAACTCAACATCAAAAAAAAATTTTTTTTTTAATGGGCAGAGAAGTTTAATAGACATTTTTCCAAAGAGGACATGCAGGTGGCCAACAGGCACATGAAAAGATGCCTAACATCACTAATCATCAGGGAAATACAAATCAAAACCACAATGAGATATTACCCCACACCTGTCAAAATGGTTATCATCAAAGAGGACACAAATAAGAAATGTTAGCTTGGATGTGGAGGAAAGAGAATCCTTCACACCATTGGTGGGAAAGTCAATTGGTGCAGCCACTGTGGAAAACAGTATGGAGATTTCTCAAAAATCTAAAAATAGAACTACCATATGGCCCAGGAATCCCACTCCTTGGTATATATCCAAAAATAACAAAAACACTAATTCAAAAAGATACATGCACTGCAATGTTCATAGCAGCATTATTCACAATTGCCAAGATATGGCAACAACCTAAGTGTCCATCAAAAGATGAAAAGATAAAGAAGGTGATACACACACACACACACACACACACACACACACAATGGAATACTACTTAGCCATAAAAAGAATGAAATTTTGCTATTTGAAGCAACATGGGTGGACTTGGAGGGCATTACACTAAGTGAAAGATGTCAGACCGAGAAAGGCAAATACTATACGATATCACTTATATGTGGAATCTAAAAAAAATACAACAAACTAGTGAATTTAACAAAAAAGAAACAGACTCACAAATACAGAGAACAAACTAGCTGTTATCACCTACGGGGTGGGGGATATAGGGGTGGAGGAGAGGAAGGTACAAAATATTGGGTGTAACATGGGCTTAAGGATGTATTGTGCAACACGGGGGAATATAGCCAATATTTTGTAATGACTGTAAATGGAAAGTAGCCTTTGAAAATTATATAAAAAATAAAAAACATTGTTTATTGAATTTTTACCAAAAATTTTATTTCTAACCATATCTGTATATACAGACAAAAATCTGAAAATGTTATTTGTTTATATGTAAATATTCTAGGGGTGTGTTTTAAAGAGCTCTCAGGTTTTATTGAAAATACATAAAAGGTGGGAGGCAGCAGAAAGATGCCTCAAGGGTCTTGTGTATTTTAGAGAGGAATGTCAAGAATGTGGGCTTCCCAGCTTGTAAAACAATAACTTCTTTGATTGCATGTTCAGTTGTGCTTTGCCTGGCATCTTCTGTTTTTAAATCTAAAGGTAATTTTAACCTAGGAAAGAGCTATTTCTGTTTTTCAGTTTCAAAAGCTTTTTTTTTTTCGTTTTGTTCTTTTTTTTTTTAAACCAGAAAATCTTTTGAAATTTGAACTCTACCCTTGTTTACCACTGTGGTTTTTGCTTTAGAGGTTAAAGTTTGTAACACAGCTCCTTCTCTATCCTGAAAAGCAGAAGACAGGAAAGGCTATTAGGGAAATTCTGTTGGTAAAGCTATTCCCAGTGATCCTATTTAAGGCAGATTATGCCTTTCAAAACATTTAAAACTGTATTTTCAGGATGTTGTAGTAAAAATAGATGTCACTCATAAAATACCCCCTTGCCATTTGATCAAACATCTGCCCCAGAAAAGTTCCATTTTTGAGCTCACACAAGAAAAATTTCTGTGGTTTTGTGCCTTTCTCAGATGCTTAGCAACCAACACTAATAATTAATATCCTCTTGACATTTCCCCTATTTTTGCACATTTTTCAACACATCTTTCAATATTTGAGTTAATTCTCTTCTGAGTCATGGTTCTAAAGCATTGAAAAACAACTAAGAATTCCTGATGTCTATCGTATAGGTTGATTCTAATATTATATGTTTAACGATACCTAACATTCCTTCCAATTTACAAAACCCAGCAATTTACATTTCTCTCTTATTCTCTTGTGGTAAAATTAAAAATAAAAAAGCTAACTTCTTTTTGAATCAGCAAAAATGTAGAATTGAAAGCTAAACCTAAATTTTAATACTATAAATAGACCATTTTCAAATGAGTCACTGATTAACAAAAAAGTAAAAATCAGGTATAAGAAAATAGCCATGACTGTTTGGTTTATTGAGAGACTAAGAACCATCTACAGACTGACATGCCTTTAACGTCACGCAGTGGACAAACTACAGCCCATGGCCCAGATAGGCCCCCATCTGTTTTTGTGTGTGAGCTAAGGATATTTTCTACATTTTAAGTGGTTGAAAAAAATCAAAAGAGTAATGGTATTTAATGAAATGTGGGAAATAAACTCTCAGTGTTCATAAATAAAATTGTTTTGGAACATAGCTGTGCTCATTTACATATTGTCTACATTTACATATTGTCTATGCTCATTTATTTACATATTGTCATTTACATACTGTCTATGGCCACGTACATGCATGATTACTGTAGGTCAGATCTTGAAATATCACCTGTTTATTACTCTAGGAATGACTTTAACAGCTCTGGCATAATAGTTGGTGACCCCCTAATTCTTCTATTTCATTTCTCTTTGATCAACCACATATTTATTTTCAAAACAGATAGCCAGAATTAAATTGCTCCAAGGGAGTCCAAATGCAAAATGTAGTCTTTCTGAGTGCCCAGAAAGACAATGAAACAGTCTTTGAGAGCCACTTCACAATGTCTCTGAGAGCCACTTAACAATGTCTCTGCTATAGAGAGTAAGGGGAGGGTCTCTGGAAGAGGTAGAAATGAATCAGGCCTAGAAAGATTATATCAGAAGTTTCATCTATGGCTTTGAAATTCCAGTAGCACTTTCAGGAACAAAATGTCTAGTGTTATCTTGATATTGAATCTAAGCTGTGAGATTATAGTTATGACTATATATTCAGAAGTGTGAGTTATCAGTAGCAGCTCCTTTTCTGGAGCTACAGTGGAGCCTGTCATCTCTAGCCAGCTGTAGTAATGACTGCTGGAAACCACTTGATTCTCTCATGAACCATCTGCAGGTAATCAATTCTACTACACAGTGGAAATTGTAATGATTCTGTATCAGTTTTATTTCTGGATAGATAGATACAACTGGAACAACACTAAACTTCTACAGCTTCTGCTTTCTCTGCCTGTCGCATGTATAGTATGTATTTGGAAGAATTAGATAGATAAATAGATACATAGATAGATAGGGAAAATTATGTAGTGAAATACTAACTGGGGAGACTTAAGACAAAAATCCACAAAAATAATTTCAATTCCTTCTGTTTTTTGTGGGGTTTTTTCCTGCAAAGAATTTACCAGGATTAGAGATCAAATAAGCAGTGAAATTTTATAAAATACCCAGTGTTGCTATGTGGAATTGTGGAATGCATATTGGTGTGATTACCCTGCTTTTGTCTAACTAGTTTACTGTTTTCACTACATCTGAGTGATAAGTATTTAAAAGATGCTAGTCAAATATTTCTCAGTGAATACTAAGAGGCACGGTCTATTGATAAACTCGTACAATAAAATAATTATTCCAAAATATTAAACAGTATTGTCTGGGAAAATGTAAGAATAGAAGTTTGGAACTTGAACTAAAAGCACTAAAAGAAAATTAATGTTTCAAATAAGCTCTAGTTTTTTGTATAAATTGGTAGAATTCAATTTCAGAAAACTAACTTAAACACTCAGAGATCGGTCTTGGTGCATAGAATTATCTACTTGAAAAATGCTGACACAGCAATGTTCACAATAAAGGCACAGACGAATTTTGCCAGCCACAACACAAGAGACTTTCAGAAGCTTACCTTGTTTTAGCAAAATAAACCGCTCAGTTATTTTTTATTGTCTTGTATGGGGCACTAAAATTGAAGATGTAGGAGCAGCATATTTTATTTCTCTTCCTAACTTCTAATTTGTTTTCTTGAAAAATTATTACTTTCAAAACACTTTCTTTGGTACTATATTTTAAAACTACTTCTAATAACATGCTGCTTGTGTTTAAAAAAATGCACAGGGGAATATGTAAAGTTACAAGAGAAAGTGAGGTATAGTGATTAAGATCACAGGTGCCCTGGCAAAACCTTACTCTATGACTTATCAGCTAGGCCACGGCGGGCAACTTACTTTTCTGCACCTTAATTTCATCATTCATACTATAAGAACAATATTAGTACTCACCAGTTAAGTGATATGAGAATTAAATGAAATCATCTATAAAAATACTAGCTATGATGCCTGGCAAGAAGTTTTTGACAAACATTAGCTTATTTAATATTTTTTGTCAAATCTTCATTTTAAAAGCAAATTCAAATAATTCCAAAGTGATCCAGTAATGCTCAGTGTCAGATACGGCACACTTAATATGAATCCATCATGGTACACTTGCACTGAAACCCTGTTCTACATTCTGCTGATCCACTTATGAAACATTCTTTCGAAAAAAATGTAGAAGACATGAAATTCATATCATCATGAGTTATCTTACAAGTCCTGAATACTTACTAATGAGTCTATTTAAATATTTCAGGAGTAAGAAAAACACAGGAAATTAGACAATGTCCAAAAAGACTGACATATTTTTGTTTTAAATTTTCCATACAATCCTTTCAGTCTTTAACCCACTGAAATTTTGTTTCCATCTGGACCACAATTTTTAAAAATTGGTCAATAAGATGCCAATTGTTAGCCAATGTGTTAAATGGACACTTCTAAACTCGTATTTAATTTGATCTTCATGGTCTTATTGGTCTCACTTTATGTCACTAAGTCAACTGAACTTAATAAATACTCACTGACCCCCAACTCTGGAGTTACACTAAGCCTTAAATTTAATAATACTTATCTTTCTTTGTACTTCTCTGCTCATGGAATTCTAGTCTTCTTTATAAATGCCTCTTCCTTTGACTATCTTCAAATAAATTTCTCATATTTGTGATCCAATATGTGCTTCTCTTTTCACTCTAGATGACTCTTTTCTAAGACACCATGAGTTATAACAAGACCATTTACCAAGGAATCTCTGACATACATAACTACTCCAGCTTTCTCTATTGAGTTCCTTCCCCATACTTCCTTGAACATCTACCTGAAAACTTCTTCTGACCACAATTTTAACATATCTCAACCTGAATTATTTTTCTTCCAGTTTAGCTCTCCTATTATTTCTTACTTTGATTAATGGCTAACATCAGCAACCCCATCACTCAAGTTAGAAACCTGGAAGCTCCCTAAGCATCTTCTCCTCATCACTTTCTATCTCCAATCCATCAGTTGGAGTTCACTCCAATCAGTTCACATTGATTTTCATTCCAAAATATTTGTTCATTTCAATCTCCACTCTTCTTCTCTAATACCATTGACCTAGTTCACTTATATTGCTACAAAAGCCCTCTAACTGGTTTTCTGCCATCTCTTTGTATTTAGCTAACCCAAGTGCCATGATACTCCAGAGTACTGAGTCAACTCTTAAGACTGTCTTCTTTTCAAGGGTTTCTTCCTTGGTCATCATACATCATTCCTAGTCTAGTTGTTTTCAAGCACGTTTCAAAACCAGCACAATGAGTACCCTAATATGCAGCAGTAATATTATATTTGCAAAGCTAAGTTAGAGAAGGGAGATGTGTCTAATTTAAAAAATTTCCTCGGGTGGTTCTTACATGTCATCCTTCTTTGGTCAAGGATTTTACTCTTTCTGGGTGACCTCATGCTTGCCCAGTTCTTCACTACCACCTATGTTCAGAAGACTCACAGGTTTTTACCTCCAGAATTTAACTATGTTCTCAGTTCCAACTCCATGTTTCTAACTGCCTCTTGCTGCCTCAGGCAACAATTCCTACCAGCACTTTTAACTCAAACTATTCAAGTTTAATTTATTATTTTATTCTTTCAAAACTGCTTATTATTCAATACTCTTATATCCATAATTTTCCAAGCAAAAATCTGGGGCTCATTTTACCTTCTATTTTCTCCATTATTCACCATGTCAAATAAATCCTTCAGTCCTATCATTTCTCCTTCCTTGGTCACTTTCGTTACTTCCCACGTCTTTCTCTTCTCACTGATACTTTCATTGTTTAGTTTTTTGCCTAGGTTATTATTGTCATCTCCTAACTAGTTACCATGCCACCAGCCTTGCTTTCTGAAATCTATCTTCCATTTAGCTCCCACAGTGAATTTTTAAAATGCAACTCTTATCATGTCACTCCCTGGATTACAACTCTTTTGAACTCCTACCATCTACAGGATAAAGTCCAAATTCCTCAGCCTGATGTTAGATCTCCCATGTCAGCTGAGTAGGAACAAAGTTCACTGACTTAGTTTCGTTTATTTACTCCACAAATATTTATTGAGTATCACCAGGCAATATTCTAGACACTAGGAATACTGAAAGGAAAAGACAGGAAAGCTTGTAATACTGATGGAGTTTACATTCTAGGTCAGGGATAAAACAAATAAACAGACACACACATTCACACACTTAAGTGGTAGATTCTATGTGAAAATTAAAATAGAATGATGCAATTGAGATTAACTAGATGGCTTTCTGTAATGGAGTTGAGGTCAGGAAAGACATCAAATAGGTTATTTTTAATTTGTTACCCGAGAAAATGGAGGGAGGGCAAAAGTCTTAGGAAGAGCATTCTTAGTGGGGGTGAATAGCATTGTGAAGGTCCCAAGGCGTAGACAAACGTGGCATGCTTGAGGAACAGAGAGAAAGGCAGCAAGGTTGGTGTGGAGACTGAATTGAAGACTAATATGTCAGAAATGTAAGCAGGGAAAAGACCATGGAACTTTACAAATCTTGCTAAGGAATTTGGTCTTTATCTTAAATTGAAGAGGAAACCACTGAGAAGTTTCAAGTAGGAAATGACATGACAATTTATATTCTGAAAAGATCATTGTGGCAACTCAGGTGCAAAATAGTGGCAAGAAGATGAATTGGACGGATTAGTATGGTAGTAATTATTGAGATAGAGAGAGATGTTTGGATTTGAAATATGTTTTTAAGATGGAGTAGATAAATCTTGTTAATGACTGGATATGGGTAAGGAGAAAATGAGAAGAATGAAGCAAACATTTAGATTTGGGAGATACTAAATGAATATATAAATTTGAGCCTCTGGAAATTTGGAGTGGTATCTATGGATTATGGACTATTAAGTATTTAGATGCCATTCAAAACAAAAGGAATAAATGAGATCACCTAGGAGGAATAAGTAAATGTAGTGAAGGACCTATCACTGAGTCTAATAATAGAAGATAAAATCTTAAGTTGGGTTAGTAAGGAAGTGAAAATATGAGAGAGGTGGTTGATAATGAGGAAAAGTAACACTGAGTGTAAGATATTAATGATGTTGAGGAATTACTGAGGTCAAAGCACTTGAGTAGGTGAGCTGGAAGGACAGGAGGTGGTAATCAGAAAGTGAATGGCTCACAGCAGAGAGTCTAGAAATGGCATGTTGCTCGAGATAAGTTTGAGGTATAAACATAGAAATATTTAGCTGAGATAATATGAAAGATAAGCTCACTGGAAATGAGAAAACCGAGAGTCTAAGAGACCAAAATCTCCCTGCTGCTTCTATCACTATTTGTACATTAATCTCTAGCCATACAAAATAATTTTCCATTCCCCTGCAAAATGCCTTCACATTTCACATCTCTGTCCTGTGCCTTTGTCCCTAACATTCCCTCCCTTTAGAAAGCCTGTTCCAAGTTCCAAAAACACATGTGCATTCTTCCCCAACTTAAGTCAAATATTTCATATTCTCTGCAGCCTTCTCAGACCCCAACCCATGCTACCTCCTCAAGGAAACTAATCTGTTTCTCATTTATTGCCTTGAATGTATCTTAATTATAGCACGTAGAGTTAGTTGTTCTTTTAATCATTTATATTCTCACAGTAGATTCTCAAAGCCTTGAAGGCAGAGAACAAATCTTATTAGTGTTGCAGTCTCAGCACTTAGCAGTGCCAGCAACATAGAGAGGTTTCAGCAATGTTAGTTGGATGTACTCACTTAGGAGCATTTGCACAAATCTGTGTTGACTGGGTTTGGAATTGATAAGATATTAGGTGAGGTACTGGAGAGAGAAAAGAGAGAAGGGAAGAGATGTTTCAGCATACAATTCCATTAAATATATCAGGATACAATAGCAGATTTTCAATGTCAAAATGTATATCCCTAATTTTATAATTTAGGGAACAAGCTCAAAAATGGACAATAGATGTAGTACTCTTTTAGCGGCCATGGCTCATGGGCCCAGCCACTCCGTGGCACGTGGGATCTTCGCAGACCGGGGCATGAACCCATGTCCCCTGCATCGGCAGTCAGACTCTCAACCACTGCGCCACCAGGGTAGCCCTAGATGTAGTACTTTTTTGCCAGTAGCATCTGTGTATCTGCAAAAAGTGGGCTTGATCTTTCAGGTGTTTCATGTTCTCTCTAGCTCTCTGCTTATCTTTGACTACATGAGTCTTACTTTATATACTTATTAGTCAAGGTATGTATCAATAACTTTAGCCACCATAATATACCACTCCTTAAATCTCAATGCTTTAATAAATCCCAGATTTACTTGCTCATAACAAGTCCACTGAGTATTAGCAAGATACTTAGCTTCTACAGGCATTCCAAGACCAAAATCCTTCAATTGTATGGCTCCTTTACTTTTACGGCTTTAGAATTCTCAGCAGACAATAAGGAAAGGTGAAAGAATGGCCAAGAGTTTGTAGAAATCAGATCTAGAAATTACATATTACACATCTGTCCTTATTCTATTGGCCAAAACTCAGTAATATGGCCACACCTAACCTCATGGAGTCTGAGAAATAAAGTGTAATTTTGTGTCTGGGAAGAGGAATCACAGATCTATTGATGGGCAAGAGTTGAGAGGAAAGGAGCAACTCATCCAAGAGTGGTTTCTTGCGTATTAGCTACTCACAAAGTGCTGTTTAGAGTCAAGTGTTTAAGGCACTCAATCCTGGGAGAGTCTTGGAGTGGTGAAATAGGTTATCCATCTACTAGATCATGTGAATCATGTGGGATTAGGCTGTAACCATGTTCTGCCACATTACACTGATGTTGGACCCAATCTCTGATCTTATAAGAGAGGTTGGTGCTTATAAACTCTACAAGCCAAACTTTGGCATCCTTTCTATTGAAGGAACCATCTGATTCTGGTTCTGCCAGTTGCAAGATTGCAACAAAGGACCCCCACTCCTGCTAATGCTCCTGTTGCTTTTATGTTACCCTAGTAAACACTGTTCCAACAGACCTTCTGAATGCTGTCTAGGTTTTGTCTTTGTTTACTCAACGTCGACATTCTCTCCCACAATATTTATGTTTAATTCTTAGGCTACCATCTAATTTCTGGCTAAAGCTGCCTTTCTGTGTCTGTATGTTTCCAGCTAGATCTGCTCAACCTACACTTGTTTCTCAAATTCAGCCTCCAACCAGCCTCATACAGACCCTGTATGGTCTCACTAGAATATCAGATACCCCACTACACCCCATCCCTTTCCATTCAAAGAGACACCAAGTTCTCTTTGAGTATACGGGGGTGAGGTTTTGTGCAGACCGGTCACCTAATTAATTGGGATTATCCTTTTATCAATGTTAATAGTTTGTTATTATATTTTTCAAGCTGAAAGACTGAAATGCCTGGTAGTTGAAAATTATTTAAAAGATTCACTGTATCACTGGCAGTAGAATACATTAACTCCATCTCAGCATTATTAAAAATAAACTATGTCACATATTTGTTAATTTGGCCATTTTTTCATTTACTTAACAAATATTTACTGTGCATTTATAATACACCAGGCACTGAGAAAGCACTCAGGATACAGACATAAATTGAATAGAAAAATCTTTGGCTTATTAGATTCTCTAGTAGGAGAATTAGAATCTGAACAATTTTTTAAAGTCAATTTATAATTAGAAGTGTTATTAAGAGAAAATTCAGGTTATTTTGTAAGATAATAATGTGATACAGGGAATTCCCTGGGGGTCCAGTTGTTAGGACTCTGCACTTTCACTGCCGGGGCTTGGGTTCCATCCCTGGTCAGGGAGCTAAGATCCCACACGCTGCACAGCATGACCTAAAGAACAAAATAATGATTCTATATAGATAGTTTAGATGGGTTGGTTAAGGAAAACCTGCTTTTATTGCATCCCATAGATTTTGGACAGTTGTGCTTCCATTTTTATTTATCTTGAGGTATTTTATTATTTCCTCTTTGATTTCTTCATTGACCCACTGGTTTTTTAGTAGCACGTTGTTTAGTTTCTACTTGTTTATGCTTTTCCCATTTTTCTTTCTGTAACTGATTTCTAGTTTCATACTGTTGTGGTGGGGAAAAAATGCTTGATATAATTTCTATCCTCTTAAATTTGTTGAGACTTTTTTTTGGTCTAGCATGTGACCTATCCTCGAAAATGATCCATGTGCACCTGAGAAGAATGTGAATTCTGCTGTTTTTGAATGGAATAGCCTGTATATATCTATTAAGTTCAACTGGCTTATTGTGTCATTTAAGACCACTATTGCCTTAGTGATTATCTGTCTGGATGATCTGTCCGTTGATGTAAGTGGAGTGCTAAAATTCCCTACTATTATTGTATTATTGTCGATTTCTCCCATTATGTCTGTCAATATTTGCTTTATATATTTAGGTGCTCTTGTATTGAGTGCATATATGTTAACAAGTATAATATATGCTTCTTGTATTGATCCCTTTATCATCATATATTCTTTGTTTATTGTTATAGCCTTTGTTTTAAAGTCTCTTTTGTTTGATATGAGTATTGTTACTTCAACTTTCTTGTTGTTTCCATTTGCATGAAATATCTTTTTTCATCACCTCATTTTCAGTCTGTGTGTGTTTTTTAGCTGTTAAGTGAATCTCTTACAGGCAGCACATAGATGGATCTTTTAATAAAATCAGCCACTTTTGTATTTCAATAGGAGCATTTAGTCTATTAACATTTAAAGTAATTATTGATAGATATGCACCTATTGCCATTCTATTACTTGTTTTCCAGTTATTTTTGGAGTTCTTCTCTGTTCATCTCTCCTTTTTGTTTCTTCCCTTTTGGTTTATGATATTTTTAATGGTATGCTTACATTTCTTTCTTTTTTTATGTGTGCCTATTGTAGGTTTTTGATTTGTGTTTACCATGAGGTTCATAATGTTGACCTATAACTATTTCTACTTGTTTTAAACTGGTAGTCATCTAAGTTCAAACACATTCTAAAAGGTCTACGTTTTTTACTCCCCTCCTCCACATTTTGTGTTTTTGATGTCATATTTTACAATTTCATGTTCATCCCTTAACTGTTTATTGTAGTTATAGTTGCTTTTATTATTTTTTAATCTTTGTACTAGCTTATTTAAGTGGTTGATCCTCAGCCCTTACTGTATATGTGCCTCTCCTAATGGTGTTTTCCCTTTCCATAGATTTTTACTTCTTTTCCACTTAGAGAAGACCTGTCAACTTTTCTTTTAGGGTAGGTTTAGTATTGATGAACTCTTCTAGTTTTTCATTGTCTGAGAAGATTTTTCTCTCTCCTTCAGCTCTAAATGATAATCTTGCTGTGTAGAGCATCCTAGGTTGCAGGTTTTTCCCTTTCAGTGTAAGTCATATTTTTAAATCTGGTTTTTATTCTAGGGAAAGTTAAAGGTCTTTGAAAGATTCCAAAAAAAATCATTAGGTGATCATAACACCACAGCTGCTTATGTAGGAAAAATGAATTGGCTAAGCAAACTGTGGAAGTTAAGTACAAAGACTATCACAGTGGCCTAGGAAGTGATGTTGTAGTTTGGACTAGGGCTGTGCAGTGAAGATGGAGAGCTGCCCACTTATTTGAGATATATTCTGGTTATAAAATAAACAATACTTAAAGGCAATAAGTCATGTGAATCATTGATGTGAAAGTCACAATTAGAAATAAATTTAAAGCATTATCATAAAAATAATTATATTACATACATATAAAGGTCTCTGTGGCCCTAGATAACCTGCAACGTGGTCTTTTTGTTATTGCTGTCCTCCTTTCTAACTAGGAATAGTTAACTTCTCTCATAAAAATGTTATGCTAAGAAAACACTATCAGAAAAACCACAAAATAATATTGTTAGATCTGAATACAATGATACATATTAAATGGATCTCTCAGGGTGGTTTATTCCCATGAAAATGTCATGGTTGAGACTTTGAAAGTAAAGCCAACTCTATGGGCTTGGAATTTGAACCTATGTTTTCAATGACATTTGAAGGTGAAACTCTCCCCTGGAACCGGAGATCTACGGACACTTAGAGAGGTGCCTTGGTGGTTACATTTAGTGGTCATCGATCATTGAAAAGGTGCCCAGGTGAGTTTCATGACAGCCTCATGGGGTCTTTTGAAGGATCTGTCAGTCCACAGGATCAGAGGGGATTGCTTTGCCCTCTGAGCATTTTCAGAACTTCTGGGACAGAGGATGACATATTGTCTTATTACCTTAGCTTAGTATAGGAGAATCCCAAATGCTTCTGTTCCTAGTAATATCTTCTATTGCTTTTTATGGTAGTGTGTTGTTCCAGAGGAAGCTTTCCTTGTGAGTGTTTTGCTTATACTCACTGAGGCTGGGTGAGGATCTGATTATAATAGGCTGGGTTTTCTGCTTTCTGTTACGGGAAGCTCTGACTCTTTTAGGCTCACTTTGCCCCCAAGTTTGAGCTTCAGACCCTGATTCCAGGAAAACAGAAAAAAATCAAAATCCCATGAAGATGGAGCAGACCAAAGAATTTCTGAGCTACCACTGTTGTGAAAGTTAAAAGAAGAAAGAAGTTTGAATTTGTGAGACTCTTCAGTTGCAAGAAGTGTCCTGGCAGGGCACTAACTGCTTCTAAGAGCACTGACTCCTATTAAATCAAGCGATACCTTACTAGTGCTGTCAGAACATCTCCTATTTTCTGTTTCTTAGGGAGCTAGTTCACAAGAGTATCTTGGCTGCCTGTTTTCTGAAAGTCCATGAAAGAGAAATGAAATCAGTTTGAAGTGATTACTCTTTGTGTAGTGCTTTTATTTTAGCATTCCCACAGAGAGAGCAAGCAGGGCACCTTACCAGTAAGCAGTAAAAGCAAAGGGGAGGTGTGATGCTATTATCTTTGAGCTAGTGTGGGTTTTGTGTTCATGAGTTAGACACCAAGAAATCTGGGTGTCAGACTGGGGTAACCTAAGGAATCATAGTCTTTGTCTGTTGTTCTATAAGCACAAAACATTTTACAAGAGCAATTTTCATAATAAGATTCATTAAAGTAAAACTGTATCTCCTTCTAATGATTTGTACTGCTATAAGCCAAAATATGTTATAAAACTCTTCCAGAATTTTGTACGTGTTATACTTCCCTTGTAGTTGGTAAATTCTTAAAGTATGAGATTATCATTTTTCCATCTAGTTCTTATATTTGTAAAACTCACCTTATTTACTTATGCTTACTTACCTTTTTTCTAATAATATCCACCTATACTCTCTTGCTTTAAAATCTACTCCACGTAGGGCTTCCCTGGTGGCGCAGTGGTTGAGAGTCTGCCTGCCGATGCAGGGGACATGGGCTCGTGCCCCGGTCCGGGAAGATCCCACATGCCACGGAGTGGCTGGGCCCGTGAGCCATGGCCACTGGGCCTGCGTGTCCGGAACCTGTGCTCCGCAACAGGAGAGGCCACAACAGTGAGAGGCCTGCGTACCGCAAAAACAAATCCAAAAACAAAATCTACTCCACGTATATCTGGATAATTTTTCTATATAAGTACAAATTTCACACTCTGAAATCACACATTTAAGGGGCAGGTAAAAGCAGTGCCTTAACCACAGTAGGTATATATGTATGAATTAATTTGCTGGGTTAGAGCCGAAGGGTGCCTTATTGATTATTAAGTACAGTGCCTTCCTTTTGACAAGCTTGTTATCTTTTCCATTGATAAACATTTATTTTCAGCCAACTCTGTTCCAGATGCTATATAGATTTAAGGCATAATTCTTGTCTTTTAGTGTTTCATGCTCTAGAATATGTTTTCTCAACCTCAACATTATTGACACTTTTGGTTGGATAATTCCTTGTTGTAGGGAACTGTTCTGTTTATTGTAGGGTATTTATCAATGTCCCTGGTTTCTACTCACTAGATGACCGTAGTGTCCTCAAGTCCTGGCAACCAAAAAATGTCTCCAGACTTTCTAACAGGCCCCCTGTTAAGAACCACTGTTCTAGAAGCAGAAACGAGCATGAACAAAGTATTTAAAATACAATCGGAAAGTGCAATTCGGGCACAGTAGATACAAGGAGTAAGTTGGCCTAAACTTGAATTCCACTTCTATCAAGTATGTTACTTAACCTCTCCATTCTTTAGTTTCTACATCTGTCATGTGTAAATCTGAGCTAATTGTAGTAGCAACCATATCTTGGGTTCTAGTGAGGATTAAATAGCATGGATTTATTTTCTTTTTATATTTCCCCAACTCTATCTCCTAATTCGGTTCTGCTATCCTTTCCTAACAAAACCAAAGGCTTTTCAGTTTTTGACCACTAGATCAAAACACAGATTTCTCTCTGGACTGTCTTTCCTGTTCTTGTGTGAGTTCTGGGTTCTGGTTCTGCTCAGTTTAATCGATCTTTCTACAGCCAGGCTCCAGCTCTGAGAGCCATGCCTATGGACATTATGTTATGCTCATCAAAACTCAGAAAGCTAAAATCTGAGAAGCACATTTAAGATAAACACTAAAAACCATTTATACCCAATTCTTAAATGGGCAAAGAGTTTGAATGGATATTTCATTAAAAAGAATGTATGAATGGCCATCAAGCATATTAAAAAGATGCTTAACATCACCAATAATTAGAGAAATGCAAATCAGAATCACAGTATCACCTCACACCCATTAGGATGGCTACTAAAAAAATAAATAAATAAAACAGAAAATAACAAATATTAGTGATAAGGAAGAGAAATTGGAAACTTGTACACTGTTGGCAGAAACATAAAATTCTGCAGCCACTGTGGAAACCAGTACAGAAGTTTCTTAAAAAATTAAATAAACTACCATATGATCCAGAAATCCCACTTCTATGTATATATCCAAAAGAATTGAAAACAGAATTTTGGAGTGATATCTTCACACCTGTATTCATAGCAGCACTATTCACAATAGCCAAGAAGTGGAAGCAACATAACAGTCCATCAATGGATGAACTAAAGCCATTGTACTAAATAAAATAAGCCAGTCACAAAAAGTTAAATATAGTACTGCATGGCTCCACTTGTATGAAGTATCTAGAGTATTTAAACTCAAAGACACAGAAATTAGAATGGTGATTGGCAAGGACTGGGGTGAGAGGGAAATAGGGAGTTGTTTTTAATGGGTATAGGGTTTCAGCTGTGCAAGCTGAAAAAGTTGTAGAGATTGGTTATACAGCCACGTGAATATACTTAATACTATTGAACAGTATATTTAGAAATATCGTTAAGACAAATTTTAGGTTGTGTTCTTTACCACAATTTAAAAAAATCAAATATATTCACAACTTTAAAAAACACATTTAAAGGGAATATTGTAAATGTAGTAAAAATAAGTTTACTGAAAATAGAAATAGTTATAGTAAAAGTTTAAATTACTTCATGAATAATAGATTTATAAAAGATGAGCATGACAACGTAAGTAGATTTTATGGCATCAACTCCATTTTTTTATATTGTCATCCTAGAAAACAGCCTTGCCTGTTCAAAAATATTCCTTGATGACATCAGTGGATTCTAAATTCTTTTTTTTTTTTTTTTTTTTTTGGATTCTGAACTCTTGATGTGGTGGGTCTCACTTCTGAGCATCATTATACATCAAATATTCAGGAAGACTTTTCAGCCAATCTAATGTTCAATTTACTATGTACTTTTGAAGCTATTCTTTTTTTCATATGGAAAAAAATTGTATGCAAAGTTTAGGAAATCTGGCCTGTGTTCAGTGTAAAATATTTATCAGGCAGCTTGGCACTAGAAGCTAAGCAAGGAAAGTTGGAAAATTCTAAATTAGGGTCAGTGATTGGAAACCCGCCCTCACTCTTTACTCATCTCTGAAAATTATTCTCTGCCACAAAAGTCTGTTTGAAAAAAGTTACACATACACACACATATAATTACTGTTCAAAATCTTTTAGATTGCCTTTAAAGTCTTTACAGCCATTCTTGCCACTTACTTTCAGTTTCTTCTGCCCATTTTCTGTTCATTAAATCTGGTTAAGAAGGATCCAGAGTTCTCATTCATTATAAGATGCATATTGTTCCCTGACCAAGACAAAGCATCATCATCTATAGACCCTCCAGGAGATTTCCATCGAGGGACACCCTTCATCTCTGAGGGCAGGTTTCGGTTGTTTCATTTGTTTGTTTGCTTGCTTTCGCAAATCTAGACGCAGATTGCAACAAACCGGCATCCAGAATTAAGATGAGGGGATGTACTCACTTCTGATGCAAAAGGGGTCTTCAAAAAACTCAGTAATCAAGATAAACAATACTAGATTGCAATATTTCTGAAAAATTCATGTTGAACAAAATATCAGAATTTTAAATTAAGACAGGCTGCTGTTGTTTATTTTATGACCCTGCATTATTGGGCAATGGGAACAGTCGTTTCCAATCAGCCCCGGATTCTGGGTCTTTGGCTTCCACCACTGGGCTGGTTTATGAGGGTTGACAATGGTGAACAAACAGACTGGGCAATGCAGAGCTTTACATACAGTCATTGTTTTGATTATGGAGCTTTTATTAACTTTTTCTATTTGGCTCAAATCATGGTAGGATATTTTGTTAAGTATATATAAGGGTGTACCTTATTCCTTTTGCTGCAGGCTCCAATACGGTTTGTTGAGGCCCTGAAAATCAGAACCCTTACCCAACACTGTACATTTTAGCAGCTTGTTGAGGGGACAGCAGTGTGAGGAGAGGAGAGTTCATCTTGGAACTCTCTCTAGGGAGGGGCAACATCATAAGGCCTGAACCAGATGGAGTTTTATCAATTCTTGGCCATTCTTGACCAATTGTTTTTCAGTTCTTGACATTTTGTCCCCAGTTCAGCAACACATCATGAGCTAATTTCTCAAAATGGAAAATAGACCCAAAGCTAAAAAATCATGCCTTAAAAATTCAGTGTCATATATTTTCAGAAAAGAACGGTTAAATATTTAAATCCTCAGTAACTGATCCCTATTGGCTAAGATATGGTCCTGCTCAAAGAGGTGGTGCAGCCAAATCTACCTTTCAAATAATCTTCGTTTTCAATTTTCCACAGATACTTCCTCTATTGTCAGTGTCTCCAAGGACCAATACTGGACTTTAGTACGTTTCTTTAGTGGGGGGAATTGTCTAGTACTTGTAATCCCCTTATCAAAACATCATCATAGCTGATTTTGACATGGCTCCTCAAATATTTATCTAACAATGTCCTTCAGGTTTAAGAACATTCAAGATTTTTAAAAAGCATAAAATGCAAATGTTATCCTGGAAGGTTAAGAAAAACTAGTGTCAACCATTAACCTTAAAATCAACAATTAACAGCTCAGTCCGAATGAGTCTATAATGTTTTCTTTAATAATAAATGGACCAGTAGTTGCTAAATTCTCTGAGTTACTAGTACTGGAATTTAGGGTGACATTGAAGGGATTAGAAGGTCAATGTCAATTTTTAAAGAGCAATTTTTAATATATACCATTTTAACCCCATTCATTTGGTATTCTTTCAGTACTATTTGAGGATTTGAGTAGAAGTATTTATTTCCCTGACTTTGTCTTATGAAATAAAATACAAAGAGTTAAAATTTGTCATGGCTTGTAGTAAACAGGGATCCTTTCAGTGGCACTGGCTAGCCTCTTGACCTAAAGGAGCATATTCTGCCCTATCCCACCCCACATGTCCAAACTCAGTCTTTAGACCCAGTTTTACAGCCAACATCACAATATGTTGTATGCACACCCCACTTTTGTAAAATTGAATTTTCGTGTTGAATAAAACATATTGGCAAAACTATGTACTGTTTCAGATTCTAATGAAAAGAACTAGAATAAATATTGAAATTTCTAAGGCACAGAATTGTTTTCATCCCCTTCTGCATCTAGAACTCTAGATAGTGCACAAGATATCCACTCAAGATCTGTCTCTTGGTGTGCACGGCACCGGATCCTTAGGGTGTCTTGTGGTAGAGTACTTTAGTGGAGATAAAAGGTTTAGAAAATCTGTGACTGAAGATGGTGGTGGAGTATTGTCTTGTGCTGAGCACCATGGGTTTCATATTTCCTGGTGTGAAGAACTAATTTAAAAGATGAGGGGTGGGGGTCCATGAGCATATGAGACCAAGGATAGAAGAATACAGAAAATCAACTTTCTTTTCTTTACAGTTTTATTTGGGGACAATTTTCTTTTACAAATTTAGCAGGTTGAAATGGGCCTCTTTCTGGTTTAGCTTTGAAGGAGGTCCCAAGAAAATTAACATCAGATAACAGTGTATGTGAAGGAGTTTTCCATAAACAGATTTTACAAAGAAAATGGTAAGAATCTGTTGCATGATTCTTGCATCTCTTCATTCCCTTCAAGAATATAGAAGTCTTTACAGAGGGACTGGAAAGAGAATGTACTGAAGAATTGTGTTGGGAGAGAATTGTTGCTGGCTGTGGTACCCATCCTTTCTCAGATAGTAGTGATAATCCATCTGTCCCAAACCTAGTGAGGCATGGCCATGTAATAACTCAGAGTCATGACATGTGGGTGAAATGTGGGTTCAGCTTGACTCATGACTGAGAAAGCCCCAGCAGCCTGAGGTAGGAGAGTAGGTGTACCAGCCCTGGGGTGGACCTGACTGCACTCCAGAGCTGAAGTAAGGAAACACACGTTTTACTTACATGTGCTACCTGGGAGAGAGAACCAAAGTGGAGCCCTGAAGTCTTTCTAACAATAACAACTAGATGAGCCAGGGATACGAGGAAAATATAGAAATAAATGCATATCCTTGTGTGCTGCAAAGCTTCACAATCTATCATCTTAGTTACAGATGCATCTGCTCAGATCAAGGGGACTGTGGGAGTAGGGTCCTAGGCATATCCATGCAAAAGACTCTTGAAGGAAAAAGTTAAACTTAACCATCTGGTAGATCCAGAAAACTTGAAGACTGTCAAGGAGAGGGCCAGCTCAAGTAAGGCTTTTCCTTTGTTTCGTCACTGCTGCGATCAGGATGATGGACACTGGCTGGTAAGCTGTTGGAGAGAGAGGAAGAACTGCGCTATAAAAAAAGAGAGAGGGAATTAAATGCATCCCAAACCCTGCTCTCACTGCCATTTTCCTTTTGTAGATTTCCAGCCAGAAGCAGGTCTAAACTGGGAAGGAAGAAGAATTGATATTTGATGTCATAACAAGCTACAGTTTTGATTACTATCTTGGACAGAACATTTCATTTTCTAAATTAAGGCTATGTGATGTAGAGTAACTACAGGACCAAAATGAGTAGCACATTCATGTACCTCTTGCAGTTTTCATTTCCAATAGGGTAGTTATTGCCAGTGATTATATTTTTGAAATATAAGTGAGCAACTAATTAATTAGACAAATAAAGTAAAATTGTATTTTGGTCACATCATGAGGTATGCTCAAGTCAGTTCATCCCATGGGACTACTCTCTGGCTGGTGACAATAACATTTAATATTATAATTACTCCTTTCTCTAACCTTATCATTATGATGTATGTCCCTCTGCCTACTTCTCAAAGGTGAGTTGACACAGCTCTTTTTGGAGTTATATTAGAGTCATTATTTTGGAAAAACCAAGGAAGGTGTGGGCTTCTAATCTCAGGTGTGTATATGAGAGATGAAGAGTCAAATAAAAACCAAGTCCCATCCATCTCCTTTCCCCATGTGCACCATGGCCTTCTGAAAGGTAGGGCTACCTTAGCACATCAAACCCGGAAAGGAATGTCATCTGGTAAACTACCAGCAATATGCATGAGTCTAGACCCCCAGCAACAGCGGATGCTAAGCCTCTGGGTCCTGAAGGGATTAATTACATTCTCCTTGTCAGGGAAGAAGCTGGATTTGCTTCAGTGCAGTTGTATTTTCTGCAGTTGGATGATTTGTCTCTCCTATAAAACAATTTCCCTATATCACTCTGTAATACTAGAAACTGTTTTACATAGGAGCCTGTGGGGCTCACTCTCAGACCAAAGGCCACTCGGTGTCCTTGTGTTTGCATTTCTACCTTTCATATCTGGCTTTCTGAGAGGACTTTGTGAAAACAGAACAGAGTCCTCAGGGGAAAGCATTCAAGGTTCGTGCTGTCAGCTCTGCTCTCGGGCTCTGTTGTTGCCTGTTCTACAATATTCCCTAATTCCTGGGTAACTGATGTATTGACCCTGCCTTTTTGTCCAGCATCCTGCACAGAACAAAATTCCCATCTGAGCCCCCTGCCCTGTCATGTTTGGGGTGCAAGGCTGATTCTCTGAGGATCACAGTCACAGCCTCCTGCACCTTCTGAAAGAAACCTGCCTTCAGAAGTGAGCATTTTATGGATGAGTAGTGAGCCTGTGATTTTTTTTAAACAGTGTGTTAAAAATGTCATCAATCAGACTATCTTAAGATTGACCAAGTGCTAAAGTGTATAGAAGGGCATCAGTTCAGGGCTTCAGGAACTCACCTGGATGCAAGTCAGAAAATTAGTAGTAGAACTTGCTAAAACAACAATAGAAAAAGAAGTGGGCAGTATACAATTAGTCCTTACAGAATAACCATGTAAATGATTTCATGCTCAAATATACCCTGTTTCTATAGCACCTGGAAAATATTTGTTTTGAATGTGAATGAATATTTGATATCTCATCTTTGGGGATTATCCTAAAACTGTAGAGATGCCAGACATGTGAGTATAGACCCAAACTGTGAAAGTGTGTTATATAGAAAAGAGGAAGACATGCTATACCATGAATAAAGTCTGAGGAGCTAAGGTATAACACGGTGACTAAAGTTGCTAGCACTGTATTGTATAATTGAAATTTGCTAAGAGAGTAAAACTTACTTGTTCTCACACACATACAGAAGATAAATATGTGAAGCGATGGGTGTGTTAATTAACTAGATGGAAGGGATTCTTTCACAATGGATACGTATATCAAATCACGAGCACACTTTAATTATCTTACAATTTTATTTGTCAACCATAGCTCAATAAAGCTGAAAACATGAAAACTAAAATGAAAAAAAGATAAATTTTAAAAAGGAAAAAGAAATGAAAGAGGAGACACCAAACACTTCTACCATCATCACAGCCATTGCCTCTAGTGGACACAGAAACATTCTCTTACCTTCTCTCCTGGATTCTGTATTTAGTCTCCTTCAGTGCCTCCTAGTGTTTCTCAGCCGGGGGTGTTTTTGCCCCTGAGAGACATTTGACAATGTCTGAAGATATTTTTGGTGGCCACAGCTGCATCAGGGGTGATATAGCTCTGTAAGGTAGAGGCCAAGGATGCTGCTAAATGTCATACAGTGCACAGAAAACCCTCCACAACAAAGAAGGATCCAGCCCAAATGTCAACGGCGCTGAGAAATGCCGGTATATTCCCACATGGCAGCAGGAGTGACCCTTTTAAAATATACAACCGATGATGTTACTCCTGCACAGTCTTCCAGTGCTTTCCAGCTTCCCTTAGAAAAAACCTCCAAGTGTTTCTCATGGTCTGTGGAGCCCAAGACGACCTGCTCCTGCCACTTCCCTGACCTCACCTCCCGCTGCTGGTCCCCTCACTTACTCCATCCCTGCCACAGCATCTCCTTGTTCTGCTGGTTTCTCTCTCAGCCCATCCATGTCTTTGCCCAACGGTCATTTCCTTAGAGAGGACTTCCCTGACAACTTTATCAAAAAATAAGCAAACAAACAAACTGAAAACAACGACCTCATAACTCTACCCAGTTCCCCACCCCAGGAGCATAAAAGTTAATCGTAATCCTTGGTTCATGGCATACACTCAGTATTAATTACTTCACAAATGTCTGTTCTTCCCTACATTCCTCCCTCCCTCTTTTCCTCCCTCCTTCTTCCTTCCTTATTTCTTCTTTCTTTCCTTCCATCCATCTTTTCTTTCTTCCTTCATTTTCTCCTTCAAAGACATGTAATTAAACCCATGACTCCAACACCCAACATGGAAACTAGAACACGCATAGAAACCTGTGTGATCACTCCAAGCTTCCCCTTATCCAAGATAACCACTATTCCAAATTTAGTATTAACAATTTCTAAAAATGTATTTTATATACATTTAACACATGTGCGCTCCTTTAAAAGTATATGGTTTTGTTGTATATGTATTTGACTTTATGAAAAAAATCTTGATTTTTAAAATATCTATATGCTTATATTTTCTTTATATGTATATTGCTAAGGTCCGTCTATAGTGTTGCATATAATTGTGGTCACTCGTTTTCATTTCCCTGATTGAATGTGCCAGAATTTACTTCTCTGGTCCCCTCTGTAGAGGCATGTACTTATTTCTAGGAACTTTGCATCAGGAACTGAGTTGTTACTGAGAATATGTTCCAGAGAGTCTTTTGCATTTCTCTAAATAGAACTTATCACTACCTGATATTTTATACATACATTCGCTTATTTGTTGATTGTCTGTTTCCTCTCAGTAAATCCCTTGGGAACAGACACTCTATTTCCCCCTGCTATATCTACAAAACCTAAAAGAGTGCCTGGTATACAGTAGGAACTCCCTTAATGTCCACTATCTCTACTTCTTCCTTTTAGCCTCGTGTCCAGCTTATTATACTAGTTTCCTAACTGGTCTCTGCTTCCTCCCTTGCTGCCCTTGAATTGACTTTCAACATAACAGCCAGAGTCATCTTGTGAAAAAGTACGTCAGATTCTGTCACTTTTCTGTTTAAAAATCTCTGATTGCTTCCCATATCTCAAAATAAAAGCCAAAGTTCTTATAATAAACTATGACTTTGTGTGTTCGGGTTCCCTCCTACTTCTGTGACCTTCTGCCCCATCATTCTCTGCAATCCAGGCACAATGGCCTCCTTGGTGTTCTTTGAGCACATTAAATTCACACCTCCTCTGGACCTTTGCACTTACTATTTTCTTTGCCTAGACAGTTCTCCACTCAGATGTCCTTGTAGCTCATATCTCACTCCCTTCAAATATATGCTCAAAGGTCTCTATTAGTAGGTCTTCTCTGTTACCTCATGTAAAATTCTAACCTTCCCGTAACTTCTAAACATCACTTTACAGTGAGAGAATGGACTTGAGGATACGGGGTGGGGGAAGTGTAAGCTGGGACAAAGTGAGAGAGTGACAAAGACATTTATACACTGCGAAATGTAAAATAGCTAGCTAGTGGGAAGCAGCCGCATAGCACAGGGGTATCAGCTCTGTGATGTGTGACCACCTAGAGGGGTGGGGTAGGGAGGGTGGGAGGGAGACGCAAGGGGGAGGAGATATAGGGATATATGTATATGTACAGCTGATTTACTTTATTATACAGCAGATACAAACACACAATTGTAAAGCAATTATACTCCAATAAAGATGTTTAAATAAAAAGGCATTTTCCAAGTGAGTTGAAAATCATACTGTTATTCAAATATTCAGTAAATATGTATTAAGTTCATACTAAAAAATAAATAAATAAATAAACATCTCTTTACAGTGCTTTATTTTTTCTCCTTAATTCTTCTTGCTGTTTAATCTAATTTTTTCGTACTGATATTTTTTTTGTCCATCACCTCTTACTAAAAACTCTAAATTGTCACCTACACGAGGTAGAGATTTTTGTTTCTTTTGTTCACTATTGAATCCTTGATTCCTAGAAAATGCCTGGCACATAGAAGATGTTCAAAGAAAGCAAACAACAAGATGAAAGGCAACCTATACAATGGGAGAAAATTTGTGTCAGTCATATATCTGGTAAAGGGTTAATGTCTAAATATATGAGGAACTCATGAAACTCAATAGCAAAAAAACAAATAATCTGACTTGAAAAATGGGCAAAGGTCCTGCACAGTCATTTTTACAAAGATATGCAAATGACCAATAGGTACGTGGAAAGATGCTCAACATCACTAACTATCAGGGAAATGCAAATCAAAACCACGATGAGATATCACCTCACACCTGTTAGAATGGCTAGTATCAGAAAGACAAGAGGGGCTTCCCTGGTGGCGCAGTGGTTGAGAGTCCGCCTGCCGATGCAGGGGACGCGGGTTCGTGCCCCGGTCTCGGAAGATCCCACGTGCCGCGGAGCGGCTGGACCCGTGAACCGTGGCCGCTGAGCCTGCGCGTCCGGAGCCTGTGCTCCGCAATGGGAGAGGCCACAGCAGTGAGAAGCCCGCGTAGCGCAAAAAAAAAAAAAAGACAAGAGGCAACAAGTGCTGGCAAGGATGTGGAAAAGAAGTAATCCTTGTGCACTGTCAGCGGGAATATAAATTGGTACAGCCACTATGGAAGACAGTATTAAGACTCTAAAAATTAAAAATAAACTCCCATATGATCCAGCAATCCTAATGCTGGGCATTTATCCAAAAGAAATGAGATCAGTATCTCAGGGTTATCTGTATTATCATGTTCATTGTGGCATTATTCACAATAGCCAAGATATAGAAACAACCTAAGTATCTACGAATGGATGAATGGATAAAGATGTGATGTATATCTACAATGGAATATTATTCAGCCATAAAAAAGAAGGAAATCCTGCCATCTGTAACAACATTATGAATCTGGAGGATCATGGTAAGTGAAATAAGCCAGATAGAGAAAGACAAATGCTGTATGATCTCTCATCATATGTGGAATCTAAAAAATAAATAAATTTAAAAAATAAGTAAAACTCATAGAAAAGAGTAAAATGGTGGTTTCCAGGGCTGGGGAGGGGGTATGTGGAGGAAATGGAGAGATGTTGATCAACGGGAACAAGTTTTCAGTTATGAAATGAATAAGTTCTGGGATTCCAATGTACAACATGGTGACTATAGTCAATAATACTGTATTGCATACTTGACATTTGCTGAAACAGTAGATCTTAAGCATTCTTACCACACACACAAAAAAAGTAACTTTTAAAAATGAAGTGTTAATGAATTTGATGGTGGTGATCATTTCACAATGTATACAAATATCAAATCATCATGTTGTACAATTTAAAGAACTTTGTCAATTATTCCTCAACACAGCTGGAAAAAATAAAATTAAATAAGTATTTGCTGATTGAATGAGTATACACTTTAAATATATAGCATTTTATTTGTCAATTATTCCTCAATACAGCTGGAAAAAATAAAACATTTGTTGAATGAATGAGTGTAATGAGGATTGTGAGACGTCATTCCTCAAACAACTATTTATTTTGACATTCATCAGACCAAATGTATAGCTTTGATGGTCTAACATATATCAAAATGACCCAAAGCTTTAAAAACAATTCTTTTCAAAGATACTGATGTACATTAAAGGAAATAGAATATGAGGCAGCATACACACCTGGATTAGAGTCATGCTACAAATTCTGAAAGCCCTAAGTCTCAGAGCTTGCTTAAATATGTTAAATAGCATGTTTACTTTTCATAAAACAGGAAACAATAATTTCCTACTGGGTGAAATCAGATCTAGACTCACATGCTGTGTTCATAAGGAATGAAGCACAGATCTTTCTCGCTGTCGTTTGGCACATATAGAGCTTCTAAACAAGACTTCAGAGAAACAGAAATGCTGCCATGCTGTTGTTGTGGCTATTGTGGTTTTGGAGGAAAGGAACTGTTTTGCCAAAATTATTACAAATTAAGAAATTATTTAATTCTTGCTGGAGAGGATGTGGAGAAAAGGGAACCCTTTTGCACTGTTGGTGGGAATGTAAATTGATACAGCCTCTATGGAGAACAGTATGGAGGTTCCTTAAAAAACTGAAAGTAGAACTACCATATGACCCAGCAATCCCACTACTGGGCATACACCCTGAGAAAACCATAATTCAAAAAGAATCGTGTACTACAATGTTCATTGCAGCACTATTTACAATAGCCAGGACATGGAAGCAACCTAAGGGTCCATCGACAGATGAATGGATAAAGAAGATGTGGCTCATATATACAATGGAATATTACTCAGCCATAAAAAGAAATGAAATTGAATTATTTGTAGTGAGCTGGATGGACCTAGAGTCTGTCATATAGAGTGAAGTAAGTCAGAAAGAGAGAAACAAATACCGTATGCTAACACATATATATGGAATCTAAAAAGAAAAAAAAAGTGGTTCTAATGAACCCAGGGGCAGGACAGGAATAAAGATGCAGACATAGAGAATGGACTTGAGGACAAGGGGAGGGGGAAGGGTAAGCTAGGACGAAGTGAGAGACTGGCATGGACATATATACACTATCAAATGTAAAATAGATAGCTAGTGGGAAGCAGCCACATAGCAGAGGGAGATCAGCTCGGTGATGTGTGACCACCTAGAGGGGTGGGATAGGGAGGGTGGGAGGGAGACGCAAGAGGGAGATGATATGGGGATATATGTATACATATAGCTGATTCACTTTGTTATACTGCAGAAACTAACACAACATTGTACAGCAATTATACTCCAATAAAGATGTTAAAAAAAAAGAAATTATTTAATTCCAAGTTTCAATTTGAGGAAATTTAAATTAAATTGCCTCACTTTGGTGTAATAAAAATTTCTTTAAAAATCTCTGAGGAAAAAAAAGCAAAAGATTTTTGTAGGGAGTCGGGGGATGAGCTAGATAAGAAGAGTAGAGGAAAAGACTGGTGATTTCTGGCAATCACTTTGTTACTAATCACTATTAGTATAAAGGTAATACACAAGTAATAAAATTAATGTCCTTAGAAGATATTGATACATTTTAGCACTAAAAGATTTGGGGCTCAGAGTACGCATCTTATAATTTTAGCTAAATCTTAAATTACACAAATCTTTAAAATGTCAAATGAGGCATATTCAATTTGCAATCATAGTCTGTGGTCCTCTCAACTTCATCAAATTTTGAATTTTCGTGAAGGAAACTTTCATTTTGCTATCAGCCTTCTGATCTAATCAGCTCTATCTGCTGTGTAGAGCTAGGATCTTTATCCACACACAGGGATTTGACTTGGTGTTCTTCGCTATAACTGCTGCTTAACTAAGTTTTAAAAATAAAAATCCCCAAATGAAACATTGTAATGAGTTGAAACATTTATTGCTTTAAAAAAATAAATGTTTTTTTTGTGTGCGAGATGATTCCCAGTGCCATTTAGGTAGACACAAGGGCAGAGATTCCCAAGCTGATCTATTTTATCCACAAACGAAATGATAGTGTGAGCAAACAGATGTTTGCACTGTGCCCCTGAGCTTGGCATGGCTAAAGGGAAGGAAGCGGTCCTTACTGTCACTTGACTCTACCACCCAATCCCAAACATCAAAGCCAAAAATTTACCAGCTCTGAAAGATAGAAACAACATAAGTGTAAAGCTCTTCAAATATTTGTTTTTAAAAATCCTTTGAGAGCATATTGAATTTGCATCATGAAAGCAGAGCTCAGTTTGTACTTTTGATTTTTCCCAGTTTCACATTTTTAAAAAATGTTCTTTCACCACCTCCATGTGCAGAAGGCTACGAGCTTGCTTTGTTTCCCAACTGACCTATTCATATCAAGTTAGTTACACCCACTTAAGTCTTCCCTAGCCCCAGTTTTGGCTTGTCCCACTGAACCTTTCTAAGGAGCTGGGAACCGAGAGAGAAACTTTTGATTTTGATTTCCCTCAATGCCACAAAACACCCTTTCTTATTAAAGAACAGAATGCATGGAAGTTGTTAAAAACAAATCATTTTCCATTAGAAAAAGTTACATGATTGGAAAAAGAGAAGAGCACATTGCTGTAATTACCGGTACATTAAGCAGGGAATGAACAGCTGCGTGAACTTGGAGTCAGTAGAATAACAGCCACTGCGCCAGCTTCCCCATATGGTCCAAGGGAGGAGGTGGGGCTTCTAGCTGCTTGGGGGTTGGAGAGGAGAGGAGGGGGCACACTCAAATCCCATTCAAGTGAGAAACTCTGGCCAAGAAATGTCTGGCTTCCCGATCCAAACCCAGCTTCCTCTGTGCTGCAGTGGGAAAATCCCCCTGGCCTCCATAACAAAAGCCTCTAAAATCAATGTTGTTTTTTCCTAAAGAGAGCAAAATGTGAGCGCTTTCAGACTTTTGGCTCCCCTGCTACTAATAGAAAAGATGACCTAAGAAAGACTGAATCACTTCCTCAGCTTTCTTGGGGTGTGGCTATGACTCGGAATGATTGATATCACTTCATAAACACTATATGATCTAGCATTTGCCTTCTTCCCAATTAGAAGTAGGGTCTGGACAACAGTGATGGGTCCTCACCACCAGGTATTGGTCTCAATCTGTTGCAGTGAAAAACATTACAGCCTTCTAATTGGAATTCCCTTCAGAATTTGGCAAATTTGGTAAAAGCAGACCAGCACTATGGTAACCCTTCATTATCAATGCAAATCCTAACAGAAAAGCGTTCTATTCTTCTTACATTGTATGTCATAAATTAAAAACAGTAAATTTTATTGTGAAAACTTCTCAGAAGACATTCTTGAGTAGATGAGGCAGAAAATGCTTACATTATACTAAACAGAGCTAAAATCTGATAGTAAGTGGACGGGTTGGCTATAAGGAATCTAGCTATTTACAGGGTGAAATACCAAATAGGCCACATCATTTGCATGGAGATGTTTTTGTAAGTACCATGTCCAAAACCACTCTAGTTTCGACTATATGAAGGTTATTATCACAGAGGATGGTGGCCAGCTGTTCTTCATTGCCACTGAAACAGAATGAGAAAAAATAAATGGCATTAATATGGAATTGGAGGAATTCAAGCTTCCTGAAAATTTGAGTTAGTTAACAGAAGGACCCACTCTAGAGAGTTACATAATAGAAGACTTCCATTGCTATAGCTTTTTTTTTTATTATTATTGAAAAGAGACACTTTTAAGACAGTTCAGGTAAAATTTTGTCCTTTAGCAAAACACTGAATTTGATAATCTTACAAGAGTTTCCCTACTAAAAAAATCTGAAAAATATTGAAGAGTTATGACTATGGGAAATTAGGCTATGTATGGAAAGTAATCTATTCAGTTATGTGATGGTGCCATGAAATCTCATCAAATGAGAGAGTATTATTAAAGTAATCCAGTCATAAATAGGTGCATTTCATGCCATAGATTTAGACAGGCTTATTTCAAAAAGGGGTATAATAATTTCCCTGTAAATTAATACTTGATCATCTTTAGCTATATCTAAATTTAAAAATAAAAACAGTATTACACTCAAATTAAGCACAATACTGTCTCTTAGGAAATGACTGCATAGATAGTTAGGTAGATAGATAAATGCAAAAACATTATTTGATGGGTATTGGAGTGTCCATATTTAATTTGTGGGTTCTCTACTTAAGAATTTATAACTATGTTCAAGTAGGTACTGAAACATTAACCATGTAGGATTTTCTTAATAAACCAATGAATGAATCAACTATGGGAAAAACACTCCAGGCTTTCACGCACGGAGTAAATCTTTCATTACCAGATTCTGAGCTCCCTAGAACGTTCCCTTTTGTGTTTTCCATTCAACTTGAATGGAAATTTCTGCTAGATCTCATTCCAGATCCTCCATGAGACAAAGTTACCTTTCAGAAATCAATACTTTACCAAGGGCCACACTCAAGTTTGAACATCTCAGTAAACTTGGAATAAAAAATTCTGGCTTACTGGGTTTCTTCTCAGATACCATAATAAGAGAACTTCACCTTCATTTGTGGCTTTTCTGACAGCTAACATTTATCTTTGTGATCTCTGCTTTCTAGGGAAAAATACAATTTATAAACAGCTTGAAACTTTAATTTTTTTCCAAGTGGAAGGAAAGGGTAAAACCACCACAACAATAAAAATAGTTTCACTATATCAGTATATATTGACTTAAAACTCTTGGGCCATTAGCCCATAAGCCGTGGTCTTCTACATGGGTTAAGTAGTCAGATTATTGCCAAGTTGCATAACTAGTTACTTACTTCAGGAAATATTCAATTATTTAGTCTGAGGTACAAATTGCATGAGTATTAAAAAGTTTACCAGGCTCTGGCACTACAAGTGAAACTATTATTTTTCTATTGTCTTTATTCTTTTATGGAACATTTACAGGGGTTCTTTACATTAGCTGCTCAGTTTCTTTCCCTGTAAATAATTTTTCCTTCATACAGCATTAGAGCGGACTTCTGAAGAGGAGACAGTTTATCATGGCATGACTCTGGACCCGGGCTGAACGGGCTTGAATTCTACCTTTGTCACTTACCAGCTGTGCACTCTTTGGGCAAGTTTCTTGACTTCTCAGCTTCTCTGTTTCTTCTGCTATAAAACTGAGGCTTGATAGCATTCCCATTATATGGTTGTTTTGAGGGTTTTAAAAAGTGCTCAGAACGTTGCCTGGAACTGTTTGCCCATAGCTGTATGAGAGGAACAGAAAGAAAATGAAAGAAAGATGGTCTATCCATCAGCACAAGAAGATCAAGAGATCAGAAATATAACTACTTTACACACAGTAAAATAAAACCAAACAAACAAACAAGCAAACAAACAAACAAAAAAAAACATTGTGCTCTTTGATATTTATATGTGATGCACCAATATATTAATCCTGATTTTACTTTGAAGCAAAGATCAGTCTCTTTTTATACTTGTAAATATGAGACACTAGATAAAATACACCATGATCACAGTTGTTTGGGAGGGAAGGATGGCAAACTGTGAATCTCTCACATTGCCTGGCTTATCAGGTGCCCCTCTTGAACAGAGCAGCAGTAAATGGATGGAAAGGAAGAAGTTAGGTGAAATATGCAACTTAGTTCATTTTAGCCAATTGGTGCTAAGTCCCAGAAAATGAGCGGCTGAAGTTAGGAGCTTCCCTTCTTCAAGTCCCTTCCCAGATTTAGAGGCTGCCTTCACTCCCTCAAACTTTTCAAGACCAGTTATAAGTACAGCTATGTTCACTCATTAATTTAATCAATATTAACTGAGCACCTACTGTGGGTGGGACTCTGCCGGGCAGTAGAATGAGAGATGGGAGGGAAGGGTGTAAAGGTTCATGGAGATGAATAAGGTACAGTCCTTACCCTCAAGGAAATAAGGGTCCAGTTCAGGGTCACAAAAGTCACGTGATGCGTGACAAAATGAGGTGTGGTAAAGAGACCGAGAGATCAGGAAGTGTCTAGCTCTGCTTAGGAAATGTTGAGAAGTTTTCTCAAATGAAAAGATGCTTGCTTTCAGGGATACACGAAAAGCAGGACTAGCCAAGTGAAAAAAAAAGGGAAACAAGAGCATGAGGAAGCAGCCTATACAAGGGAAAGGCCATGTGCAAAAGCACCAAGGCCTAGAAGAACTCAGCATGCTGAGAATGTGCCTAGCGATGTTCGTGGTTGGAACACAGGACATTTTGTGGCAGCGTGTGGGGTTTGCCAAGCACAGTAGACACAGGAGTTTTCAAAAGGCCAAAAGTAACAGTATGGTAGGAGTCCACTTATGAAGTCTTGCTACCGGCCTGGCTTATTTTATTTCCTGCCTGAAGGAGGGGAGGAAGGGTCCAAAGATACCAATAACCCGAGGGCATTTAAGTGAAGAACATACCGTTTTCTTTAAGGACCAGCTTCCAGAAATTCCGGAAGACAGGGATAAGGATATCCTCTCCTATGTGGCCCACGTCCCATCCAAATATCTTAAAAGAGATAATTCTGAATGTCAGGAAGGAATGAAATGACCTCACAGTCACCCCTGGTAGTCTCGTAGTTCCACGGGTGCATAGTATTTACTTATATTACTGAAATCAAAAAATTAGTATCTTGTGCTAATTGTTTATGATATTCGTTTGTATTTAAAAACCTTTACTTTAATTCTGGAAAATATTCCTATTTACCCCCAAATCCTGCAAATGAGAGAAAAATCAGTTACCCAAGCCTGTGGGAGATGACGCAGAGGGCTGCACATGGAGTGTGGCTTGTGAAAAAATTGTGAGGCAACTCAAAGAGGGATTTTTACAGCCAAATTTCAGATAAGGAAGAGAAACAAATTCTGTCAGCTTAGATTTGCCAATATCAGAAAAGGTAATAATGGATCATGGTGATCTATACTAGAAAGACCACATCTCCACATCCCACAACAATCTCCAAGGATGTATTTGAAGTAACAGCAGAGTCTGTAGTAAACACTATGATATTTGACCCTCTGTATCTATACAATAGAGCTATAAAAAATTGATCTGGATCAGCCCTACCAACATTAAATTTGATAGGACTAAACCAGTACAGGTTTTCACGGCTCACTCTGTGGATTAAAAAAAAGGACAATAATCATAGTGTTTACTTTACTTCTCCAGTTTCTCAGAAAGCAACATGAGCCAGCCTTCTCCAAAGAGCGGAGGTGGAATCTCAGTCGGTAAACACATGGTGTGGTGGACCTCCAAGGTGACCCGCATCCCCTGTTGCTCATTAGCAAGGGGCGAGCAAAACAACAGAGCGAAGGTGCGCTGCATCTGGTAGCATTGTTTACCAGACTCTGCTACCCAGCAGGTGAAGTATTTTTAATCCCAGACTCTAGCACCTATACAATTTGCCCAATTCTTTCAGCATTTGTGAACAATCCTGGAAGAGGAATTCTTCAGACAAATAAATGGGGGCGGGTGTGAATGAAAGGAGAAAAACACCTGTTCCTGCAGCTGGCCAACAGACCTCCCTTTAATGTGCTGTCTGCGGGGAAATCAAGGCATCTCAGGTTACGCTGGGGCCTCGGCCTGCGGTGGAGCCTGTAGAAAGGAATTCTATGACCAGAAGATGTGAGGCTTGGTCTGTGGCCAAAAACAATGGTGAAAGGTACAAAATGAGAAGCTCTGTCAGGACAAAGGCACTCAATCACAGAACAATGCACAGCTTGGCCGTTTGAAGAAAGGAACCCAAAACCAAAGTCACAACTGGATTAACAACTGGTTGATCCCCTTTTTCCTTCTAATGCTTCTCCGGCTGGCGGTTACTTGTTGAAATCAGGGGATGAGAATACAGCCGCCAGCAGCATACACTGTCTTTATTTAGGGTTTGCTCTGGCTCGACTCGGAAAAGCAACTCGCAAGATTTATGTTCCTCTGTCTTCCATCCATGTTTTTTTCCATTAAATGGGGAATTTAGAGCAAAGTTACCAACACAACTCCAACCCAGGGCTGGAGGAGTCCTCGCTGACTTGCAAAATAACTGTGGCTCCAGCAGAATCGTGTGCCCAGCAGTGACAGAGGTGAAGTTCATAAAAATTCTGTGCACATATTTTTAAAAACAGGAGAAAAGACCCTGTAATCGGGTCCATATTGGATCGAATGGTTGTTTTTGTCCCCTAGAACACACTAAGTTTGAATAATGGGAACAAATGGAATCAAAGGGGAGGTTCTTTACAAGAAAAGCTTAGAAGATTCCCCCCAAAATATGTATGCATAGAGCTATAAACTGATATGCATAGATTTTTATATAATGAACAGACCACAGAGAAGCTATCAAAGCTAACTGAAGAAATATAGAAGGGCTAAAAGTTAATGGAGACAATAGCCACTGAGAGTCCTAGGTCACATGGCCTTGAATATTCATAGTAAGATAGGGAGTCAGAACAGGCCTGTGTGGTATGGTTTCTGAGGGCCAGGAAAATACCATTGCTTTCTTACCTGCACACTGATGCCTGGAAATCCCATAATGGGAAGCAGAGCCATTCATCCTCCAATCAGAGCTTGGATAAAATGCAGAGACATTGGAAAAGTACCCATAAAATGATATTCACAATGAGTCCGAAGTAACTGAATACTACTGGAAGCTTAATGAAGAATGACAGAGGGAGATCAGGAGTGCCTGAGCTCCTTGAAAGGATGGAGCTTTAGAGGGGCACCACGGAGTGGGGTCAGTGAAGCAGGAAGTGAAGCTGTGGGCATCAATGCCAAGTTTTTTCTCTTTGAATTTGGCCACATGTGGGTTCTGACTATAACAGATGGAACTGATTGAGTCAACAGTATTTGAAATGAGAAGGAGGCCTGTGCCCAAGGAGGAAGCAAGTGCCCCAGGTGTCCAGTCACAAATATTTTGGCAATGAATTTAGACACATGAGAAAAAAAATCATTTATTCATGGAAAACTCTCAATGAACTGTTTTCAAAAAATATATAAAATATTTATTGTCACTTTCCTTTGTAAACCAATATAAGCAAAGTTTCATTGTTAGTCTTGAAGAAATGATTCTACTTTATTAGATTTTTGCTAAATATTCTGCTTAAAGTATTAATGGCAGGGAACTCATTCATTAAAATACATTATCATAATGCTAACACAAAGAGGTATTGTTTTTCCAATGAAATTTTTTTCCTTGTGTAACACTTGAGGAACTTTAAACCATTTTTAATACCTAAAGATAGATTTTTCCCTAGACTCACCCCTCTTTCTCAATCTCTCTCTCTCTCTCTCTCTCTCTTTCACACACACACACACACACACACACACACACACAAACTCTATAGGAGAGGACACAAATTTGATTCATGTCCTCTTTTGCATCTGTGACCATACCCCACCTCCATCGCCATAAGAAATAATTGGACCTTAGCCCTTACCATGCTTCGCTGAATATACTGAAGAAAACATTCCATTATACTAGCACCAACTCTACTGAATAAGATGTTGATCTGCTTGGGCGTTTTCACTGAGTTTAAAAATACACCATTATGGGCTTCCCTGGTGGCGCAGTGGTTGAGAATCTGCCTGCGAATGCAGGGGACACGGGTTCGAGCCCTGGTCTGGGAAGATCCCGCATGCCGCGGAGCAACTGGGCCCGTGAGCCACAATTACTGAGCCTGCGCGTCTGGAGCCTGTGCTCCACAGAGAAGAGAGGCAACGATAGTGAGAGGCCCACGCACGGCGATGAAGAGTGGACCCCGCTTGCCACAACTAGAGAAAGCCCTCCCACAGAAACGAAGACCCAACACAGCCATAAATAAATTAATTAAAAAAAAAAAAAAAAAAAAAAAAAAAAAAATTTTCTCTGGTCAGAATGGCCATCAGAAAAAAAAAAAAAAAAAAAAATACACACCATTATAAGTCTTCCTAACTGTGGTGAATTATGAATCTGCATTTGATATCCATCATATGATTTGCTCTATGCTCTGTCTGGTGGGAAGAGGAATGGGGTCAAATAGCAAGTAAAGCATGGGACATTTCAAGAGTTCTTAACACTTTCCAGTATTACTTATTCTCATCAAGTCTTTAGCCAAGGATCAGTTTGCTCAAAGATAAGCAATATTTTGGATAGAAAGAAGAAAACCCTGAAATTCACAACTCATTTAAGGCTATTGGCTACATTATGAAGTTATAAATTTTTAGTTGATGTTCAAATTTTATGGTATTCATGCATATTGAGAATTCATTTGACACTTGAAAATTTATACCTATTTCAAATGTTACCCTACTGCAAAGAAGAAACCATATCACAAATCCGACATTACATGGCAAAAATCATCTCAAAGTACTAAACATAACTTTTCTAGGTCCTAGACCATATAAATAAAAATTATATCTTTTAAAGACAAAAGATTGGTGGGAAACATAAACCTCATTTAGGAACTAGCTTAGAATTTCTTTACTTAAGTGAAGACGGGAAATTAGACGATGGCTCCCAGCAGCAAGTCTCTTTATTTGTTGTATGATGCAAGCTGCCTATTCAGAGCAAACCCAGTTTATAGGCAGACCCAAGATTACTGTGTACGTTTTGGAATGCTGCTCACAGATTGTAGTCACTAAATATTATTTATGGAGTCTATCTCTCTCCTCTGCATGCAAGAAAGTTTTAACTAAGCCTAGCTCAGACACAAAGAGTAGAGCTCTACTTGATTCAGTACTATACCTTCATAGTGTGAGGAAGGAGCAAAAGTAACTGCAACTCTCTTATAATTTTGTTTTCTCTACAAAAATGGAGTTCTCCATCATGGAAAAACTAAGTCTGGACTTTAAAAATAAAACTGTAATCAGACACACAATGGTGTATACACATTTCCATTCAATTCCATAAACAAAGGTTAAATACCTCAACTTACTAGGTGAAACCTGGGGTACAAAAATGAATAAGATGGTGTCCCAAGAGGGAAAGACAGACTTACATATATAACTATATTACGAAGAAGAATGCTTCAAATGCTTTTGGAATTTAGATACAAAATCCTCTGGGAATACTTAAAAACAATAATTCTCTTATGAAGTGAGGATGTCTTTAGGAGGAAGTGATATTTGATCTGTTTCTGGAAATTGAATGGAGTTTCAACAGAGAGGTGACGGCAGGTAGTTCTGTCCTTACAAGAGAGTGGGGTCTGGAACGGCCAGCTATAGCAGGGAGCCCAGGATAATCATACTTGAAAGGGGGGTTTGCTGCTGTCATCTTCCATAGGGTATTTGGGATTTCAGTAAAGACAGAAATGTCAACACTGACTTGCACTTGTGCTCAAAAAGAGATGTAAGGTGTAGTGACTTGTGGTCTCTACCCCTTCCCACATCCACCACCCAGAGCAGGGCTAGGGCTGCCACCGAGTTGGCCCACGCAAGACATGGACATGTAGATAGGTGAATAAAGAAAGCCATGTCGCCTCCCTCACAAACCTCTACTGAAAGTGCTTTCATTAAGCTCACTAATGATATCCTTGACACTCAATACTCCCTCCCCACAAAAAAGTAAACTTATATCTTCCCTAGGCAGTGTTTGACATTTTTGTCTCATTGAATAAGCTTCTCTGACATTCCTAGGCCCACCATTGTCTTCTTTCAATGATACCTGAAAGTTTGGCATCCCCACAGGTCCTCTCAGGTACTATATCTCCCTGAGCAATCTACGTCCACGGTTTTAGCTAAACCTATATGCTAGTGGATTTCATATTTACATCTCAGGCCCTGATTCCTTTTTTGAGTTGCAGACTTACATATCCACTCCCCATTGACCATCATCCATCCTGCTTAATTGTATACCACCAGCAAGAAAGCAGTCACTAAATCCTGATTTTCATTCCTCTTACCTGTTTTTTAAGCCAACCCACCTTACTCTGTCCATACAACAAAGAATTTGTTAAAGCCAATGTGTTTGCTTCCAAGAATTTCAGCAACAGCTACTAAATGCTCCCACTTCTTCTCATCTTTTCTTTTTAATCCTTCACACTGCAGCCAGAATGATTCTTCTCAATATAAATGTGATTCTATCACACTCCTTTTAAAAAGTGGACTTCCAGTTGCTTCTCGTATAAGGTCCAAAGCACTTGTGTTGGTTTACAAGTCCTTTCATTATCTGGTGTTTTCTTACCCTACCAGCACCGCCATAGTCAACATTCTCCCCTTTATATTCTGAGCAATCACTGTGCTGAACATATTTAACTTTTATATTATGTGTGGCCATTTTCTCTTGCCAGGATTCAGCCCACTCACCTATCCCCCCACCAACTTAAATAGTGCCTACTTCTGTAACCAACTTTCCTGCCCAACATATGCCCACCACTGCCACCAGGAGCATGAGGTAAGGTGCCCTACTATGTACACTTTAGAATCTTACACTTCCTCTAGCACAGCATGTTATACGCTTTCGTTTCCTTTATTTATTGTTTTATTTTTATTTTTTTCTGCACTAGGACTGTGATCTCTATGAATATTAAGGGATGTTTTTGCCACATTCACTGTGTTTCTTTGATACACAGCATAGAATCCGGTATATAGCAAGTGTCTAATTATTATTTATAAATAGAGAAATAACATGGAAATATGCCAATCAAGTTCTGAAACAACTGGTGTTCAACTAATTCTGAGATACGATTGGAAAAGTCAAGGCTGGAAAAAGGGATTGACTCAGATGATGAACAAATGTTAAGCCTCAAAAGGGTTTTTCTTCTAAATTATATTTCAAACTTATTTTCTTAGCAAGAAGAAAACAAAGCATACCTGTAAGCAGGAAAATGATGTGGACAGATCTTGGCTTTTAGAAAGGGCTGGGGTGACAATGTACAGAATGGATTGGAAGGGATACCAATGAGGCATCTATTAAAAAGCTGAAACGACAGACTGTGAACGAATGTCATGGCAACAAGAACGTAAGGGAGAAAAATTATATTTGGGAGACGTTTAGGGATGCTAGAACTGACGGCTCTAGGGGATCATCTGGATGGTGGAGGGCAAGGGGAAAAGGCTGTTCTAAAGATAAACTTAAGGCTCCAAAACATAGTTGATAGAGGGGACACAGGAGAGCAAGATCATTCCAGGAAAGAACAAGATGAAAATTGATTAGGTCCTTTTTATACTTGTTGAATTTGAGAGATACTCAAGAGGTAATTAGAAACATAGGATTGAAATGCAGAAGACAAAACAAAGAAATGTAAACAACATGCATTTGGGTTTTATCTGTAGAGAAGTGAAGGTTGTAGTTACATCATAAGAAAAGAACAAGAAAAGGAGAGGGACAGTTACTTGGGGGGAGTTCCTGCACATGGGACAAGCAGGAGAGAAACAGGTGAAAAAAGTAGGAGAAGGAATAATGGTAGATACAGGAGGAGGCACTGTCATTTAACCACACTAAAGCGAATTTCAGAGATATACGTTGATCTTGATTATTTCAAGGGGATGGGATAACATAAGGATAAAACTGCAATCTTCAGTTTTAAAATCAGCAGATAATTGGTGACTTTGAGACCTCAGTTTCAATTATGTTTACCATTTGAAATGACTACAATGGGCTGAGAATAAGTAAAAGGTGAGAGAACTGAAGCAGCAAGTGTAGCCTACCCTTCCCATATTTGTGGTGATAAAGGAAAGAAAAAAGATGCAAGTAAGACCAAGGGAAGACTTTTTAAAAACATTTGAAAGAGGAGATCACACTTGGAGGCTAAAGGGAAACACCCAGTGGAGCTGGCAATCATGTTGATGCATAAAGTAAGGGATACTTTCAGAGGCCAGATCACAATGAAAAGAGGGATGGACCTGAATCCCAGGGAGAAGTAATGAGTCTTCCATGGGGAAGAGAGCAAAATAATTAAATCTGTAGGTAAATGTTGTAGGACTCGAAGTAAAAGTGGGAGGCAGAAAAAGCTTCCTGAGACTAAGGATGGGTAGAACCTTGGCACAGATTAGAATGGAGCATTCCAGGGAGAGCGATTAATGCCAGGCAAAACATAGGTGCAGGAAGCATCACATGGAACATGATAATTAGAAGTGGTTTAGTGTGGTCGCTGATTATGTGCAAGATAGATGGTGCAAGAGATAACACAGGAAAGGAAGTTGGGGATCAAATTATAATGGAGATATTGAGAAACATGTACTTCAGTCTCTTGTAGGTCAAACGGAATTGTTGAAGAGGTTTAGGCAAGGGGGTGATGTGGGAAGTTATATGCTGAGGATAGATGACTCTGGCAGCCATGGGGAGAAGGGATTGTATAGGTCCAGTGGAGACACATACCCAACTTCAAATCTGCATAGTAGTCTAACATGAAGTAGTACAGGATGGAGAGGATAGAGCAGAGGCGATACGTATTTGAAGAAAAAACATTCTGCAATACTTTGGGTTTTAAGAAAAATGAGGAATCAAAGAAAATAAGTTTTTATTTTGCATGGTTGATCAGAATTTGATTTCACATACTAAAGGAATAAGGGAATAAAGCAGATCTTAGAAAGGAAAGTGAGTTCAGTTTTGAGAATGTTGGATTGAAGGGTTTCGTCTGACTTTTGGGTGGGGGTGGGATTGAATGAGATCAGCTATTGGTTGGAGTAATTCAAACTGGGAATCAAATGGGATCTGATGGATCCTTAACCTCTCTCTTGTTTTGCTCTCTGTGGCTAATCACAACAGGGATGTAGGAATTGAATTGGTGAACCTGAACCCAGAGGCTTCAGGAACTCCACAGAAATAGAGGGTTAGGCAGTGCCTTGGGAAGGTAGCTAGTAGAAAAGAAGGTCTCATTTTCATAATATGTTACCAAAGCAGCTTAATACTAAAATCTACCTGATATGATCCAGGCAAAGCAGGATGTTCTGTCCCTTGCATTTCCACATGGCCTCCTTATGCTACTTTGTGACTGTCATATGAATCTGGTTGCAACTACACACACATTTTGGGAATGGATGACTACTGTCATGAATTGACTTTTATGCCGTATTTCTCTCCCAACACCACCCCCCTGCCTTGACCCCTGTAGATTGAATTTCTTCCAAGTCAATGAGAACCCTACAGTGGATCTTCAGACAGAGGATATGATTTACTTGGAGCATAGGTATTGCACAGGGAAGTAAGCTCTTTTCCATTTTAAACACAGGTATTATTTTGCTCTAGAAAAACTCAAGGCAATTTATTATGTGTTTTTTTTTTTTTTTCTTCTAGGCACCCATCTCTCTATACCTCAAGTAGCATTTCCAGTGGGAATTTCAGAGATCCTAAATTGCAGCCAAAGAGTGGTTTTTCATTAGAAGGATAGGAATCCCTGAAAGGTTATGGGTTGTGGAGGACTAAAGAACAAGAAAGGATCACATGGCCGAAGTAAGACTTTCCCAGGAAAATGTTCCAGGTCACTAAACAGAATGGAATTCATTCCTGGTTTAAACTCTTTGCCTCAAGCTTTTATTATCTTTGTAATTAAAATAATAATAAAAAAGGAAATCTCAATGAAGATATTGTCAGAATTTGTTAGCAAGTTGATGAAGCCAAGTTCATCTATGCTTCTACCTGCTTTAATGTAAAATTTAACTTATGTATTCAAAGAATATCGTTATTTTATATTAAGTATGAAATTTTACAAACTTAAAGCACAATAACTGCAATTCTGGCAAGGGCTAAACTTGATCATTGCCAAATACTTTCCACTCTAACCTCATTTCTTTTTGGTTGAAATTAGTACAAATGCTTTCCCTCTAAGGGGCAGGGGTTTCTCTGCTCAGAGGTGAGGTGACTTTCTAAAAAGATAATTTGAAGTCTTCTAAGCCACTTTTCAGTCATAAGCACAAAAAACAATAACCCTATTTAACCTTTAGAACATCGAAATTCTTGAACTTTAAACACAAAGATTCATGGAATGAGAATTAATTTATTTTTCAGGTAAAAGTTTTAAGAATGGCTTAAAATTATATTGGAGTATTAGACATAGTCATGATAATTGAGTAATTTTAAACAGTTAATAGTGGTTGACATATACACATATTTAGAAAAACTGTGAAACAGATATTTTAGTAGATCAAAATTTTGATACAGTTAAGAATAAAAATACTAAATTGGACCAGTATCCTTCATTAAATTATTTTATATATGTGCAAATCTTTATAAGACAAATCACTTTACAAACCTTATCCTGAAATCGGAAGTCTCCTACTGCACTTCTAGTCTGCATACTGCTCCCCAGAAATAACTACTGACAATTCCTTTAACAGTTTACTATTTCATCCACCTCCTTATTTCTAAATAATAAGCTTTTCCTGTTAGCTCTTGATTTATACTTCTTAGACATCATCTAATAGCTTTCTACTGGAAAACAAGAAGCATTCTTACATCCCCATGCCCTGCATCCTTTTCCTTACATCCTCCAATGCAATTATATCATACTTTTATTTTGATGGTTTTAAGCATGATTGACTTTGTTTTTCCTGCAGCTAACAACTGCACCTTTTTCATTAGATTTTATGATTTTCTGTCATTACCATTAATGCTTTCCAAGCTCTCCATGTGCATTAAAAGACTCTCGAATACCCTTTGTCACATGGTCAAGCACTTCAGGGAGCCAGCAATGCAACTGTTTTACTTTTTTTTTCTTTTCAGCTTCTTCCTTGAGTCCTCTGTTCCTGTCCAATCTGGAAGTTGTGCTCTATGCCTGCTTCTCAGTTGACTTCGTTTATTCTGGATCTTCATATGTTTGGTGTCTTCCCCTTTCATGCTTTTCTTCCCTGTATTGGTAGCGTACATCCTCTGCTCAGTGGGGTCCACACACGCCTTCTGATCCAAAGATTTTCATCCATAGTTTATGATAAGAACAAAACTCACTAGTAAGCATTTGAAAACTTTTATAATAATTTGAAATTGCTACTCCATGCACACCTTTACTCCAGCTGTAGACCTGTTCAGATATCCTTGAACAAAATGGCAAGGCACCTAAGAGACAGGTGCAGTAAGACCACGTCACATGGGGTGGTATTTTAAGTTAGCCAATGTTAATCGAGAAGTGTATACAAATCTGAAAAAAAAAAGTATTAATGTTAAGTTGTTACTTTACAATCATTTTAATTTAAATAAACCTTTTCTAAATATACAGCTTATCTTTTGTTTTTGCGGTACGCGGGCCTCTCACTGTTGTGGCCTCTCCCGTTGCGGAGCATAGGCTCCGGACGCACAGGCTCAGCGGCCATGGCTCACGGGCCCAGCCGCTCCGAGGCATGTGGGATCTTCCCGGACCGGGGCACGAACCCGTGTCCCCTGCATCGGCAGGCAGACTCTCAACCACTGCGCCACCAGGGAAGCCCTACAGCTTATCTTTTTTTTTTTTTTTAACATCTTTATTGGAGTATAATTGCTTTACAATGGTGTGTTAATTTCTGCTTTACAACAAAATGAATCAGTTATATATATACATATGTTCCCATATCTCTTCCCTCTTGCATCTCCCTCCCTCCCAACCTCCCTATCCCACCCCTCCAAGCTTATCTTTTAAATAAGGGTGGAAAACTTTGTATTATTTCAGTGGTAAAATACTGAAGGTGAAATAAGCTTCATTAGATTTCTTGTTGAGAAGAGCCATGACTTTTCTGAACGTGACAGCAGAAGTTATCCAAGAGAAGAGAGGGAAGGAATTCCAAAGAAATGAAGACCAGAAGAGTTCATGCTAGCTTGCTCACAAGTACGTGTTGAGTTTGTTCTTTTTAAGTAATAACTGATGGTGTGTGCAAAATCACACTGTGCTAGGTGCACAGATGTACCGGCTAATGAAGTAATAAAGTTCTCAATGATTAAGCATCGTTTCCATAAAAGGTATAAAGAAATATACTTAAAATTAAATGTTGTGTGAGGAAGGTAGAGGACCACTTGACAATTGCACCACAGGGCAACATATTCAGGAACCGGGACATCCATAGCATAAAAGCTCAACACAGAACACATCAAGTTAGCAAGCAGTTTTTACTGCAAGTTGACACATGTTGATATAATGCTAAGGCAGTAATTATTTTAGAGTATGTGAAATTTAGCTATGCTGGTGCTATAAGGGAAGGTTTTTATTGCAAAAAAAGAAAAATGCACCTAAGTCTAGACTCTAGAATACAAACTATAAAATATCTCATTGTCTATTAATGTGTCTATCAGTGACCCAGCATTCTTCATCGAGAAATTCTTACTGTCGGGGCTTCCCTGGTGGCACAGTGGTTAAGAATCCGCCTGCCAATGCAGGGAACACGGGTTTGAGCCCTGGTCTGGGAAGATCCCACATGCTGCGGAGCAATTAAGCCCATGCGCCACAACTACTGAGCCTGTGCTCTAGAGCCCGCCAGCCACAACTACTGAACCCGCGTGCCACAACTACTGAAGCCTGCATGCCTAGAGCCTGTGCTCCCCAACAAGAGGAGCCACTGCAATGAGAAGCCCACGCGCTGCTAAGAAGAGTAGCCCCTACTCGCCGCAACTAGAGAAAGCCCACACACAGCAATGAAGACCCAACACAGCCAAAAATTAATTAATTTTTTTAAAAAAAAAGAAATTCTCACTGTCAAACAAATGTCAGCTAGATTATATGGCATGAATTATGTAAAGACTAATGCACAATATTAAATTTTAGCCTATTGAGCTAATTATAGAGATAATAATGAGACTGTTTATAAGCAGTTTCTTTGCATGGCGAAATACAGTGGTTTCAAGGGAAAAACTTCTGTTTAGACTAATTGAACACTTGGTTTTATTGCAAAATAAGAAAATAGTTGAGGCCCCAAAATTTGAAGATATAAACTGGACAGTCAGACTTGCTTATTTATTTGATGTCGTTAGTATTTTTAATTACCTTAATACTCTGATGTGAGGGAGGAATGTAACATGCTTTATAATGGCAGATCAGCTTAGAGAATTTTTGTAGGTTAAAATATATTTTATATGTTTGGAAAAAGTTATCACTGAATACCTTTGTTCATAAATTTGATAAAACATTTTTACCATATATATATGTATATATATTCAAATAATAGTCTATTCAAGGAGGCAGAATCCTTTCTTTCACTGAAAGATAATTTAAACTTACTTAAAACGTTACAGGACAGATTGTTGGAACTAGCAATTGGTAAAAAATTTAAGATGAATGTTGAAAATATAGCATAATGTGCTTCATTTTAAATAAATGATGCAACTGAATATCCTTAGCATGCCAGAATTGCTTTGAAATCTCTTCTTCCTTTCTCTCACACATTTTGGGAGACTAGTTTTACTCCAACTAATGCAATTAAAGCAAAAGATAGAAATATTTTAACTATACATTATACCCGGTGATACTGTTGTCATGAATCCAACCTACAATGGATAAATTAACAAGCAAAAAGTAAGCATATGTGTGATATTAAAAATGTTAAAAATTGACAAAAACTTGGTTTGTTAAACTATGTATATATGTGTGTCTAAAAGAGGGAATCACTCTCTCACTAATAACATTTTTTAAGGCACAAATGTGGAATAACTACAATTTTCTAGTGTAATAAAATCAATTTAATGTCTATACACTCATTTTTAATGCTAAACTTGTACAGATTTTATATTTCTTTTTTTTTCCTTATGTTAGATTGGTTCAGATCACATTTATTGAAATGCAATTTAGTGTTTGCTGGGTCAAATAGAATTTGGACTTTTTAATTGTTTTTAGTAATTCATCTTTAATTGTACTGCGCAAAGGAATGTTGTATGTGAAGCACTGCTGTAATAGTTTTGGAGGAAAGGATGAAGGGTGATGGCTATATTGGTAGGATAGAGGAATGGCAGGGGAGAAGCCCATGGGATTGAATGAATTTTTGGAGACGTTGCTTGCCTGAAAATAGCTCTGTTCTACCTTCACACCTTCTCGATAGTTTGTCTAGGTATAGAATTCAAGGAGGAAATGATTCTTCTTCAGGATTTTTAAGTGATTGCTTTATTTATTCGTTCAGTCTTCTTACTTCCAGTGCTGGTCTTAAGGAATCTAAAGACCCTGATTCTGAGCTTATATATGCCCCTGATCCATTTGTTCTTTCTTCCTCCCTCCCTCCCTCCTTCCATTCCTCTCTCTCTTTTTCTTTCCTTCCTCCTTTCCTTCCTTCTTTCCTTCCTTCCTTCCTTCCTTTCTTTCTCTTTCTTTCTTTCTTTCTTTCTTTCTTTCTTTCTTTCTTTCTTTCTTTCTTTCTTTCTTTCTTTTTCTCTCTCTTTCTCTCTCTCTCTCCCTCCCTCCCTCCCTCTCTCTCTCTCTCTCTCTCTCTCTCACTCTCTCTTTCTTTCTTTATTTCTAAATTTTTAGAATCTTCCCTGTCACTGGCATTCTGAAATTTCACAATATTATGAATTGGTGTGGTGGTGTGGGCTCCATTTCACTCACTGTGCAAGTCAGTTGGTGAATCTTTTCAATCTGGCAATACATGCTCTTTATGGTTTTTATTTCCCTGTTTGGATCTTTTACATTGTGAACTCTCACCATATACATGATGTTCTTCAGCTATTCAATTATTTAAGAGTTAGAGACTTTAAAAAAGATGACTAGGTAGTTTTTAAAAACTCTCACCACACTAGCAACACAGTGGAACTTCCTAAATCTGATAAAGGATATCTATTAAAATATCCTTTATCCTATCTAAGAAAATACAGTACTCATTAATCAAATATTGGAAACATCCCCCTTGATACTGAGATTGAAGCAAGGACACCCATTGTCACTACTTCTATTCAAAATGAACTACCTGCTCTAGGCAGTGCAGAAAGGCAAGAATTAGAAACAAAAGTAATAAGAATTAGAAAAGAAGAAATTAAAACTATGATTATTAATATAGGACATAAACGTGTACGTAAAAAATCCAAATAATCTCCAAACCAATTGCTAGAATTAAGAAGTAAATTTACCAAGGTATTGGATGCAAGGTGAATATAAAAAACAAACAATCAAACAAACAAAACTCCTCAATCTATCTCTATATACCAGCAGCAAAAAAAAAAAAGTGAAATTTAAAATAAAAATCATATTTACCAAAGCATTTTAAAAAATAGCACATAGGAAGAAATCTAAGGAAAAATATGTAAGATCTCACTGGAAACTATAAAACATTATTGTGAGTAATTAAAAAAGACATATAAATGGAGTGAAGTCTCATATTTGGGGGTTGGTAAACTGAATACTGTGAAGATATTCTAAGGCACTCTGAAAAAAGAACAAATCTAGTAGACTAACAATACTAGGTGTCAAGGATTATTTTGAAGGTATAGTAATTAAAGCAATGTGGCATCAATACAGGTATTGACAAATTAATGGAACAAAACAGAATCCCAAGACAGACTTGTAGACATATGTCACCTGACTTATTACAAAGGCAGCACTGCAGAACAGTGGGATGGGGGGTTGGCACTGATTAAAAATGGTGATGGGTTAATTGAATATTCCTACTGAGAAAAAAATAAATAAATCTTTGCCCTGTACCTCATACCATAAACAAAAATGGAATTATAAACTTTCGGTGAAAACACAATAGGAGCATAAATTGGAAGTCCTAAAATTAACTTAATTTTACATATAGTTGACAGCATGAAAAGCACTTTTGCCTATAATTGTTTTATTTGTTTTTATGAAAACCCTGTAAAGGATGTATGGTAGATATTATTATCTACATTCCACCAATGAGAAAAACTAAATTTTAAAGAAATTCAGTTGTTTGCTGACAATTACACGGTCATTAAACGAATAAAGAAGGGTGTCATCCAGTCCAATGCCAATAAGATAAGAGAAAATAGAAAGTCAGCAAGTTCAAGTAATTTACCTAAGTTTCTACCCTGTGTTTCAATTTCCTCCTTTGCAATAGGTTAGCAAGGTTATTACAAAACATATATATAAATAAATAAATAATGTGAGCGGTGTGAAAATGGTAGGCACTCAATAAATATCAGCCTCTCCTCTTGACCCATCCTGAAGTCCACCGGCCAGTCAGGAATGTAGACCCGACTGGAATGAATGTCTCTAGTGCAGTGCAGCATTCTATACTGCCTCTGGTAAATGATACTGATAATAGGGCTCAACGAACTAGTGGAATTGGCCACCTGTGCAATGTGAAACTTGTCACTTATCAAACAGCAAAACGGAAAATTGCTAGAAGGTGACAGGGTATTTTATAGAACAAAATGTTCCAATTTTCAACCCATTTCACCAAGTGTTTTCTTTGTGTGTCTTCATTTCATTTTTGGCGAGTGTGATTTTTTTTTTTTTTTCCTGCGTCCTCTGTCATTCTTGCTCTGGCTTAGAATCCAGAGCTGCTCAGCTTCTTCTCCTGACCTCCTAGTGACAGCGTCATCATTGTTCCTGAGACTGTGATTAGGACTCGTGATGGTTGCATGACAAACCTTCCCAGGGGAGGGATGCTCACTTGTTCCAGAGCATTTGTTTTACTTCAGTGAACACAACCAAGAATGACTTCAGAACAGAGCTGACTATTACCTGGAAGTGTTGGGTTTTTTAAACAGGAACGAAAGAAAGAAAGCTTTTTCCCTTAAATAATCAAGTTAATAATTTAAACTCAACACATGAAAATCTTCTGTATACAGATAAACCAAAGGCATTTACTGGAAATGTAGAAATCATAAAATTTCTTTTTTCTTTTTTTAATTAAAGTATAGTTGATTTACAATGCTGTGTTAGTTTCAGGTGTACAGCAAAGTGATATATATATATATATATATATATATATATATATATATTCTTCTTCAGATTCTTTTCCCTGATAGGTTATTACAAAATATTGAGTATGGTTCCCTGTGCTATACAGTAAGCCCTTGTTGGTTATCTATATAAAATCAAAAAATTTAAAGACTAGGAATAATTTTAAGAAATCTCTAGTTTAAGATTGCAAACTCAAATGCCTATAGGAGCCAAACAAGTTGCATGAGTGAAGCCAGCTATGTGACAATCACAGTCTCCTAGAGCTGGTGAGGATGCCTGCTAGTGGCCTACATTATATCCAGTGTAGCCTTATTCCTTATTAGCAGAAATCCTATTTTGTTCAGAATGGCTCTTTGCCCAGTTAAAATACGCACCTTGGTAGAATCCCTTGCAGCCCGTGGTGGTCAGATGACACAGTTATAGCAATGAGATACAAGCGGAAGTCTACAGGGTAAAACCACTCGGAAAACTGTTGTTTTTCCGAACAGGAAGGACAGCCCCAGGAGGCACAAGACTTTTATCATTTGTCTTGCTTTCTGTCTAGAACATGGTCATAATGCCTGGACAGAGAGTAGCCATCTTGTGGCCATGGAAACAAAAGCCTTGCACTAAAGGTGGTGATGCAGGAACCAACTCAGTCAACAAATATGTTTTGAGTATTTACCCTGTAGCAAGCACGGAGGAGCAACAGGGCTTTATTCTCATGGGCTTTAAATGCTAAAGGGGAATGAGATACAGACAGGAAGGATGCCGGCTACTAGTAAGTTCTATGAAGAACAAAGTGAGAACAAGGTAAGAGGGTAGAAATCAGTGCAAGTCTGATATTAATTTAGATAGGAGAGTGGGAAAAAGTCTCTCTGATAGAGCAACATTTGAATTATAGTCTTTTATAAGAGGTAACTGGAAGGAAACAGGGCCGTGTTACTGTTAGCTCTGAGGAAAAAAGGGGTCGTTGGCTCGCTATGTTTGAGAAACCTTGAAAAAAATATTCTCTTCTTGGTGAGTTATATTGGTTCTAGGCAGTCCTGAGGTAAATAAACGTATTTAACTTCGCCTAATCCAGAATTCCCCAGATTCGTTTGACTTGGAACATTTTGTTGGAGTTTGTCCTATCAACCACCTCTGGGAAAGTTCCAAGTCATAGTCTTGGGAAATGCTGGCCGTAATTGCCTTAGGATGGAAACAATTAACTATTGCTGAAGCCACGAGAGAATTAACTGAAACTGACCCCATTTGTTTTTTAAGTTCTCATAAATAAACATTTTTATTCAAATAAAGTTAAGAACCCCAGATCATGGTGTTCTGTTATTTAGCAAGCAAAAATAAGCAAACAAAGAAGAAAAAATTATAAACAAGGGGCTAGTGATACTGCAGTAAAAGAATTGTAGGGAATTTACCATGGTAATAAAAAAAAAAGGAAGAAAATTACAAAAATCTAACTTTTCAGGGAGAAAAGTGCTCTTCCATATTTGTCACCAAATACCCTATTTCCTTTTCCCACATTGCATTTCTCTTTTGCCCCATGTTTCAGTTTCAAGGTATTTATTTTGCTTCTTTTTTTTACTGTGCCGTGTGGTTCATGATGGCAGAGACTGAATCTTGTTCAACTTTCACTTCTAAAAGTGTATTATAGGACATGGCTCATGTTAGGTGCTATGTTAATAGACAAGGTCATTCAGAATGAATATTACATTATTGTGCTCAGTCACTTCACATTTGTGCTCATTGTTTAAAGTCAGTCCAGGAGATAGATTCATTGAAAATACTGCCTCTTCTTACCTTATTTCTCAATATCATTTCCTTCCCCTGCCATCAGAGCAGGTTCAAAGTTCCTACACAATCTGAGTACACTACATCCATTAGGTCAAAAATATTTTAACATGCTAACAGTCGTTTGAGCCATACAACAAGATGGATAAACAAGTCGATTTCTTAGGAGACCTTTGCCAGCCAATCCATCCAATGTTCAGCTCTGATTATATTTTAGAACTCAGGGAAGATTTAAAAAATAACAGTAACTGGATTGGTTCCCAAACCAGTTAATTCACTTTTGTTTTTCTTTTGGTGAATCATCTGTGGGTTTTTATTAAAACTCACCATCAAATTTACATATGTCACAAGTGTTGGGAACCACTTTGTACTGGTCAAAGTAACTGAAAGCTTAGGGACCATCTGAGTGCAAGCAGTGAAATGAAGGAGCATAGGGGTGGGAGAACATTCAACATGGTTTGCAAATGGACATACACCAGGTAGGAGGATGTGTTAGCCTGGCCTTGATAAGTTCACATCAAACAATAGCACCATCTTTATTCAAGAGACCTTCCAGTACAAGTCAGCTGACACAGACTCTGGAAATGCTTTAATCCTTTTGCAAAGAAATTGTCCGAAGATCCACATGAATCTAAAAACCAATGTGACATTCACATACCATACTAAAGACAAGATTTGAAAGAGGTGGGCATGATAGTATATTACAATGCTGCTCTGAAAGTCATCTAAAACGCTTTGTGTCCTACAGACAAGAAAAGGAATAATGAGCATCTGTACATGCCTTATTTCAATATAAAAGTGGAGTGTTGGATTTTGCTGACTGTATATCCACAAGCTTCTATTCAGAGCCCAGCTGCTACAATTAGTAGCTCAGCTGACAATCCTTGGCCAATCATGTATTTTCACCTACCCAATATCATCGTTGCATTTTACCCCTTGCTTAACCACGGTTCACTAATACAGGCAAGAGAAGTTTCCTGTTAACTCAAAGAATGTTTTATACAAAATATTCCCCAAAGGCACTCTCTTTGATTTCTACATACATCAGTCAATCTCTGAATGTCTACTGAAAATATAGAGTAGGACTTCATTAGCTTTAAATGATTCTATTTCATATATGATATACTCAAATAGACTAAATTCTTCCAGGGTGGCCAGCAAATCTTAAATAATACACTTCCATTGTTGAAAAGTCATGGCGGAATGCTGGCATAAGTGTAGAAAATCAATAACTACATCTTAATAATTTACCTGTCAAACATGCTTATTTCTTTTTAAATTTTATTTTGAAACAATTGAAATAACCCCAAACTTACAGAAAAGTTGTGAGTACTATAGGAAGATCTTGTCTTTTCTAAACCATCTGAAAGTAAATTTCACCCTAATCACCCCTAAACTCTTCACTGTCATATTCTACAAACAAGGACATTCTTCCTCATAGCCACACTACCACCCTCACACTTAGGTAGTTAGCACAGATATATCGTTAGTACTATCTAACTTTCAGACCCCCATTCAGGTTTTCCAATTAACATAATAATTACTTGCATAGCAAAACAGTAAAAACAAAACAACAGGAACAGCAACAAAAGACCTAGTTCAGAAAGACACATTGCAGTTAGCTGACATATCTCTTCAATATCCTTCAATTTGGAATAATTTCTCCATTTTTCCTTGGCTTTCAGAACTGACCGTTTTAAAGATTACAAACCAGTTATTTTGTAGACTGTCCTTCAAAGTTGGGCTTTTCTGATGTTTTCTTATGGTTAGATTTGTTATGTATTATGTATAACATTACAGCAATGATGCTGAGTTGTTCACATTATATCATATCAGTAATTTAGATTTGTCCCATTACTGATGTTTACTTTGATCACTTGAGTAAAGTGGTACCTTTTAAGCTTCACTTTGGTAAGAGAACCTGTTGAAAAGGACATAAACAAAAATTGGGACAGTCAAAATTTCACCAGGCAAACATGCTTATGTTCACATAAAGCACTTTAGGTAATACCTTAACTAAAAATAATATCAATACTATTTTGCATATATCAAAATAGTAATGAAGGACACTGTTTAGTGTACATCCATTCGTTATTGACACCTGAGATTTCCTCATGGAACAGTGGAGAAACCTAACTGCCAATGATGGTGAAGGTAATGATCATGGTAGTGATAAAGCAGACAGAGAAATTGGAATAGAATACTTGGGAATAGAAGTCTTCTAGGTCCACTCTCAATCTTTCTACCTTCAGGTTCACAACTTCAATTTGAAATGGTGGCTTTAGGAAACTTACAACCTGTCAAGTATGTGCTTTGGTCACAGTACGTGTCAGATGTCTCTGATGGTAGCTTGCACAAGGCTTGGCAGTTAAGCATTAAGCTAAAGGTTCTCCTCTGAATTGTCTCTTCACACTTCTTTTTAGGTTGTAACAATTTATGCCTCATATGAAGGTAAATTACAATTTGCTTATGCATTTACATGAAATATTATTAATCAGCTATACACTTGATTTATTTAGAAAGCCTTATTATGCTCCAATATACCATTCAAAATGCTGGCTGCTTGCTTTTCAAATACAGCAGGTATATGTCCTCCTGGGCCCCCTTGGAAGCTGCTTTCTCCCTCACAACCTCAGCAGTAAAATTCCACCTGCTGTAGCACCAAAAGGGAAGAAAGGAAGATATTAACTCATGTGTGTATATTATTATGTATCCCATTATTGTTGATTAACATATTATATTAATTGAATACATAAATATATATCAAATATATTATGTATTAATATATATAAGTATATTGATCATATAATCATATTTCAAAAGGGAAGGAAAACAGACTAGTGAAGTTATATTCCCTCCTCATATTTTACACTATAATAAATTCAAATGGGTTAAAGATTTACATATGACAATGAAACCACCAGTTTACAAAGAGAAGTGTAAGTGAATAAAAGAATGTGAGGCTTCCCTGGTGGCGCAGTGGTTGAGAGTCCGCCTGCCGATGCAGGGGACACAGGTTCGCACCGCGGTCCGGGAAGATCCCACATGCCGCGGAGCAGCTGGGTCCGTGAGCCATGGCTGCTGAGCCTGCGCGTGCGGAGCCTGTGCTCCGCAACGGGAGAGACCACAACAGTGAGAGGCCAGCGTCCCGCAAAACAAAACAAACAAAAAAGAAGAATGGGGAAGGTCCTATCATGCATGACAGGCACAGGGGAAAGATCAGTAAATCTGACTACATAAAAGTTAAAATTTCTCTATGATGAAATTCACTATAAATAAAGTCAAAGGACAGTATGGGAAAATCCTTGCCATGTGTTTGAAAAACAGAGGTCTAATAGTCTTAGTATGTAGATATATTTAAAAAAATCAATTTTTAAAATAAAGAAAACTTAGATTGGAAAAAATGGCTTAAAAATAGAAACATATAATTCACACAGGAAAACACAAGTAGTCCACAAAGCAAAATTTCAAGCTCATTGGTAGTTAAATATAAAATACAAAGAACAAAATACTAATTTTAGCCCCTCAGGTGGTCAATGATGAAAAAAGAAAGATTATCCTAGGGTAGGTAAAGGTGTATAATTTCTATTTTGTCTCTAAACATGTTACTTATATATATTGCTTTTAAAATATTCAAAAATTATGAAACAATTAGTTGTGAAATGTATGGGTTTTTATGGGAAAAGGGGACTAAAAATCAACACTTTTGACATTAAAAAGTAGTGTTTGTTTACATCTATATAACCTGTCTGATTATACCAAGAAAAACAGCTTGTTGGATACAATAGCAAGAACTGTACATCTTCCAATGAATACTGGTTGTGTATGTAGCCACAGGATAATGGAATTGAAGTGAATAATAATCATACCTAGGAAATGATATTTCTTTTCAATATGTACTCAGGGACTATCATAGCAGCACAAAGCTGGATTTTAATTTTCTTATTCCTTTACATTTATTCCCAGTGACAAAATCTTCTGATTACCATGGCTTTCTAATGCATTTTAAAATCCCCTTCAATACTCGACTTTTTTAGATGTTTGCCTATAATCAGATATTTACTCTTCCAGATCAACCTTAGAATCATTTTATCATATTCTAGAAAGAAGGAAGATTTTTATTAGGACTGAATTACATTTATATATTAATTCAAAGAAAATTGACATCTTTGGAAAACAACTCTCCGTATTTCAATTCTTATTTTATGTGCTTCAATAACTTTTTTATAATTTTATTCATGAACGTACCATGTATGCCTTGGTTATTCTTAAGCATTTCATTTTTTGTTTCTACTATATTTAACTGGTTATAATCAAAATGGGATTAAAAAGTTTTGTAAATTAAATTTTAAATGACTTCCTTGCTGAACTCAGTTCTAACACCCCTCCCTCCACCCAATTGGTTATCTTGTGGTCTGTTATATATACAATCAAAAAATTACATATTGACAGTTTTGCCTCCTTTCTTCTCATGATTACACCTCTTTTTTTTTTGTTGCTGTTGTTTCCGAGTGGACGAACAGGCTCTTGAGAGAAAATGCTAAATGTAATGGTGATATTGGCATTCATGTCTTGTTTTTTATTTAAATAAAATCCTTCTACTGTGCTGCAAATCACTGGTTGAATTTGATTATTCCTATCCTATTAAGAAAATATACATGACCATTTCAAAAAATGTTTTCCACGTGAAACATTCTAACAATGTCACGAAATTTATCAAATGTCTTTAATAACTATCAAGTGAGTTGCGTGTTTTTTTTTTCTTTTTAATCTATTAATAGGACAAGTTATGTAAGTAGATAAACTGATTTCCTAATATTAAAACTTATTTTGCGGTACGCGGGCCTCTCACTGTTGTGGCCTCTCCCATTGCGGAGCACAGGCTCCGGACGCGCAGGTTCAGCGGCCATGGCTCACGGGCCACGTGGCACGTGGGATCTTCCCGGACCGGGGCACGAACCTGTGTCCGCTGCATCGGCAGGTGGACTCTCAACCACTGCGCCACCAGGGAAGCCTTTTTTTGCATTCTTGAATGTACGTAGTCATGTTTTATGCTTTTTAATGTGACTGTATTAAAATTGCTATAGATGTTGATCATAGAATATATGTCCTTTGCATTGTTTCCTTTCTACAGCGCTCTTTAAATGCTGCAGAGGGTGTTGTCCAGAATTCTTAAACGTTTTTTGATGACACTTGTAATGAAACTTACTGAGGCATTGAAAAATTTACCCTGGTAAGACACTAAATTGGCAGTAACATCTTGTTCTAGCAGCAAGTTCCTGTAAGTCTTGATTCATCCTTTTACTCTCTAACCATGCATTTTAGATGGACTCTCCATGGTACAAATTAATGACCTATCTAAGGTAATGAGAGATCTCCTAGACTGAAAGGTACTGTTCAACCGATACTTATATGTTTCTTCCTAATTATCTTGGTAGCTGCCAGCAATGAATTTAAAGGAGAACACATTAGTGCCAGTACTCAATACTGGCATATAAAAACATTTTTATAAACTACTCTGAATGATGAAGAAAAGAAAATTGGCAAACCACCAAGGCATTGTGTTCCAGAGCCAGGAATGTGATTCTGGAATATTTCCACTGTGGTTTTCACTTCAGAGTAATTTGGAAAACAGGCCATAAAACTCTGTGTGGGGATAGGTTATCCAAGGTAACTCCTCTGTCAAATGAGAAAAAATATTAAAAATCTTAGACTCATAAGAGAGCATGTGTTACCAGTTATTAAAGCTAATAAGGCAAACAGAAGGTTGTTTCACATTTATGTGCATGTGTACTACATATAGGTGTGTATATTGTATATATATGTGTATATACTATATGTGTATAATAATGTGATATATTATTCAGTGGATACAAAGAGACTTTATTTACTTATTCTTAAAATACCCAACCATTAATATGCTAGTAGTGTGGGTGAAGAATAAATAACAACTCAGTCTCACCTAAAAAGCTTGTCTTAATAGAAGCATTAACTATGCATATTTTGAACTGCTGTGGAAAAGCCTTGCCTGCAAAGACAGAATCAACAGAGTTTAAATGAGAGATGAGGTTTTAAATAAAGAAATTCGCAATTGTATCAATCCAGGACTGTCATTTGTCACCCTAGCTTCTTGGGACCCAACAGTTTGTTGTTAGATGTTCTTATTTATATAATTATGTGTCTTAGAGGCAATCTGAAAGCTGAGGTGAGGTTAAAATGTGGGTTGAAAACTGTGAACTAGTTAGGTGAAAATAAGTGAGGACTTCTGCCAAAGCTGCTTGAAGCAAACTGGTAAAGCAGGGTGAGTTGTCTGTGTTCAGTGTTTCTCTCCTCCTTCAGTGCCCTCCTACCTCTTCATTGGCATCACTACCGAAACTTCAGGTAGTTAAATCCACTCTCAACCTCTTATTACCTTATCAAAATCTTCTCCCAGATTCTTCATTTGGAAAGTAAGATGGGAGTCCGTCTTAATGAGGCTACATCCTAAACAAGCAAAACTGGGCCAGACAGCACTTTAAGGTGACATTAATCATGCCCACACCCTGCAGCAGCCATTGTACTACGTCTGCAAAGTAAATGCATCGCTTTCCTGCAATAAAAAAAAAATGTCCTTGCATTTCAATAGGACTTAAAACCATAAATTAGAAAGATGTAACTAACATGGAGAAAACACAGAGTCAACCCAGCATGTTGACCCGGTTCTGAGTAGGGACGGGTAGTGAGAGTTTGGGGAAGGGGACCATGAGCCAGATCCTTCTAGAATTTCAAATCTTATCACATGTCGATGACTTTATGAACCTATTTTCAAGAGTTTGGATCTACAGATTTGTTTATTTTCTTTTATTTTTACAAGTTTGATAAAGATGTAGGTCTCTCAAGAACAAAATGACAGTCATAACTCAAAATTGATAGGAATTTTCTCCATCTTGTGGGTAGAAGCACTGGCACCTGGCTAAAATTTCCAAATATCCCAGAAACAAGTGACTTATTCAGAGCTAGAATAAGAAGGCCAATACATTTTGTTGCTTTGTTTCACAGGGAAAGAGAACCAAATATTTTACATTGGTTCTTTTCTTGTGTGTTTTCATGAAGGAACAATTATATTTTTCTACCATCTTGAAAATGTTATAACTTTCAAGAAAATTGAAAGACATAACACAAAAGGTGATGTCTTGAAATCATATAATCAAGATGTTCCAACTCAAAAAAAAAGCAATACTCATTCTTTCTTCTCCCCATTAAAAGTAGAAAAAAATGTTCCTACAACTAGAAAGTATCAGAAACTATTAACAAATGTAAAATGTGGCATGAGGCAGGGAATAACTTGTAAAGAGTTAAGGAGCTCAAGCTAGTTTGGGAGAAGAACATTTTAAGAGGCTTAAGCCACTTAAACAGGAACTGTGAGAATAGTTTGCAAAGGTTCCTTAAAATCGGTTTTAGAAAAATTTGATTTTCAGTCCAGTTGGATAATTGAGAGGGAGAATCAACTAAGCTAAACATGAAAATATTATAAAGTATAGAAAATCAAATTTGAATTCTGAATATTTCCAAATATCATTATTATCCAAATAATACATTATTCATAAATTTAGATTTGGGGTTGTAACACAAATAAATTTGTTGTTTTATTAAGGCTTATTCCTATAGCATTCATCATAATTCCCAGTGTCTTTCAACTCCATTTTCTGACATTTGTCTGGCTTATCACTCCAAACATATGCATACCGCAAATATCTCTGATTGGTTGAAGAATAATGAGGAGAGAGGAAATCTATCCAGTTTGGGATCTCTGACTAAAACATCATTTTGAAGGGCGTTCTTCATTCAGGAGCTTTTAGGGAAAAACACAATCCTCAGCACAATTCCAACTGGTTGATTTCTGTTGATGGAGTTCTTCAGAAATTAGATTTGGAAATTCAAGAAAACGGCCACACTACCTAGTGTTCCCCCAAGATCTTAATAAAAAGCACTTTCATTTTATAATAAGAGAGACCAAAAATAAACTTCCCTACATTCCTATTATTAAGTATTAATTACTACATTTTGGAGGGTATGATTGCTATCACAGTAGTGAACTTGCAAGAAGAGAGTGTGAGAAGAAACAGGAGCTGTCCTAAATAATTGGACAGAGGATATTTATGATGGATATTCTAGCCTAAGACAAATAATAGTTTCTCAAAATGTTAAATATATGCTCAAACCATGAGAATGTTGAGAAATTTTCTCCAAATGGAGACAGTGGGGCAGAATGGAGAGGAGAGCTGAATTTTCTTTTTCATTTTTCATCTCATTTCATTTTGGGTTACAATTAGGATTTCCCCTGTATAATGCACACTCAAGGGAAATTTCTTCCGACAGACTATAGGTTTTGGACATGATATTCTTAGAATTAAGTAAGTGCTTAGTGCTAAGCGAGAAGCTGTGCTTCAATATGGAAGCACAGCTTAAAAGGTGCATCCCTTTAAGATAGAATTTATGATTCATCGAGAGACAGGGTCCACTTTCCTCTCCATTTTCTTCTTCACATTTTGAAATCAAACAAGGATTACAGTAAGACTTTTTTCCCCCTTAATGCAAACGTTGGTTGACAGTGTTGAAGAAAGCAACTTCTATACTGTGCCATCAAGCATAGTTCATCCTGTGGGTTTAGGAACCAGACAGACCAGGAGAAACCAACCTCCACACTTTATCAGCTGTGTGACTGTGGACAAATTACTCAACATCTTAGTGACACAGCGTTTCATCTGTAGAACGAGAAGAAGAATAATACTTATCTCACAAGGATGGTGAACATTAGTAAAACAACTTGTAGACTAGTGCTTGGCACTAAACTTGGCACACCCTAAGTGATCAATAAAGGTGAGTTACTGTTATTATTGCTATTATAATTATGGAATTTATGTGTGATTTTGATTATTAAAGTCAGAAGATGAGACATATTTTCCCAAATCCCAATTCTCTATTATTGTATGGCTTACCTTTTTCAAGGAACTGAGAATATTTCATAAAAACATTTCTTAGTCCTAAGCAGTTTTTATTTAATTGTGAAATATGAACTTGCTTTTTTTGCAGAGAAATATGATTAAAGTTCACTTTATAAACACATTTTATTTTGTTCAGGGCTTAATAACAATCTTCCTAGTGTTATAAATCTCACCTTTAAATTTCAATTTCCAATTTGCATAAAACAATCAAAAAGCAATTATCATAAAGAGCCAATCAACAATATGAACTAAAATTAATCATCTATCACTCAGTTATAAGTGGGTCATAGAAACTTAATCTAAAAGTCTTACATTTCTTTTTATCATTCTGCTATTTTATAGAGCAGTTACAACTAAATTTAGAGTGTCAGCTCTGTAAAATCATTCTCTTAACAAAGAATCTGTTGAAGATCTAAATCTTGCACAGGACACCAATAAACTTAGGCAGACATTTTAAAGTATTTTTTCTAATTATAAAATAATAAAGGAGCATAGTGATATCTTTCCCATGCTTCTTTTACAGCAACAGCTACTGTTCAGTTATTTTTAATATACCATCTCTGAATTGCTAGAATCTTTCCAAATCTTTTATCTTCAGGATTTTTATTAAGAGCATTGACACCACTGCGATGTGTATCTCATTTTTTTTTCTTGTCTGGGACATAGAAGGAACACACTATGTTCATTAACGGGATAAATAAATGGATGGGTGAATGTATGCATGAATGAATGAATGAATTCTCTCTTCAAGTCTGCTAAGTCTCAAAATTGTTGACTTCTTGCCTCTTACCCTCAGTGGCTCCGGAGACAAAAAAATGTCCACGATTGAGAAGAAACAAATGGAGTTTTTCTTTTTAATTTAATTATTTTTATAATCTACTGAGTTCAGCATTGCCAGCGCTCTTCAGAACATAGCCATTCTCTGTGACCACATTTGCCCAGACTGTTACATCATCCCTCACCTTCTGCTCTCCTAGGACTGGGCTGTGTTACCTCCCTTTCCTTCCTCTTCCTGAAGGGGGCGCTATTCAGTTCATCCTTCTGTTTTACCATCTCATGATATCCTGTGTTCTCATTCTCAAATTATTCCATGTGGAATAACTCAAAAGGTCTATACATGCAACTCAGAAGGTCTATAGACGCAACTCAAAAGTCACCTACCATACATGTAAAAGTATGAGATTAGATCACTCCCTAACACCATACACAAAAATAAGCTCAAAATGGATTAAAGACCTAAATGTAAGGCCAGAAACTATCAAACTCTTAGAAGAAAACATAGGAAGAACACTCTATGACATAAATCACAGCAAGATCCTTTCTGACCCACCTCCTAGAGTAATGGAAATAAAAACAAAAATAAACAAATGGGACCTAATGAAACTTCAAAGCTTTTGCACAGCAAAGGAAACCATAACCAAGACCAAAAGACAACCCTCAGAATGGGAGAAAACATTTGCAAATGAAGCAACTGACAAAGGATTAATCTCCAAAATTTACAAGCAGCTCATGCAGCTCAATAACAAAAAAACAAACAACCCCATCCAAAAATGGGCAGAAGACCTAAATAGACATTTCTCCAAAGAAGATATACAGAATGCCAACAAACACATGAAAGAATGCTCAACATCATTAATCATTAGAGAAATGCAAATCAAAACTACAATGAGATATCATCTCACACCAGTCAGAATGGCCATCATCAAAAAATCTAGAAACAATAAAGGCTGGAGAGGGTGTGGAGAAAAGGGGACACTCTTGCACTGCTGGTGGGAATGTGAATTGGTTCAGCCACTGTGGAGAACAGTATGGAGGTTCCTTAAAAAACTACAGATAGAATTACCATATGACCCAGCAATCCCACTACTTGGCATATACCCTGAGAAAACCAAAATTCAAAAAGAGTCATGTACCAAAATGTTCATTGCAGCTCTATTTACAATAGCCAGGACATGGAAACAACCTAAGCGCCCATCATCGGATGAATGGATAAAGAAGATGTGGCACATATACACAATGGAATATTACTCAGCCTTAAAAAGAAATGAAATTGAGCTATTTGTAATGAGATGGATAGACCTAGAGTCTGTCATACAGAGTGAAGTAAGTCAGAAAGAAAAAGACAAATACCGTATGCTAACACATATATATGGAATTTAAGGGAAAAAAATGTCATGAAGAACCTAGGGGTAAGATAGGAATAAAGACGCAGACCTACTGGAGAACGGACTTGAGGGTATGGGGAGGGGGAGGGGTGAGTTTTGACAGGGCGAGAGAGAGTCATGGACATATACACACTAACAAACGTAGTAAGGTAGATAGCTGGGGGGAAGCAGCCGCAAGGCACAGGGATATTAGCTCAGTGCTTTGTGACAGCCTGGAAGGGTGGGATGGGGAGAGTGGGAGGGAGGGAGACGCAAGAGGGAAGACATATGGGAACATGTGTGTAGGTATAGCTGATTCACTTTGTTGTAAAGCAGAAACTAACACACCATTGTAGAGCAATTGTGCCCCAATAAAGATGTTTAAAAAAAAAAAAAAAAAAAGTCACCTACCAGGGAGGTATGTGACTTCATTATTCAGAAGAAAATAGATGTTAACACATCTATTAGCATAAAGTAAATGACTGTGTATGGACGTGGAAGACAGATTACAATACAGTCAGCATTTTCTTTTATATGTCTCTCCAGCCTTTAAATATAGTTGTTCTATTTTCTTTACTTACATGTAGATCCCATCCCTCAGCTAGCTGTTATTGTCATCCATATCTTATTTTCTCATGTAGATAAAGGATGGGATCCTAAGGCTTATCTTCTTTTAATAATAATTAAAAGGATTGGGTCTTGGTACTTCACCCTTGGTGCTCTCTAGAGTTCTCTGACACAAAGGAAAAAATAGCCGAGGGGAAAATGAATTCCTTTTTATTGATAATTACTGAGCTTTCAGTAGCTTTCCTCATGAGGGACTTCCCTGGAAAGCACTGCAGTATCAAGGGACTCAGGCTGAATTTCAAAGGGCTGTTTCCTTCATCCTATTTATGAATCCAGAATAAGTGGCCTGTGGATAATGCGGCTCTCAGTCCATTTATACAGCTAGTCACTGGATAAAGATGGCTGGCCTGGCCTGGGGACCAAGCCACGACCCGACTGCAGGGAGGAAAAAAAAGCAGGGGTGCCTACTGCTTGGATGCTGGAAAAAATAAGAGGCTTGTCTGGCATAAATCTTGAGACTTACCACGTGGCAATTTCTCCCCCCAAACCCGGGGTTTGGCCAATGAAAATTTGTCTATTGGCAAGATAGCCAGGTGGGATAGAAGTACACTTTCCACCCAGCTCACAATTATTAAGTGCATACTAGGTGCCAAGCACTGTTCTAGTCAATTTACCTTCATTCTTTCATTTAATTTTCATAAGAACCCTAAGAGATAAATGCTACTCATGTAACTGCTATATTAAATAACTACTATATTATTATCTTATAGTATTAAAAATATAATGCATTTTTACAAATGCAGGAGTTAGGCTTTCGGGAGTTAAACAACTTGACTGAGGTCACGTAGCTAAAAACGATCAGAACTGAACTCGCATCCAAGTCTGGCTGAGTGGTCTGCTGTTTCTACATATTATAATACATACCCTGTTTGGTAAATGGTTGTCAAGAGACTGTATTGCATGTGAATTTATTTTGAAAATTTCCACTGTGTCCATCCTGGCAAATCCACTACTTTATTTCATCACTCAACGAATACATTTATTAAGAGTCTCCTATTTGCCAATTACCACGTGGAGCCATGGAGAACCAAGATTGAGCAAGGGAAAAAAGAGTTTGGTTCTCATGGAAGCATTCTGAAAAGAGGACAGAAAAATCAATAAAATCAAACAATAACGTCTAATAATAGTTTTCTCCATGTTGGGGAAACACAGGTGTCATCTGGAAGCTTCACAGAAGCCTCTGCATAAGTCCCCAGTGTTTGGAATCTATCATTCTTAAGGTTCATAAAATATTTTATTATTGAATAACCATGCTAGGTACTAGGATGATATAATCTCTTCCCTACAAAACAAAACTTAAGTGATGAAAGAGAAACATAGGGTGACAGCAATATAACAGAAATATTAAAGAGGAAGGAAAAAACGAGTTATGCAGGCAAATAGAGCCCTTGATTGCATGGGTAGGAAATGAAGGCTGTTCCTGACAGCTAACCTGGATTTCATGCATTCCCCAGAGAAACTGTGTTTAGTAGAAATGAGAATCAGGAGATCAACCTTTCATTCCTATGTCGGCCATCAGGAACTCCACAGAGTAATTTAATTTTCATGTACCCCGTTTCTTTGAAAAATGAGAAAATTAAGTTGATCTTAAATAGGCCTCCAGACTGACATGCCATGATACTAATCAAGAAAGCTGATAAAGTTCCCATTGTCACTATTTCTTGATGCAATGTTTCAAGCTTTAACTACTTTTTTATATGATACACTTCCACTCTGCTTGGATTAGAAATATCCCTATTGAATTGTTTCTGATTTCTCAGTAAGTCAGTTTATTTTTAACAATTTAGGTTGCTTTAACCTTCATTATTCCATACCCTGAAAAAAAAAATCTATCTTTCTTATCTTACATGTGACAATCACTCTGCCAAAGATCAATTAACTAATTAAAAGATAAATATTCTAATCTGCATGGAAATAAAAAACTCCCATTTTTCTAAACACATAGAAATTCATAGAAATTATATTAATATTAAAGTTATGAAAACCCTTTCATCCTACTTAGATCACAACTATATACACACAAACACATATATGTCATTCTCAACCAGGGGTGATTTTTTTTTTTTTTTTTTTTTGCGGTACACGGGCCTCTCACTGTTGTGGCCTCTCCCGTTGCGGAGCACAGGCTCCGGATGCACAGGCTCAGCGGCCATGGCTCATGGGCTCAGCCGTTCCGCGGCCTGTGGGATCTTCCCGGACTGGGGCACGAACCCGTGTTCGCTGCAGCGGCAGGCGGACTCTCAACCACTGCACCACCAGGGAAGCCCCAGGGGTGATTTTGCTTCCAGGAGACATTGACAATGCCTGGAGGCATTTTTGTTTGTCACACTGGAGATGCTACTGCCACCTAGTGAGTAGAGGCTAGAAATGCTGGTTAACATCCTTCAAGGTACAGGACAGCCTCCTGCATCCAAAAAAAAATATACATTCCAAAATATCAGTAGTGCTGAAGTGAAGAAACTCTGGTTTAGATGGTACATGAACTTCTAAGAGCGAGCCATTATTCTAGACTATGGCAAAAAATATAGCAAGTTTTTTTCACTTTTTTTTCTAAGTTTATTATTTGGAAAGTCATTATTTATCAGTCACTCTGTCCTGATAGAGCTCTTCTTCCTTATGCTTAGCTTGAACAAATGTCCATGTTAACTCCCCTTCCTCTCTTCCTTCACAAAGTTTAGAGAACTAACTTGATTGTCATCACCTTCTACCAAGACAGGAAACGGGATGAGAGGGCCTGATCCTTAGGGATGTTTTTAGGATAACCATGGGGACCTTAAGCTGAAAGTGTCTTTCCAACTTCTCAAACCAAGACAAGTCCAGGTAGCATTACTACCGACCCAGAGAGGGCACGGCAGTAATCAACTTCCATTCCTAGAGCATAAATAGATCAGTGGTGAAGAGCAGAGTCTACAGTCAAAGGTCCTGAGTTCAAATCCTCCCTCTTCTGCTCCCTTTCTCTCTATCCTTGGACACATGATTATACTTAATCTCTACACCTCAATTTCATCATCTTTAGAAGGAAGATAACAGTGGTAGCGCCCCTCCCTGGAGAATTATCGTGAGAATTAAATGAGCTAATATACATAAAGTGTCTGGCACACAGTAAGCCTTAGGTACAAGTTAGCAGACCCTCCCCTGCTAGAGCAGTTCTGACCATGCTGTGGATGTCATTGACCCTCAGTCATTCATACAAACTGTCCAAGAGTCAATAGAATAAAAAATAATGTTATTTGTTCTTTGAACTTGGGGTTGTAGTTTATATCTCCACGTCCAAGAAAATTTATTTTAACCATCTGATTAGCCTTATATAACATTATATATGCTTCTACTCTGGGCAACTGAATCAACACAACGCATAAAAGCTATTTCTTAAACTATTTCTACCATAGATTAACAGAAATTGCTGGGAATTTTAACACTTGTTGAAACGGTGTGTGATTTGTCTTGATATCATCAGCACTAGAAAGGAATCCTGCATTTAAATCTCAAATTAATCTGCGCTGAGAGGTCCTACATGATTACTTAACATACATCTCTTAGTTAATAAATCTGTTAGGCTGGTATGTAGCAGGAGTCAAATTGTCCTTACTGGGTTTCCCTGAAAAATAATTGGATTAGTGTGATTAAAACTTGCTGTTTTCATGAAAAATACAGCTGTTAACAAGTTTACTTCAAATAACCATAGAATCAAATCTTAGATACAAAAAATGCAGTATTAACCCAATAGGAACTTACCAACAAATGGTCTGATATCATTTAATGAGCCCAACAGGGAGAAATGATTCTTCCCCTTAAAAAATAAAATGAAAACCCTTAAGTCAACCTAAGTTAAGTTTTATAAAATATTTTGCAAAAAAATTAATACTGTACCGTTTGTTAGTCCTTTTGCTTCCTCTTCAAGCTTCGTTAGTATTACTAAATAAAGTATCCTTTATAAATAAACATCTTACACTGGAACACAACTTTAGCAGTATAATGTGTTCCTTCCATTAAAATGATTGGTTTTGTTAGCAGAGGTTTCCTAATTGCAAGCATTTTGTTTTATCACTGCGGCTGAAACAAGTATTTTGTTGGTCCTTACTAACTAGCCTTGCCACATAAATGTAATACAAAAATATATTTGATCATCTTCTCTAATGGGAAAGTAGTGTGTCCTCAACACGTTGGCACGAAGTCAGTCACCTTTAAGGTGATATGGAAGACCTATATTATTGTTTTACATATCAGCTTCCAATTAGGCCAGCTATTGCCCTGTCAACCCTTTCAAGAGGGTTTGTCTATATTTTGTCAGAGAGCTTGAAAATAATCCCAGTGGTACTAGCCTCTTCTACTAATAAGGAGACCCATTCCAAGAGGGATGTGGCTTCATTTCTGTGAAGGAGCCATAAGGTTGGCTAGGATTAGTGGGTCAGCAAGCAGATAGGGAAGGAGATAATTAAAAGTCCATTTTTGATGAGAGACATAAGTGATAACCTTATCTGAAACATCTTTAATCTATTAGAAGTCAAGGTGTACATGACACATAAATTTTTAGATTCCTGAAAGCATCATAAATTTTGATTATGAAATTCTATTATGATGTGGCCTGAGTACAGGTACTTCTGCTTTATACATAAAATGTGGCTCTGATATGACTGGGCATATCTAGTGAGTTAGTAGGGCTGATCTTCAAGAAATCTATGCAAAGTCTAGGACTTTCTGGGAGTCCTCTTAAACTAAGTTAAGAAAGAGCCACCCAGAAGGAACTTGTAAGGAAACCCTTGGTGGCAGGAGAAAGATTCACCCTAAATACAGCATGATGTTTGGCAATTGAATTTTCCTACCACCTCAGCCCTACCTAAGTTTATGGTGAGCATAAGTATTGCACATAAAAGCTAAAATAGCTGTCCTCTAGGTCCCTGCTGGATCTAGCCCCTGCCTAACTTTCTGATCTTATGTCACCCCTTTCCCCTACTCGCAATCTTCAGGCTCTAGCCACATCATGTCTTGAATGCACCATACTCCGCCAGATACTGGAAACTTTACTCTTGCTGTCGACATCACCGAAACCACTTTCCTGGAGCCTCGCTCCAAATTCCTTCCTCACTCTTAGCACACTCCCTAGAAAGTCTTAGAAACACCTTCATGCAGAGGAAGAATGATGTTCAAGAAGACAGTGAGATTCTGGGTCACTGGTTAAAGGAAAACTCCAACAAAACTTGTTACTCTGTGACTCTGACCTCCATCTGTCCTCCCAAGTAAGGAAGGTATGACAAACTGGGGTTGTGTTTTAAAAAACTGGGGTTGTATTTTTTTTAAAGATTTCTGACTTAGGACTCTCTTTCTTTCTTCTCTTTCTCCTTCCTTTCTCTTTCTATCAGAAACTTATGCATGGGACTTAGGACTAAGACGCTTCTTCTCCTCTAATTTCTAATCCCCAAACTGGTTCCCTTAATAAATGATTAATAATTAATATATAGAATCATTGCATTTTGTGGATTTAAGAGTGGACATTAGAAATCATACGGGCCAAGCTAGGGAAACAGAGAGCCCAGGAGGTCAAATTACTTGATCAGAATTGCACATCTAGTTCTTGGAACTCAGGTTGACATTCAAAAGTTAGTTCATTTGTACTTTTAGCTTTCAGTTTAAAGGAAGAAGGAAGGGTGAAGAGTGACATTATGGAATTAAGTTGAGTTGACCTATAATTAAAATCAAAGTCATGCCACCCAGTCTATCTACTCTGCTGAACATTCATGACTATCACAAGTGTATCTCATAAATTACAATTATTTCTTTGGCCCCAGAAATCACTTTGGTAGATAGATGGACCATTTATATACAGGACCCTACTTTTACATTTATCTCAGGACCAGGTGTGAAGGACAGGGTTGAATATAGCTAACAGGCATACATTGAGGGAAACAAATTACATATGATATTGTGTATCTTACTTTAATATCAACAATAATCTTTCATTTTTCAAGTATATTACATATAAAGTGGGCATTAAGAACTTCCTGCACCACAAGCAAACAACAGGAGCTTATCATAGGGCAAATGATTCCACCTCCAAGTTACCTTGGGCATAGACAGGATGCAACTCAAAGATGCGTTAACTATCTGTCAACACCTTCTGACATCATTGCTATAAAAAGGAGATAATGATGAAGGAAACAAACCTGTCTTTCTTCAGGGTGAAATTCACAAGGAAAAAATAATAATTAGCAAGAATTTCTGAGAAATTGGGTAACTTTAGATGCTTAGAAACTCATTCATTCACTTATTCGTTCATTCATACAACAAATATTTGTAAAAAAAAGTAGTCTATAATATGTCAGACACTTATCCAGGCTGTAAGAATAGGATTCAGAGCAAAACCTTGCCTTTTAAGTGAGTTCACATTATTCTGGAGAAGTTAGAAAGATGGATTTAAAATATCCCACTTATGGAGGTGGGAAAGAGGTAAAGAGAACAAATAAAGAAAACTTGTTTATGGATGAACAGGGAAGGAAGGAGCATGGCTCTGAGTGTAGATGTTAATAATGTACATAGAAAGGTGGCATGAGTCAGGGAAGTCCTTTTTAATAAGATGGCATTTTTGCAGAGAATGAAGGAAATGAGGGACTGAGCCATGCAGGTGTCTAGAGGAAGAATTTCTAGGTAGAGGGAATAGCACGTGTGATGACCAGACACACCTTGGCTTTGGCATATTCAGAAAACAGCAGGTGATCAGTGTGGCTGAAGAATAATGATTGTGTGTGCATGTAGAAAAAGAGTAAAAAAGGCAGAGAAAGATTATTTAGCATTTTGTAAACTGGTCAGAATGTACTACCCGGCTTCCCTGGTGGCACAGTGGTTGAGAGTCCGCCTGCCAATGCAGGGGACACAGGTTCGTGCCCCAGTCCGGGAGGATCCCACATGCCATGGAGCAGCTGGGCCCGTGAGCCATGGCCACTGAGCCTGCGCGTCGCGTCCGGAGCCTGTGCTCTACAACAGGAGAGGCCACAACAATGAGAGGCCTGCGTACCGCAAAAAAAAAAAAAAAAAAAAAAAAAGTACTACCACTTGTTGGAAAAAAGATAATCTTGCTGTATTAGGGTTCTCTGGAGAAGAAGAACAAATAGAATATATACATATAATAGTTATAAGAGGCTGAGAAGCCCCATGATTTGCTGTCTGCAAGCTGGACACTGTAAGGAGAGCCAGTGGTGGGATTTAGTCAGTTTGAAGGCCCAAGAACCAGGAGGGTGGATGTCTGAGGGCAGGAGAAGAAGAATGTCCCAGCTCAAAAAAGAGAACAAATTCACCCTTTCTCTGTCCTTCTGATCCATTCAGGCTCTCCAAGCATTGTATTATGCCCACCACATTAGTGAGGAACATGTTCTTTTTCAGTCTACTGATTCAATACTAATCTCTTCTGGAAACACCCTCACAGACACACCCAGAATAAAGTTTTATTCATTTAGTAATGCCCAACCATCTGGGCATCCTTTGGCCCAGTCAAGTTGATACATAAAATTAACCATCATGCTCGCTAAAATGGTATACTCTCTAGAAAAATACAAACACATAAGGTTTATTATACGGGACTTCATGGAACAGCAGAATCATTTTTATACCATTTTCTGAAAACATAATCAGCAACTTTTTTAATAATTTAATTTTATGGAAATATATTGTTGAATCAAATTTCCTCACTTTAAATCATTTACTGTCTGGCTTCAGTTATATTAAAGCGATTCAGTGCTTCAGATTCTTTTCCCTTATAGGTTATTATAAAATACTGAGTATAGTTCCCTGTGCTTTACAGTAGGTCCTTGTTGGTTATTATTTTATATATAGTAGTTTGTATCTGGTAATCCAAAACTCCTAATTTATTGCTCCCCTACCCCTTTCCCCTTTGATAACCATAAATTTGTTTTCTATATCTGTGGTTTTATTTCTGTTTTGTAAATAAGCTCATTTATGAATTTTTTTAGGTTCCACATATAAGTGATATCATATGATATTTGTTTTTGTCTGGCTTACTTCATTCTTTTTTATGGGTGAGTAATATTCCATTGTATATATCTACCACATCTTCTTTATCCATTCCTCTGTCAGTGGACATTTAGGTTGCTTCCTTTGGTTATTTGTTTAAACTCTCTACACCTCAGTTTCCAAATCTATAGCATAGGGATTATAACAGAACCTAACAGCAATCTCATGAGCATAAATAAAAATATATACATACCAAAATAATGATAACAAATTTAAAATAATATATTAGAAAAGTTAGGTTTATTCAGGAAATGCAAGATTAGTTAATATTGTAAAATCAATCAACATGATTTACTATATCATCAGACAAAGAAAGAAAAATCATAGCCATCTCCACATTTGCAGAAAAAGCAATCAACACACTTTAATTTAAAAAATCAAAGAATAAAAAAGACAAAAAGGAGTTTTCTTAGTCCGATAAACTACAGAAACAAAAAGCTTAGGGCTATCACTATAGCAGAGACAAAACTATTCATTATCTTTATATATAATCAAAATTGTACTGGAGGTCCTAGACAGTTCAAAAAAGGACATTTAAAAACAGAAAGAAAGAAATTAAAGGTCATTATTTTCATATGGCATAATTGAGGATATATAGAATTCAAAAATTCAATTAATAACTAAATGTAGAAAATTATAGGATGATCAAATACAATTCCTATATAGCAGTAAGACAATTTTAAAAAAATTTAAAGGTAACATTTACTACAGCATTAAAAAACACCAAATACCTAAAAATAAATCTAAGTAACAACATGTACATTATTTCTGGACAGAAAACTACAAAAATCTATTGAAGGAAATTAGAGAAGATTTAAATAAATAGAGGAATACACCATGTGCACAGACTGGAAGACTCAATATTATAAAAATATAGACTCTGAAGATTGTTTTATACATTCAGTGTATCCCAACCAAAATCTTGACAGGAATTTTTGTGGCAACTGACAAGTGAATTCTAAAATATATATGGGATGGTGAAAAGCCAATATAGTGAAGACCAACATTTTGGAGGACTTGCACTACTAGACATTAAGACTTCTTATTAAATCACAATGATACTCAAATCAATAGAATTAGAAATGAAAAAGGAGAAGTAACAACTGAAACTGCAGAAATACAAAAGATCATGAGAGATTACTACAAGCAACTCTATGCCAATAAAATGGACAACATGGAAGAAATGGACAAGTTCTTAGAAATGCACAACCTGCCAGGACTGAACCAGGAAGAAACAGAAAATATGAACAGACAAATCACAAGCACTAAAATTGAAACTGTGATTAAAAATCTTTCAACAAACAAAAGTCCAGGACCAGATGGCTTCACAGGTGAATTCTATCAAACATTTAGAGAAGAGCTAACACCTATCCTTCTCAAACTCTTCCAAAATATAGCAGAGGGAGGAACGCTCCCAAACTCATTCTACGAGGCCACCATCACCCTGATACCAAAACCAGCCAAAGATGTCACAAAGAAAGAAAACTACAAGCCAATATCACTGATGAACATAAATGCAAAAATCCTCAACAAAATACTAGCAAACAGAATCCAACGGCACATTAAAAGGATCACACACTATGATCATGTGGGGTTTATTCCAGGAATGCAAGGATTCTTCAATATACGCAAATCAATCAATGTGATACACCATATTAACAAATTGAAGGAGAAAAACCATATGATCATCTCAATAGATGCAGAGAAAGCTTTCAACAAAATTCAACACCGATTTATGATAAAAACCCTCCAGAAAGTAGGCATAGAGGGAACTTTCCTCAACATAATAAAGGCCATATATGACAAGCCAACATCATCCTCAATGGTGAAAAACTGAAAGCATTTCCACTAAGATCAGGAACAAGACAAGGTTGCCCACTCTCACCACTATTATTCAACATAGTTTTGGAAGTTTTAGCCACAGCAATCAGAGAAGAAAAAGAAATAAAAGGAATCCAAATTGGAAAAGAAGAAGTAAAGCTGACACTGTTTGCAGATGACATGATACTATACATAGAGAATGCTAAAGAGGCTAACAGAAAACTGCTGGAGCTAATCAATGATTTTGGTAAAGTAGCAGGATACAAAATTAATGCACAGAAATCTCTGGCATTCCTATACACAAATGATGAAAAATCTGAAAGTGAAATTAAGAAAACACTCCCATTTACCACTGCAACAAAAAAAATAAAATATCTAGTAATAAACCTACCTATGGAGACAAAAGACCTGTATGAAGAAAATTATGACACTGATGAAAGAAATTAAAGATGATACAAATAGATGAAGAGATATACCATGTTCTTGGATTGGAAGAATTAACATTGTGAAAATGACTCTACTACCTAAAGCAATCTGCAGATTCAATGCAATCCCTATCAAACTACCACTGGCATTTTTCACAGAACTAGAACAAAAAATTTCACAATTTGTATGGAAACACAAAAGACCCCAAATAGCCAAACCAATCTGAGAAAGAAAAATAGAGCTGTAGGAATCAGGCTCCCTGACTTCAGACTATACTACAAAGCTACAGTAATCAAGACAATATGGTACTGGCACAAAAACAGAAATATAGATCAATGGAACAGGATAGAAAGCCCAGAGATAAACCCACGCACATATGGTCACCTTATCTTTGATAAAGGAGGCAAGAATATACAATGGAGAAAAGACATCATCTTCAATAAGTGGTGCTGGGAAAACTGGACAGCTACATGTAAAAGAATGAAATTAGAACACTCCCTAACACCATACACAAAAATAAACTCAAAATGGGTTAAAGACCTAAATGTAAGGCCAGACACTATAAAACTCTTAGAGGAAAACATAGGCAGAACACTCTATGACATAAATCACAGCAAATCCTTGTTGACCCATCTCCTAGAGAAATGGAAATAAAAACAAAAATAAACAAATGAGACCTAATGAAACTTCAAAGCTTTTGCACAGCAAAGGAAACCATAAACAAGAACTAAAGACAACCCTCAGAATGGGAGAAAATATTTGCAAATGAAGCAACTGACAAGGGATTAATCTCCAAAATTTACAAGCAGCTCATGCAGCTCAATAACAATAAAACAAACAACCCAATCCAAAAATGGGCAGAAGACCTAAATAGACATTTCTCCAAAGAACAAACGCATGAAAGAATGCTCAGCATCATTAATCATTAGAGAAATGCAAATCAAAACTCCAATGAGATATCATCTCACACCAGTCAGAATGGCCATCATCAAAAAATCTACAAACAATAAATGCTGGAGAGGGTGTGGAGAAAAGGGAACACTCCTGCACTGTTGGTGGGAATGTAAATTGATACAGCCACTATGGAGAACAGTATGGAGGTTCCTTAAAAAACTAAAAATAGAATTATCATACCACCCAGCAATCCCACTACTTGTATACGCTGAGAAAACCCTAATTCAAAAAGAGTCATGTACCAAAATGTTCATTGCAGCTGTATTTACAATAGCTGGGATATGGAAGCAACCTAAGTGTCCATCAACAGATGAATGGATAAAGAAGATGTGGCACATATATACAATGGAATATTACTCAGCCATAAAGAGAAACGAAATTGAATTATTTATAGTGAGGTGGATGGACCCAGAGTCTGTCATACAGAGTGAAGTAAGTCAGAAAGAGAAAAACAAATACTGTATGCTAAGACATATATATGGAATCTAAGGTGGAAAAAAAAGTCATGAAGAACATAGGGGTAAGACAGGAATAAAGACACAGACCTACTAGAGAATGGACTTGAGGATATGGGGAGGGGGAAGGGTAAGCTGTGACAAAGTGAGAGAGTGGCATGGACATATATACACTATCAAATGTAAAATAAATAACTGGTAGGAAGCAACCACATAGCACAGGGAGATCAGCTCCGTGGTTTGTGACCACCTAGAGGGGTGGGATAGGGAGGGTGGGAGGGAGGGAGATGCAAGAGGGAAGAGATATGGGAACATAAGTATATGCATAACTGATTCACTTTGTTATGAAGCAGAAACTAACAAACCATTGTAAAGCAATTATACTTCAATAAAGATGTTTTAAAAAAATCACAATGGTGATATTCTATCACATTTCCTGTACAGTCACATGTTTTACCACAAAAGTGCCAGAGAAAGAAGGTTCTCTTTTGTTTTGTTGTTGTTTTTAACAAGTGATGCTGAATCAAATGGGTATTAATATGGCAAAAGTATTCATTTCAGTGCCTATTTAAACCACATAAAATCCACTCCAGAGAGATCACAGTTCTAAATTTGAATAATAAGCAATAAGTTTTCTGTGAGATAAGATAGAAAAATATCTTCATGATTATGAGAGGGTATTTAGAAGGCAAAGTAAAGTGACAGTCATATTTCTTATTCTCTGAAGGCAGCACAGGGCACAGACACTGGGCAATTCATGAATATTGTCACTTATCTGCCAGCTCACTGAGTTAACCTGGGACAGCAATCAGGGCTTCAGCTCCTTCTGCTGCCACCTTCAGCAGAAGCTGATCACTGTCTAAGAAGCTGATCTCCTCCGTCAGCTTCTTAGACCATGAACCAAGTACATGAGTAGCTCCTTACCAAATGTGGTAGAAAAGTCCAGAGGAAAACCTGTAGAACTGCCTCTACCCACCAAAATAATAAATCAAAAGCAAACAACATATTCTTGCAGGGATTTCAGAGATAAAGTCTATCAACAAGGTTTTGAAACATACAGTGTGGTGATCCTACCACATCCTCATTTCAGCTTGCCTCTTTGGCCTGCACAGAAGATAGATGGCACTTAGAAAATGGCAGTGCATTATTGTAAACTTAATAAGGTGGTGAAATCCAATTGCAGCTGTTGGTCCAGATATAGTGTCATTACCAGAACAAATCAACACATCCCTGGCATCTGACAAATGGTTCTCTCTCTCTCTCTCTCCCTCCCTTTCTCTCTCCCTACCTATCAGTAAAGACCATCAGAAATAATTTCCTTTCCTCTGGCACGGCCAGTAATGCAGGATCATATTGAATCTCCAGCCCCCTGCCATAATCTAGTCTACAAGAACTTCTAAGGCATCTTCATTTCACAAAGCATCATTATATTGACAATTCATTACATTTATGATATAATGCTGATTAGACCAGATCTGCAGGAAGCAGGAACTAAGCTAGACTTCTTGGTAAGATACATGCATGAGAGAGGAAGAGAGAGAAATCCCACAAAAATTCAGGAACTTGTCACCTAGGGCAATTTCTAGGGGTACAGTAGGTCTGAGGCATGTTAAGATATTCTATCCAAAGTAAAAGACAAATTGCTGCATCTGCTTCCTTTTACTATTAAAAATGAACCAAAGTGCCTGGTGTGCCACTTTAGATTTTACAGAAGTCTAAATCTCATGTGGGTGTGCCACTCTGACCTATTTATTGAGTAGTCTGATAATCTGCTAGATTTGAGCAGGACCCAGAAAAAAAAAAATTCTTCAGCTGCCCTACCACTTGGAACATGTGACCCTGCATGTTCTGGTAATGCTTGACAAGTGTATGGCAGATAAGGATGTTTTACAGAGATCTTATAAGTAGATCACAATGCAAACATTTAGGATTTTGGATCAAAACTATGCATTCCTCTACAAATATGATTGTCATTTTGAGAAACATGTTAAGGCTTATTCCTGGGGCCAAGCACAGAATGAATGCTTGATCACTGACTACCCAATTATCAAAAAACCTTAGCTTCTCATGAAGTAGGTGTGATCTGACCATCAAACCATAAAGTGGAGCAGCACCACAGCACTTCATTGTCAAATGGAAGTAGTATGTACAAGATTGAGCTCAGTTGTATCCAAAAAGCAAATATAAGTTGCATGGGCAAGTGACACATGTGCTCACAGGTCATATTCATACTTCATTGACTCTCCCTTCTCAATCCTCCTTCATGGCCATATGGAGATTTTCCTACAAACAGTTAACTTGGAAAAATGGCCCCTTTTAGAGAGGGAGGCATCTGTACAGACCTGTTGTGGGGTGGCCCTAGAGAAAAACAATGAAGGGAAACCATCCAGTAAACAAAAACTTCAGCTGTGCACCTGGTTGTTTGCTTTGCCTGAAAGGAGGAACAGATAACCAGAGGTATGCATCTTTACTACTTAACGTACAGTGGCTAATGATTAAATAAATAGTTAAGGACTTGAAAGGACCATAATTGGAAAATTGGTTCCATTAATGGGCACAGATTGTGAAGATATTTATTCTTCATGTGAACACTTAACAAAGAGTGACCTCAAACAAGACTTTAATTGTCATCTAGAGAACATGACCCATTCTCTGGAAGTCAGCCAGGCAGAACATCGCCAGACACTGCCGTCCTGTCCAATGGGTCCATGAACCAAGTGGCTATGACTTAAGGGATAGAGTTTACACATGGGCTCAAAAACATGCACTACCACCCATCAAGACCAATCTGGCTAAAGCCACTGTTGAATGCCCAATCCACTGCTCAGCCAATGCTGAGCCTCCCAATGTTGTACTGTTCAGCCACCTGGTGCAGGTCGATTACACTGGACCATTCTATAATGGAAGGAACAGCACTCTGTTCTCACTAAAATAGACTCCTACTATGATCACCAACCAGACTTTTTGCCCATAATGCTTCTGCCAAAACCATGGTTGAAGGATTTATAGAAAACCTTATTCACCATCATGATATTCCACACAGCTTTGCTTCTGATCAAGGGACACAGTCTGATACTTATGCAATTCACTGGTCTTACCATCTTCCCCATAATCCTGAACCAGCTGTACAGATAGAACGATGAAATGGCTTTTTGAAGACTCAATTATGGCTTCAGTTGTCTAAGAACACCACATCCTATGGGGCTGAAATAATGTCCTCCAGGATGCAGTATATGCTCTAAATCAGCAAACTATATATACTGCTGTTTCTCCTAGCCAAAACCCATTGGTCCAGGAATCAACGGGTGGAAATGGGAAGGACTCTTCTCAATACTAGCTCTGATAATCTGCTAGCAAAATTTTTGCTTCTGCCACCAAAATTTTGGGTTGTGATGGTCCATAGACTAGCTAGTGATGGTCTATATCTGTGTAGTCCATTGTGGTAGCCATTAGCCACAAATGTTTTTTGAACTCTTGAAATATGGCTACTGCAACTGCAATCTAATAAATTTTAAATTTTACTTAATTTTAAATAACTTAAATTTAATGTAAATAACCACGTGACTAGTGTCTATAATATTTAGCTAATGTATAACACAAGTTCCAGAGTTCCCAAAAGATGAATACTTACAGTAGGGGACACAGTAATGGTTCCATTAAATTGAAAGTCAATTTGATAACTGTCCACTTTAAGTTTCCACGACAATGATTCAATAGTTACTATACTATCAAGGTATATTGATCTTGAATATCAAGGGCAAATTGTACTATTACTGTATGATAGGGGTAAGGAAGTATGTCTGGAATCCAGAATATTCTTTGGGTGCCTCTTAATACTTCTACATCCTATCATTAAAGTCAATGAGGGAGGGTGGGAGGGAGATGCAAGAGGGAGGGGATATGGAGATATATGTATACGTATAGCTGATTCACGTTGTTATACTGCAGAAACTAACACAACATTGTAAAGCAATTATACTCCAATAAAGATGTTAAAAAATAAAGTCAATGGATAAATTAAAATAAATAAATAAATTCAATATATAACCCAATGCAGGCAAGACTGTGAATAGTCCAGATCCTTTGGGAATAAAAGTTTGACTCACCAGAGTAGGCAAGGAACTATGACCAGCTGAGTGCTTGCTGAGGGAAAAAATAAATATGGATCTGAAAGATACCAGTGATAACTATATGGCTAGTTGTGGAAATGAAGACTGTAATATTTATGAATATTCCTTCTTTATTTTGATGTGACTCTATTTGCATAAATATTGACCAACTTTTTTCTTTTTTTCTCTACCATTTTTCTATCGCCTAACATAAGATATATTCATAGACATTGAACTTATATCTCGGTATTTTAGCTCAGGTTTTCAAAATCACGTAGGAGTATAATTCTCTTTTGAAGAGAAGGACAGCCTATTTTGAGTTGCATAAGGACAGTTGTGTCGTGTTAGGTAGAAACATGATTTTGCTTCTTATTTTTTTAAGATAGTTGGCAAAATGTGGGTATGAATATCAATATGACAAGAGTTGAAATAAAGTGGGTTTGTCCTTTGTCTACTCAACTAAGTTGAAACTACATTTCACAGAAGTTCTTTCCCCATATGATTCCTTGTTAACACTGGCTAGAAAGACATTCTAAGTGGTATTTGGACGGCAGAAGTAAAGCAGGAGCCATATTTCTCCTGCTTTGAGGGTCATTGCAGGAAGTCAGGCATGGTGGTAGTTACTGCAATTGTCACTCACAGCTTCAAAAGTCTAGTTTATCTCTTCCTTAAGCTTTTCCAAGGCCTGGACAAAGTATGTGTGCAGCTCCAAAGCAAATAATGCCAGCTCTTCCTTCAGATGACCCACAGCATCAAGATTAGAGATGGTAAGTGACAAAGCAGGTTCTGGCATTTCCTAATAAGTCAAGAGTTTTCCTCAAGGGTTCCAGTTTTTCCTCAAGGGTTCTGGTTCTTTCTTGTGAGTTCCAGTTAGTTATCGTTCTCTTGTAAATTTAACTTTTCTCTCCAGCTGTTGGTCTGGCTGGCTTAGAGTGATTTGGGGCTCAACACTAGACATAATGGCAACATTCTCAATAGACTGCTCCACCAGCTTCAACCAATTAATAAAGTCTAACTACTATAATAAATCTCTCATAGTGGTTTGGTGTCCCTGATAAAATCTCAGTTGGTATAAAATTATTCATCAGTATCTTCTAAAGCTGAACATATGCATGCCCTAAGATTGAGCAACTCTAGTCCTAAATATCCACCCACAGAAACAAGTACCTATGTGCACAAATATACATGAACAAGTATTTCTATAGTTTTTATTTATGAAAACAAAAAACTGGAAATAATCAAATGCCTATCAATAGTAGAAAAGATAAACCCCATCATGGTATAGTCACACATTAAAATAATGTACCTTAATGAAAAAGGACAAACTTCTGCCTCATGCAACAACTGGATGAATCTCAAGATAAAACATTGAGAAAAAAAGAAGCCTAACATAAAAGAATGCATATTTACATGAAATTTCTCAATTAGATGTAATAAAAGTCAGAAAAGTGGCTACTGTTGGGAGAAGGTACTGAGTGGAATTGGTACAAGGGTGTTTTCTGAGAGCTGGTAATGATATATTTTGTGTATTCACTTCATAAAAATTGGTTAAGTTGTACATTTAAAATTTCTACACTCTTATTACTTGGATGTTATACTTGCAAAAAATGATTAAAAATAATATAACAAACAATAATAAAACAATTCTAAAATAAAACCACTACAAAACCCAAATAGCCAAAGCAATCTTGAGAAAGAGCAAAGCAACACACTGTGATTTCAAACTATATTAAAAGCTATAGTAATCAAAACACTATGGTACTAATATAAGAACAGTCACATGGATCAAGGGAATAGAATAGAGAGCTTAGAAATAAACCCAGGCTGGTATGTTCTATTAATTTACCACAAAGGAGCCAGGAATATAAAATAAAGAAAGGACAGTCTCTTCCATAAATGGTGTTTAGAAACCTGGATAGCCACGTGCAAAAGAATCGAACTGGACTCCTATCTTATACCATCCATAAAAATCAACTCAAACTGGATTAAAGAAATGTTTAAGACTTGAGACTATAAAATTCCTAGAAAAAAGCCCATAAAGGATAAGTTCTTTAACATTGGTCCTTGTAATGATTTTTGCATTTGACATCAAAAACAAAGCCAACGAAAGCAAAATCAACCAGTGAAACTACATCAATCTCAAAAGCTTCTGCACAGCAATGGAACCCATCAACAAAATTAAAGGCAAGTTATGGAATGGGAGAAAATATTTACAAATTGTATGTCTGTTAAAGGGTTAATATCAAAAATATATAAAGAACTCACACAACTCAACAGCAAAAAAAAAAAAGAAAAAAAGAAAATCTGATTAGAAAATGGACAGATAAACTAAGCAGACATTTTCCCCAAAGAAGACATACAAATGGCCAACATGTACATAAAAAAATGCTCAACATCTCCAGTCATAAAGGAAATGCATATCAAAACCACATTAAGATATCACCTTATACCTGTTAGAATGGTTATTATGGCAAAGATAAGTAGCAAGTGTTGGCAAGGATGTAGAGAAATTAGAACAATTGTGCACTGTTGGTGGGAATGTAAATTGATGTAGTCACTATGGAAAACAGTATGGAGATTCCTTAAATAATTAATATTAGAACTACCATGTGACCCAGCAATCCTATCCTCTTATATATCCAAAGGGAATAAGAAGAGGATTTTGAAGAGATATATGCACCCCCATTTTTACTGCAGCATTTTTCACAATAGCTAAGATATAGAAGCAATTTGTGTCCATCAATGAATAAATGGATAAAGAAGATGTGGTATATCTATAAAATGGAATACTTTTCAGCCATGGGAAAAAAAGGAAATCCTTCTCTTTGTGACAAAACGGATGGACTTTGAGGGCATTATACTAAGTGAAATAAACCAGACAGAAAAAGATAAAATACCACATGCTCTAACTTACATGCAAAATCTAAAACAAGAGTCAAACTAGTAGAAATAAAGAATAGAAAAGTAGATGTCAAGAGCTGGGGGTGGGTAGGGGGAATAGGGAGAGGTTGGTAAAAGCATATAGAATTTTAGGTATAAAATGATAAGCTCTGAGGATCTAACATACAGCATAGTGACTATAGTTGATAACACTGTTATATAATGAAATTTACTTAAAGAGTGTGAACTTAAAAGTTTAATAATAATAATAAAACCTTACAGTCTGTGAAGTTATGAATAATATAACTCATGCTTAGGATAAGAGTTTAATAAATACTATGTAACATAATTTTGTTATTACAAAATCAGTAATTGGAATTGAAATATTGCCTACATCCAGGTAGTTATTATTGCCTTTGAGAAGAGTGATCATTTTACAGCAGGGGAAAAGTTAGACCTAAACCCACATCATTAGACGCACAATGTCTATTGTTTATATAATATCACAACCTCACCCTTTCTAATTTGAAAGGGTGTATTACAGCAAACTTGGGACAGAGCAACTGGAGATTTGTACAGGAGAGAGTTTTCAACCACAGTTCTCTATATTTCCTTTACCAGAACTCTTTACAAAAAAAATTTTTTTTAATTTATTGTCTGACTTATCTCATTAGTATGTAAGCTCCATGAGGACAGTTACCTTCTCTGTTTTCTTTATTTTTTCCCAGTACTAAGGACAATGGCTGGCACACTGTAGGCTTCCAATAAATATTTATTAAGTGATATAGAGAGCATGAATGTCCATGAATTGGGCATAAAGAGTTGGCATGTGGCATTCGGGGCTAACTTCTGCCCTAGCTCCTTTCTTGTAGAAAGCCATCCTGCTATAATTAAATTTTTGCTCTGTGGAGTTATGAGTGTTTCAAGTTCGCCGATTTCTGAATACTTGACATTTCTGACACAATTGCCCTTGCACTTTTCTTAATGAAATGACAACACTACAAATCCTCTCCAAATTGAAGTGGAAAATGAAGGTGAATAAATAAATAACTAATGAAGGGACTACAGTCCAACTAATTATGGTCACAATACCAGGAAGCTCATGTTAATAAGGAGTGTGTGTCTTTTACTTTGCATTTATTCATAATCCAGAAAATGGTGACAGTAAATCCTTTTGTCATTAAAAAAACTCTAATAATCAGTGAGACATAACCACTATAAATAATTTAAATTCTATCAAGTAAAAACAAAGATTTAACTGAGTTTTGCCAACTAGGCTTGGAGCACTTAGACATCCCCACAGCAGATGGGAACTGTCAAAGCCCATAAACATTTAAAATTGTAAGACATGACTTTCAGATGACAGAAACCAGAAGAATTCATGCAAATCAACGAGACAAACACACCTTATTTAAAGACAGTGCTTGACAGTTAAAAGAACAGATCGCGTTAAATCTGCACCTTTGGAGTACCTCAGGTTTTAATTAGTCAAATGTCACCATATCCTAAATGGAAGGTTTTCCATTGATAATCCTTTTTCAAATCTGTTAAAAAGAAGGGTTTTCTTTCTACTGATTTTGGTGCTAATTCTATGCCAAATTATGGGATTGAAAACATCATTCAAAACTTCTTGTCAATGATATCCAATAATAAAACACGGCGACCAAAAAAATCTCCCTAATATGTCTGGCCAATTTAATTTTAAGAAAATCCATTTGGGATGGGTTTTGATTGCTATATGCTTGTAGCTGCCTTGCAAGTTAAGATCGCAGTGCCTCTGGAATTTCTTCATAGGAGGAGCAGAAACGTATTTAGAATTAACAGCTCAGGGCTTAAGACAATGTATTTGCAAAGCAAGCATACTGCTTTTACTTAGTTTGTATGTCCATTTGTTGTTGCTGTTGATAGATGCTGATAGAGCTTAAGAAGTGACAACCAACCACCACCAAGTGTTACTCATGAGGCTTCAGCTGAAATGTGGACAATAAAATAGCTGACACTTACGAGGCACTTCATCACTTCAAAAAATGCTTTCATATACATGGCCTAATTTATTCCTGAAGTTAAACTAAGGAGAGTATTTTTATTGGCCCCATTTACAATTGAAGAAACTGCAGGTCAGGGAGTTTGAGTAACTCATTACAGAATCACATCCACAGTAAATACAGGACCCAAGGGCCAGAACCTCTTGGCTCCAAATCTCTTGGTCTTTCCTACATACCATAATGAGGAAGAATAAAATTCATTTTCTGAAAATATAATGTTCAAAAGGAATTTGCATGATATCCGTCATTACATATTCAATGTAGACCTTCTGTATATAAGGTCCTGGCGATGCAGTGGAGAATGAAAGACTCAGTTTCTATCTGCTACCCAGGTATGCAGGTGACTGTGCTGTCATCACTGTGAAAAGTGCTTTGATGTGATTCCTGAAGGAACTGGGAGGTCTCAGCCTGGACTTCAAATGTGAGTAGGAGTTTGATAGGAGAAGGGGCAGTTCCAGGCACAGGGAACAGCATTTACAAAAGAACTGAAACAAATCCAGTTTAATCTGAACATATTGAGGAGCTAGAGAACCAATACAGATGGGACAAGTGGGCCAAGCAAAGGCCAGACCACGGAGGACCTTATAAATCATTTTTAAAATCTAGATTTTACTCAAAGAGCAATGGAGAGCATTTTAAGAAGTTTAAGTATTTCATGTGCATTGACAATGTATTTCAAAGTTTATATGCAATCCTAAATATAAGGGAAGATCTGTTTTGGAGTATGTTGCATCTTCTTTGGAAACTTGCCAGTGAGTAAAATTGCAAATGGCCAGATGGACCTTAGAAGAAATAAGATTTCTACTCCTGGCCAATAAAAATTTCATTCTCGAGGTAAACAAATATGTATAAGCATAATTGGCCCTAACAAGAATTAAACCCACAGGTATTTTTTGTTTATAATGAACTGACCTATTCTTACTTGGGATTTTTTTTTTACTGTACTTGGTTCTATGGACCAAATGGTATTGGTTGTTTGAAATAACTTTAAATAATCTCTCAAACCTGAGCAAGATCCCCTGGGCCATTAGAAGATGAGCTATTTGCATGCCAGACTGCAAGGTTCAGCATATGGTCCCTCGTATTTGCATAAATAAAATCTTAAGAAAGCATTTTCAATGAGGTGTATTTTATACTTGTCTTTCATCCACAATACCTAAATTGTGTTTTTTCAAGAATAAATTACTTCCTTGTACATTGTCCTAAAGTAATATTTAATTTGTAATTTTCCCTTATACAAACAATACATATTTAGTGTTAAAAATAGAAATAAGCAAAAAGAAAAAGATTAAAATATCTCGTAAGAGGCAAATACTTCCTTTTGTTGATTGTTTTACAAAAATGAAATTATATCCTGTATCCTGATTTGTGTTGGTCATTAATATTTTTCCATTTAACCACATTTTTAACATGATTCTTCACCTAAATATATTTTAGTGAGTGTTGCCCTCCATCTTATGCGTAAAAGTGTTTTAATCAATCCCGTATTGCTAAACATTTAAGTTACTTTGTTTTTAAAAACTGTAAGTAATACTCTAACTTATGAGTTAGGATTAAATAACATCTAATGGCATAGTAAGAGTAAAAATATACTAGCCACAAAATATATTTATCAGCCCTAAGCTTATTCCAACTTAATAATGATCAGAACAAAGGAGTATCCTTTGGTTGTGAGTAAGCCTCCATAGAGAGATTAATATCAGATATTCAGTTATTTTAAGAAATTGTATTTGTATATACTCTGAGGTCATCTAACTCCAGGGCAAACCTCTGTCAGTCTGTGTGAATTTCTGTGGCTGCCATAAACAATCAGTGCAAGCAAAGTAACCTTTAACATTGCTTATGGGGCTAAATAAATATACTAAAAAGAAAGAACTCTTTTTCTTTTAATATAGTCACTTAGCTCCCAGCATAGAACATCTTGAGCTTCAGGACAAATAAAAATTTCCCCAAAAGACAGCCCTGAAACCACAGCTAGAGGAGTAAAGAGGCTGTTGGAATTTGATCTAAATGGACGTCCTCAGTCTTGGCTCGAGTCTGCAGGAGTCTCTCCCAGTGGAGAAATGCGGCCAGTGGTCACAATGAAACATGTCTGCAGGCCATTGCAGTGATCCAGAAATACTAGGTTCCCACCTGCAAAGTTGAAGTACTGAGCCTCAGTGACCTTGACTGGATGTAGTGTCCACATTTATAGTCTGGTCTCTGAGCTCAGACCACCTGCATTTGAATCAGAGCTCCACCTCTTCCTAACTGTTTGACTTTAAGCAAGTTCTTCAGGCCTCAATTTCTACAGGAGACTGTAAGAACATCTTATTAGGCTTGTTCAGAGGCTTAAATAAAATAATCCATTTAAAGCACTTAGTTCAGTACCTGGCTCATCGTGCATACTTGGCAAATGTGAGTTATTAATTTCTGGAATTTGTGAACCCACATAGGATCAAGAACCACATGCTAACTCTCTATCAAGACAATTTTTCATTTATTTCACTTGTTACCAGTTCCAAAAGGAGGAAGACAAAATCTTCAAACACCTTGGTATGTCAAACCTTATTTTAAAAAGAATTTGTGTGGGTATTTATTTAAACGATTTAAGTGTGTAATTCTGAGAGCAGAATTCTACAATTACCTCTAAATGAAAGAATACGTTTATAGATTTTAACAGAGTGAAGTTGTGAAAGTAGAAATTTTCCTCCAAAATTAACTGGTGGTTACTTGCAAATGACCAGGATTTATTACTCAAATGACTTTTAAAAACTATAACAAGTAACTATGGAATAAGTATACATATGTAAAATATGGCTCCTAGTGAGATATGGGCTAAAGTCCATTTATCACCAGGTTTTGTCTGAAAAGAAGAGGGGAAAGATACATTGGTGAACATTTTGTAGTGTTAAAAGATGATGACTACATATATGCACTAATATGCGATATTTGTTTTTCTCTTTATGTGGAATCTAGAAAAATAGTACAGAGGAACCTATTTGCAGGGCAGGAATAGAGACATAGACGTAGAGAACGGACATGTGGACACAGCGTGGGAGGAAGGTGGGGTTGGAATGAATTGGAAGATTGGGACTGACACACATACACTACCATGTGTAAAAATGTTAGCTAGGGCTTCCCTGGTGGCGCAGTGGTTGAGAGTCCGCCCGCCGATGCAGGGGACACGGGTTTGTGCCCCGGTCCGGGAAGATCCCACATGCCGCAGAGCGGCTGGGCCCGTGAGCCATGGCCGCTGAGCCTGCACGTCTGGAGCCTGTGCTCCGCGACGGGAGAGGCCACAGCAGTGAGAGACCCGTGTACCGCAAAAAAAAAAAAAAACCAGATAGCTTGTGGAAACCTGCTGTATAGTGCAGGGAGCTCAGCTCGTACTCTGTGGTGACCTAGATGGGTGGGCTTGGGGGGTGGGAGGGAGGTCCAAGAGGGAGGGGATATATGTATACATATGCAAAGTGAATCTGCTGATTCACTTCGTTGTACAGGAGAAACTGATATGGTATTGTAAGGCAACTATACCCCAATAAAAAATAAAATAAAATAAAGTAAAATAGATAATCAACAAGGACCTACTGTATAGCACAGGGAACTCTACTCAGTACTCTAATAACCTATATGGGAAAAGAATCTGAAAAAGAATAGAAATATGTATATGTATAACTGAATCACTTTGCTGTACACCTAAAACTAACTCAACATTGTAAATCAACTATATTTCAGTATAAAATAAAGATGATGACCAAAACAAAGTGATCATTTCTATTTGGATAAAATGAAAAATGTTAAATATGTACAAAAAAAGTGTTCTGTGTTTTTCCACCCCAGTGTTGTCTCAGCTAACTTAAGAAAGCCCTAAAATCCTATTGGAGAGAAAACAATTATTTAAGTTGTTTGCTACCATATCAGCCTAAATATTTTTTTTCATTCTATTATGATTTGCCTTTCTTCAGTGGATGGTTGAAGGAAGTGATCTTCGGGATAATAAAAATAAATTAGGAACATTATCACAATTCCAGACTTCCTATTGAATTGATGTGTTTTAACAAATATTTGGAATTGTTCATGACTATGTAAAATAATTCTGATCAGTGCTTCCTTGTAATATATAATATGTGGAGTTATTTTCTGAAATTTAAGTCTTTCGATGTTGAATCTATTTTTAAATGTTCATTATTACATGATGCACAAGTGGTACTCCATATACTCCACAAATATTTTCCTTGCTGTATTATTATGAAAACAATTCAATACATTAGAGTAATTTTTTCAGTAATTTTAGCTTGAACTGAAGATCATGCAGAAGGAACAAGCTTATCACAAAGGACCATCATCAGTATGAGCCACATCTGGTTCAAATACGTGAAACTTATGAGGTTATTCATCCTTTGTTAATGCTATGGCTCTATTGTCCCCTTAAAAGAAGAATAAATAGTTTCATTCTTAAAAAAAAAAAAAGGAGAAAGAAAAAGAAGGGAAGAAAGAGCAGGAAAATGAGGAGCAGGAGAGTAGGACAGAAAGAGGAGGTAGAGGAAGTACACTTGATAATGTACAATTGCTTTTAGATATATTAGAATGTAAAAATGCCTAAGAATCAATCACAGCTATTGAAATACTGTCATTGAGAGCAGAAGTATCTGAGATCCTAAGATAAATCACAGTATACAAAACTACTTTCTTCTCAAAAACAGACCAGCTTGAAAGTGGTCTTTGGTAACCTAACATCTCTAGGTCTTCATCGTATCATTTGAAAAGTGAGAGATTCAGCTAATTACCTTTTAAAGAATTTAATTATCTGTAATACCTATGATTTTATGAACAATATTAAATATGTTAAACTTCAATAAAAGCAAAGAAATTGGAACACCTCTAGGACATTTTTTTTTACTAAAAGGTTGTTTTACTTAAAGAAAGATAAGAATAAGTTTTTTTCCTTCTGCTTATGTAAAGATCAATGAAATTAAGGTTAGCACTAATTTAAAAGAAAAGTTACATCAAGGGGAAATGATAAGGAAATGAGAAAACGTTTTATGTTACAAAGAAATGAGAAAATTCCATAGAATTTCATATCTGAAAACAGGCAATATACATAATACTCAAATCCATTTTTGTGTGTATTGCTCTTTTATTATAAAAGAAATACATTCTCACTGCAAACTAATCCATTTGGGAAGTGGAAAAAAAGATGGTAGTTCAGAGTTCTAAACACTGTAATTAAATATCAAACCATTAACAATTTTCACTTGTAGTGATTAGTACTGGTTCGGTATGGCACATTCCTCCATCTGTGAAAAAAATCATTCTTCTCTAAAAGTAAAACATATATTAAAAAATGAAGTCATCTATGGTCCCACTTTCCACAGATAATCATTAGTAAGAGTTTTGTGTATATCCTGCAGCTAGCTTGCTTTCTCTCTCTCTCTCTCTCTCTCTCTCTCTCTCTCTCTCTCTCTCACACACACACACACACACACACACACACACACACACACACACACACTTTTTTGTTGTGAATTCTTACTTTTCATGAAACCTTTCAATTACAAGTAAATTATTAACTTAAAGAGATAAGGATTTTTGAAAAATGGATATTCCAGAAAACCCAAGTATAAAAGAGCAGGTGGGTATCAAGACATACTGGAATCAAGAAGATCATCAGAGACCCCACCATATTTTTCTCTTTTTCTGTGGGGCCATTAAGTCTCATGTTTGCTTCTTTCTGCACATCTGCTTTTTTATTTCCCTCACAGCTTTGGCTTCCTCACAGTTCTGGAGTTTAAAAGTTCAGTTCTTGTAACCATCCCAAATAAAACTAGCATCTCTTAAACTCAATTCCAAACTCTTGGAAAAGAGAATCTTGGCTCTATTTATATGAGTTGAATAGGGCATGCTGTAGTTCTCAAGAAAAGGGACATGTGAGTTGGGTAGACCTCATAACATTAGTCTGCTGTACTGTGGACATCTTTTGTGTCAATAAATATAAATCTACCTCACTATTTTAGAAGCTTCAAGATAACCCCATTACTTGAATTCTTTACTTTCTTCTTGATAGGGTATTTTGAATGTTTGGGCATCTTTCTAAGCACAACTTTATTTCTTTAGGAATAGTACCCATAAATGGTTCAAAGAGTATATATATATATATATATATATATATATATATATATATATATATATATATATATTCTTTTTGCCCAATTACTTTTCAGAAAATTTAAATCAATGTTGTGCTTAGTTGGTGGCTGATGATGAAGGAAAGTGCTTACTTTTCCAATCTCACTATATAGTAAAGGTAAGTTCTGCCCATGGAAATGCAAGCTTTTAAGTGGGAAATATTTGTAAGCAGTAACCATTTACTTTTTTGCACATTCTTTCACTGAAGTATAATTAACATAGAGTAAAATTCACCTTTTTGTGTATAGTTTAACAAGCTTTAACAAGTGAATGCAGTCTACCATACACAATCAAGGTATAGAACAGTTCTGTCACTCCAAAAATTGTCCTCCAGAACTGTGTACCCTTCTCTACCTTAGCCTCTGGGAACGATTGATCTGTTTTCTGTCCCTACAGTTTCGATTTTCCAGAAAGTCACATAAATGGGATGATAGGGTATGTAGCTTTTTTAGTCTGGATTCTTTCTCTTAGCATAATGCATGTGAAGTTTGTTATGGGTCGAATTGTATCCCTACAAATTCACATGTTGAAGTCCTAACCCCTCAGTACCTCATAATATGACCTTGTTTGCAAATAGGGTCATAGTAGATACAATTAATTAAGTTAAGATGAGGTTATACTGGAGTAGGATGAGCCCCTAGTCCAAAATATATATCAGGTGTCTTTATAAAAAGAGGAAATTTGGACATAGACAGGGAGAATACCATGTGAAGACGAAGACAGAGATTGAAGTGATGCTTCTACAAGTCAAGAAACACCAAAAGTTGCCAGCAAAGCAGCAGAGGCTAGGAAACAGGCAGGAAACAGATTCTTCCTCACAGCCCTCAGATGGAACCAACACTGCTGACATCTTTATCTCTGGACTCCCAGCCTCTAGTACTGTGAGAAAATAAATTGTTGTTTAAGCCACCCAGTTTGTGGTATTTTGTTAAGACAGCCCTAGCAAACTGATACACTTTATTTTTTCCATGTCATTGTATGCATTCACAGTTTGTGTCTTTTTATTGCTGAGTTTTATTCTATTGTATGAATGTACCACACATTGTTCACCCATTCATCAACTGAGGGGCATTTGGTTTGCTTCCAGTTTTCATTGATTATGAATGGAACTGTGGAAAACATTTGAGTACATATTTTTATGCGATTGTAATTTTTCATTTCACTTAGGCAACTAGGATTGTTGTGCAATATGATAAGTGTATGTTAAAGAATATAAGAAATTGCCAAACAGTTGACTAAAAAATCTTCCATATTTTACAGTCATACCAGCAATGTATAAACATTTTACTCACTCTGCATCTTCACTAGAATTTGGCATTATCATTTTATTTTGCTTTGTTTTGTTTTTAAATATCATTACAGGTGTGGAGGGGTATCCCATTGTGGTTTTAATTTGTTTTCCTGTATTTATTAATGATGTTGTATATCTTTTCATATGCTCATTTGCCATCTCTGTATTATCTTGGGTAAAAGATCTGTTTAAATCTTATGCTCATTTCATTATTTGATTGGTTGTTTTCTCATTGTTGAATTTTGAAAGATCTTTATATATTCTGGATATAAGTCCTTTATGAGATATTCAACTTGCCACTGTTTTCTCCCACTCTGTAGCATGTCTTTTCATTTTTCTTAAGAGTGTCATCCAAAGAACAGACATTTTTACTTTAATAAAGTTCAACTTCTAAATTTTTCTTTTATGGATTGTGCTTTTGGTCTTGAATCTAAGAAATGTTTGCCTAATTTAAGGTCATGAAGATTTTCTCATGTGTTTTCTTGCAGACACTTCATAATTTTTAGCTTTATATTTAGGTTTATAATCCAATTGGAGTTTTTTTTTTTTTTTTTTTTAAAGAAGATGTTGGTTATAGGAGATTTTTGCTGTGTTGAGTCTTCATTTCTGTGTGAGGGCTTTCTCTAGTTGTGGCAAGTGGGGGCCACTCTTCATTGTGGTGCACGGGCCTCTCACTATCACGGCCTCTCTTGTTGCGGCGCACAGGCTCCAGACGCACAGGCTCAGTAGTTGTGGCTCACGGGCCTAGTTGCTCCGCAGCATGTCGGATCCTCCCAGACCAGGGCTCGAACCCGTGTCCCCTGCATTAGCAGGCAGACTCTCAACCACTGCACCACCAGGGAAGCCCCTGGAGTTCCTTTTTTACATGGTGCAAGGTATGAATTGAAGATTTTTTTGTTTTGGAGTTTTGTTTGTTTTGCATATATGTATACAATGGTTTTAGCACCATTTCCTATTAAATTTTTAAAGTTTTGCCATCTACTTTCTTGTTAAATAATGGTCTGTGCTTTTCTTTTAATGTTTTTGTTTGGTTGTAATATCAAACTCATAAAATAAGTTTGGAAATACTTTCTTCTCATTAACTTTTTGGAAAAATTTGTGTAGAATTGGCATTATTTCTTCTCAAATGTTACAAAGAATTCACCAGTCATGTCCTCTGGATCTGAAGTTTCCTTTCTAAGATAATTTGTAACAACAAATTCAGTTTATTTAATAGATATAGGTTGTTCATGTTATTTATATTTATCTATCATTTCTTTCTCTATCTCAATATGTCTATCTCTATCTTCTTGGAGTGGAGTGTTCCAGTAGTTTGTGTCTTCAAAGAATTTTTCTATTTTAATTAAATTATAGAATAAATTGACATAAATTTGTTTATATTATTTCCTTATCATACTTTCCTATCTCTGTAAGTTCTGCAGTGATCATCTTTCTGTCATCCCTGATATTGGCAATTTGTCTTATCTTTTTTCTTATTTATCTGACTAAGGATTTATAAATCTTATTGATTCTCTCTGAAAACCAGGTTTTGATGTCATTAGTTTCCTCTATTGCTATTGTTTTATGTTTCATTGGTTTCTTTTCTTATATTTATTATTTCCTTTGTTCTGCTTACTTTAGGTTTAATTTGCTCTTTTTTTTTTTAAGTTTTAAAAGATGTGATAGGGCTTCCCTGGTGGCGCAGTGGTTGAGAGTCCGCCTGCCGATGCAGGGGATGCGGGTTCGTGCCCCAGTCCGGGAAGATCCCACATGCCGCGGAGCGGCTGGGCCCGTGAGCCATGGCCGCTGAGCCTGCGCGTCCGGAGCCTGTGCTCCGCAACGGGAGAGGCCACAACAGTGAGAGGCCCGCCTACCACAAAAAAAAAAAAAAAAAAAAAAAAAAAAAAAGATGTGATAAATTTTCTGAGTTTAATTTTAATTGCTATAAATTTCCTTCCAGGAAATGTTATGGCTTCACAGCACAATTTTTGATATATTATTTTAATTTTCATTCAGCTCAAAATATTTTCTAATCTTCCTTTTGCATTACTCTTTAGTTTTTACTCTTTGTAAGTTATTTAGTTCCCAAACTTTGGAACTTTTTAAAGATATCTTTCTATTATTGATTGTTAATTTAATTTCATTATGGTCATATTTTGTATTATTTGAAAATTTTTAAATGTATTGAGACTTGTTTCATGACTTGGAATATGATTTGCTTGAAAATGCACTTGAAAAAATGTATATCTGCTGCTGTTGGGTGAAGAGATAATCTCTAAATGTCAACTAGATTAAGTAGATGATAGTACTCTTCCAGTCTTCTGCATTTCTATGGATCCAATTTTCATTGTATATTTTCTACCAATTATTGAGAGAGTGGTGTTGACATATTTGGCTGTAATTTTGAATTGGTTTATTTATCCTTTCAGTTATGACAGTTTTTGCTTCATGTATTTGGAAGTTTGTTGTTAGGAACATAAACATTATTATGTTGTATCCTCATGATTAATTGACAACTTTATCCTTATGAAATGACCTTCTTTATCACTAGTAAATTCTATAATTTACATAAAAGCATTCCAACTTTCCCTCCCATTAGTGTTAGAATGATATATCCTTTTCCACCATTTTACTTTCAACTTCCTTGTGTCATTAATTTAAAGTCAGTTTCTTCTAGGAAGCAAATAGTAGAGTATTACTTTTATATACAATCAGACAAATTGATAATCTCTACCTTTTAATTGAAGTATTTATGCCATTTATATATAGTGTGATTATTGACATGACTGGGTTTAAATCTACTGTCCTATTATTTTTCTTTCTATGTTCCATTTGCTCCTTGTTCCTTTTTTCCCCCATTTTCTGCCTTGTTTAGAATTAATTATCTTTTATGATTTCATTTTATCTCTGGTTTATTAGCTCTAATTTCCTGTATGTGTTTGTTTAGCACTTGCTTTCAGGGATTCTGCCATATATCTTTAACTTACTATGATCTACTTTCAAATAATATTATACTACTTTGTATAAAACCAAATATTTCCATTTTACCTATCCCAACATTTCTAATATTATTGTCATAAATTTTACTTCTGCATTTGTTATAACCCCCCACAATGCAATGTTATTATTTTTACTTAAATAATTATCTTTTAAACTGATTTTTTAATTAAAATATTAATTTATACGTATCTATATGCTACTAATTCTTGTGCTCTTCTTTCTTTTTTGTAGATCCAGATACCTATCTGGTATAATTTTCCTTCTACATGAAGGACTTACTTTGACATTCTTATATTACATGTCTAATAGTAGTTATTTTTTTCATATTTTGTATCCTAGAAAAATTATTTTGTCATAGTGTTTGAAAGGTTTTATACTGGATATAAACTTCCAGATTGACAATTTTCTTTTCTTTCAGTATATTAAAAACATTGTTCCACTCCCTTCTGGCTTGCATTGTTTCCTGAGAGAAACAATTTGTCATCCTGATCTTCGTTTCTTTATATGTACAATTTCTTTTTCTCAAGCTGTCTTTAAGATTTTTCTCTTTGTCACTGGTATTATTAATCAATGTGATTAATGCTGTGTCTTATTATAGTTGTCTTAATTTTCCTGTTCTTTGTTCACTGAGCTTCGTTTTCCATTTCTGGAAAATTTTCTTATTATTTATTTGAATATTCTTGTATTTTTTAAAGTACTCTTGAACTTTTATTTCTGGAACTCTCAAGTCATGTGGAAATAGTTTGATCTTTTATGAAACTTGCTTCTGAACTTTGCTAGGTGGGAACAAAAAGCCTTTAGTCCAGGGCTAATTTTTCTTCACTACCTAGGCAATGCCTTTTTCTAACACTTTACTCAGTCATCCGTGTTTTATACGGTTTTTCTGTCCTGACTGTTGAGAATATCAACTCTTAAGGCTTTTTCTGTCTGCACTTTACAAGTAGTTTTTCCCCTGGCTTGGCAGTTTTCTCAGATTCATGTGCTGATCAGTATTTGGCTGAAGACTTAAGAAGAGGGAACCCTTGATAGATCTCTGGAGCTCATTCTCTTTCTCTGCAACTTTCTCTCCATTATTCTTTCCTTGTTCTACCAAATCTTCCAATTCTGTCTCCTTGGTGCAAGGTAACTGCATGGTTTTGCTTGCATTCTCTCTGTACTGTGGCTTGGAAACTCCTAAGGCAGTAAGTTGGGGCAACTGTAGGACTAAGGTTGCTTATTACCCTCTTCTCCAATATCACAAATTTCACTGTCTGTTGTCCAATATCTGAAAACCATAGTTTTTTCTTTTTCCCTAAACAACTAAAAATTTGTTTAAGACTGGATAGTAAAACTTGTCCCTTTCATTTCAAAGTAGAAGTTGAGACATTTACTTTACAAACACTCTTCTGTGTCTTGCAAACTCTGTAATATAGAAACCAAGGAGCTTTAATAATTGATTGCACATACAATTGCTGTGTAAATGAGGCCACACACAAAAATGGGTTTCTTTTCTTAAAAATATTTTGTTAATGTCAAAAAGTTCAGTGACCAAAAACATTTCATTCATTAAGTCTGTAAACATTTTTCATGTTGAACATCTGTTTGGATTTTAGTAAAATCTTCTGGTTCCAAGGATTGAAATTTAAAATGATATTATGTGGTCATTTGCAATTCAAATACAATTAATATTACTTGCAGGGAAAAAGTCTGAAATCATCTGAATTGAATGAATTAAATGTAATCTTTTACTAGTGGAAAGCAACGAAACTATAGAGAAAATTATCTCAAATTTGAGCATAAATATTGTCTCTGCCTATAACTAACTTACATCAACTTTCTTTTATGCGTGCCTCCAAATGATCCATCATATACAGTCAAGAGAATTCATTCAGGAGATGTTGGAAAAACACATAGACTCACAAGTATGCTTTTAGTGTTTTTTTTTCCCCTTTTGACCAGTAGTTTTCAGAGAAACTGCTAAATTTAATTTGTTTAATTAGTAATTATGGAACTTCACAACTTTTGTTCAGGAATTTCTTAGCTCGTTTGTTCTGAGAAAAATTTGAGAGAGATAAGTAAGGCCAAGCTCTGGAGGTGAGAAAAAAAAAGACAGTTTGATCCAAATCAGGCACATTCTGAGGGTGGCTTGGGCTTGCTGAAAATGGGTCTAACATATATATTTGGCTCAGAAATGTAACAGTACATCATGTCAACCTTTTCTTTCTCAGACAAAATTTCTTTGATCTACCCTGAAAAGTCTAGTTTTGCCAACATTCCACATTGCTACAAAAAATTTTTGCCAGAATTAATGGTGAAAATATAACTCTAAATTCAGTCAGTGTTGAGTTTACCTAGATACAAGTATGTGAATTGCGTTGATGATTTAGAAGTAAGCAAGAGATCAAACTTATTACCAAGTCAGTCCACCAAAAACTAACTAGGCCCCATACAAAAAGTTGAATGAATTCGTGGAAATTATCCATTAAAACACAACCCAGAGGTCAGCTTGGGAATTGAAATATTGCAAAGTGCATATATTTCAACTTAGAGAATTAAGAATTGTGAGAGCTACCAGAGTTGCTTTATGATAACGAGTTTTAGTTAATAATGTCATTTCTGGTAGTCAAAGTTGACAAATAGAATGTTAGCCCTCAAAAAGTATTTGATACTATGTCTTCTGTGTTTTCCTATTTCCCTGCTAGAAATGGATAGTCAACATGTTTAATGCTTCTTTCAAAAAAATTTTAAAAGGACAAACCTGGAGACCTTGGGATATTTATTACCTTCCTCAAAATGTAGAAAACACTTAATGATAACATCTCTGTTAGCTGTGGTGACAGAATTATGTATTTACATCTAACACATTTTTTCTGTATAACAGGGATTACTTAATTACATAGTACTCACATCCAAGGAAATTAAAGTTATTTTAAAGTATGAAGAACATCTTTTTAAGTGAAAGTTTCGTTTACTGTTTCTGAAACATATATTCAACTCAGAATTTCCAACTTTTTAAGAATTGTGAATACATGTCATACACAGTTTGTGTCTGTATATATAACGTATAAAGTAATTTTACCTTTAAAAATCTAGTGAATGTATCACTTGCAAGGAAGAATAAAAAGTATGATTCTAAGACAGTGAACTCTTTAGTTCAAATAACTGAAAACCTGTTACGGCTATAATTACATAGGTGGAAAATTGGCAGTCCGTAAACCATAGACCTAACGTGAGTTGGTATAAATAATTACATGTTTATATAGCTCAATTTAACAAGGCTACTCTGGCAAAAGTCATTTAGAAAATACAAAATAAAAAGTTAAAATTCTAAGCAACTGTACTAGTTAATTCAGTATTAAAATCCATGTTGATCACAAATGATCCAGAAATAATATTAAAGAGCAAACCTGTAGAAAAATTACACATCAGTGCCCTTTTAGATGTATATGGATGATTAACTTTGAAATTGAAAGAGTGTTTATGAATCCTGGTCACTCTTTAAATGTATAAAGTCATATTATATTAGTGATTGTTGTTAAATAATTACAATATGTGGTAATTTATATTATATAAATGATATAATTTATATGTTTATCTATGTTACAATGTTGCTGTACATTTTATAGTCCCATAGCATTTACAAACCAGTTTCACATAAAACTTCTCATTCAATTCCCTTAGCAAGTCTACAAGGCTGCTGTTAACTCAATTATTATTATTCCCATTTTCCAGTTGAGGAAACTGAGTCTGAGTGGTTGTACCTGGCTCATATAGTTGGACTTCTGAGTGGCAGAGGTTAGTAAGAATCCAATCATCTAAGCTGATTACTTAATAACAAAATAAGAGACTTCATACAAAATAAGCAATTCTATTATATGGCTGTTATTATCTAAATAGTACTTCTTAACGGAATGAAAAAGAGGAGAAACAGCATGCTTTTGTAAATGGTTTTAATGAAGGTTCTGTTAGAAGGAATTGGTTATTTTTCTGGTTGCATTCATCATAGCACAATTAAAAAACTTACATGAATTAGAAAAAAACATTCTCTTTGTTACAGTATATTCTGCAATAAAAAATATTTTTAAGAAGTCAACCATTGCTTTCAATCCAGGTGTAAAAAAAACAAAACTGTCAATGAGCAACTTCAGAAATAGTATTTTTTAAATGATGCCATTTTGTATTCTGACACTTCTGCAACAGAAAGGGGAGAACATTTTGCGTTAAACAATGAGGATGTGTCCTTAGTTTCCTTCTCTGAGCTTTGCCATTTGAAATTTGCCTTTATTTTATGTACATACAACTCCAGACATGTGCTAAGACACAACCTTCAGACACTATTTGCTAGAAAGATGCAAATTGAAGACCTGAAATCTAACATGCAATAAATCAAAAATAAGCAGCACAAGCAGCACATAAGGGGACACCTTCTTTCCTTAATCTGTAAAAGTCAAATGTCACAGTTGATGCATCGACCAAACTGCAATGGAAAATGTGTTCATTTCAGATGCTGAGTCAGGAACACCAAGGCTGTGTGAGCAGAGGATGACAGATGGAGACTCCCAACTTCTAACTCCATCTTGGGAAAGGAATAAATGGAATTTTCTCAGGGCTCACCCACAAGGGTGACTTTTTTTAAGGCTTTGGGAGATTTAAAAATAAAAGTTGAAATTTTCAGAAAATGCCTCCCTAAGAGTTGGTTATAGGACATCCAAGCCTACAGGCAACTGTAAATGTGTTGCTTTTGCTGGAATTAAAGTTTAGGAGCTTCCCAAGGGATGGTCAAAACAAAGCAATGCTTTCCAGCATGTGAGACAGGTCCACTGATGAACAATTATTCTAAGTATATGCAGAAAAACTTCATTGTTCATTTGCTTGTTTTCATTTTACTTGCTAACATTTTGAGTATGCATTTGATGAATATAAAATCCCTCGGTTTCTGCAGGCAATTGGTTCCAGGACCCCCAGGGATACCAAAATCCATGGATGCTCAAGTCCCTTATAGAAGATGACATATTACAGTCGGCCCTCTGTATCCTCAGATGGGGAATGGGGGATACAGAAGGCTGCCAGTACATAGCAAATATAGCAAGCATATTAAACTTGGAAGATTGGGGGTTATTAGGACAAAAATAAAATAAAGGGAAATAGTAAGAAATAATGATCCGGATAACACAGGATTTGATTCCTTTAGACTTCTTGTATAGACACTAATCCCATCATGAGTGCTCCATCCTTCTGATCTAATTACCTCCCAGAGACCCCATCGCCAAACACCATCGCATTGGGAATTAAGGCTTCAGTATATGAATTTCGGTGGGACACAAACATGCAGTCCATAACATTGCCTGCCCAAAGGTACATAAGTAGTAAGTGACACAGCTCATGGAAAGGCAAACACTCTTAAATGCTAGGATATTCTGCATAAGCATGGAAACTGGGCAGTCCTACTCCATACTGATCTCTTCACCAGAATCATCTGACTTGTGAAAATGCACTGACTTTGAATCACAAGGGATATGGTCAGGGTATCCGCATTTTTATTTAAGTGTATTGGGTACTTCTTATGTTTAAGACTCAAAGCTATAGACTGTATCTTTACAATAGAGGTACATGTACAGCCCCTAAGAATAGAGATTGTTCAAAAGTTCAGATGATTTAGTTCTTTCTTTCTGTGAACGTATGCTTTCTTGGCTTTTCCAGAGATGTTTTCTAGATCAATGAATTCAAATTAGCTATTAATACAATTGTAACCCCACACCTTCCACCTGCATATTATTTGGTAGCTGCTAAAGAACTTTTGTATATATTCTCTCATCTAAGCCTGTGAGACTTCCCTGAGACCAGCAAGCCAGGTACAAATTTACATGTGAGAAAAGGAAGGCTCTGGGACATGAAATTACTCAGTTATTAACAAATAGAAAGTAGTTGGTCAGCTGTCTAGAGAGTCTAATTCTTAGTCTTGTCTTATTTTTGGCAGCTTCTCCAGTTCCATCAAGAATTGAGAAAGTATACTGTAAGCCAAATCTTTGAGACCACTTGCCCTGAGCAAATGTCCAGCTGATAACTGAGAATTAAACCTGAGCAGAGGTAGCCATTGCTATAGTAATTCCCCCAGTTCACATTTGGCTGTAACCTCAGACTTGTTGCTTTCACCTAAAACTCTCCTTTAAAAACAAAAGTTGGAACCATGGTGATATAGAGGAAAAGGCCTGCCAAGGTGAAAAGGGTGGGCTTTTCTCCCATCCTTTATCATCCCTCACCACACATGACCCAGGTCAGTGTCACCTGACATCTCTAGTCAACTACGGGGGCAGTCAATGTAGAAAACATGGAGAATAAACTCTCCAACACACTGGGATATAATTCCTGCCATTATTTTATTGATTTGAGTTTGCTTTAGTTTTATTGTTTTTCTCCCTTTCTTTTTTCTCTTTCCCTTTCTTCCTTGCTTTCTTTCTTCCTCTCTTTCTTTCTTTCTTCCTCTCTTTCTTCCTTTCTCTCATTCTTTCTTTCTCTCTTTCTTTCCCCCTTTCTCTCTTCCTCCCTTTCCTTTCCTTTCTGTTTATTTATTTTCTTTATTCTTTACTCCTTTCTTACAATGAATTTTAGTGGAACAGGATTTTGAGATGTGCTAATTAATAGTTTTGAAATTAAAGATATTATATTCACTTTCAATCCTCTAAGATCCAGAAACATATGAAAAACCCACTCCTTTTTATTAAAGTATAAAAATGGTTTATTTTGTAAGTTATTTTAGATTGCATTTTATCATAGAAATTTAAACATCAATTAAAAGCAAATTACTTACATTATGAATTATCACAACCTAAAATAAACATCTCTCTAGATAGCATTTACATATCTCCCTTGGACAAACATGTAATATACAATACCAATAGGAGAAAGTTTGTATTAAAAATAGGCATTGTATATGTTTCTTACTGTCTTTAACACATCAAAATTATAGTTTGTTTCCAACAACAAATAAGTAGCCAGATATCTTCAGAATTAGAGGTTTGAAAAATACTATCAAAGGATGTTCTCATTAATTCTCTCAGCTTCTGCTAAAGTTTACAGGAGTAAAAATGTGAAAATTGAATAAGAGGATATCCCATGGAACATTCTTATAAAAAGTGAAAGTGCCAAAGAAGAATAGTAGCTATGTTATTTTTGATTTTTAAAATATATTAGAGAGATTGTTATTCCCTCATCACCACAACATCTGACTACATTCAAAGAGCTTAATGAAAGAGATGAGTCTATGTGTTACATTAAAAAAAAAGAATTTTGTACAAGCATGTACTGTGAAAGAGATAAACAAATTACTTTCACACAGTGCTATGTCAAAGAGATTAATTCTGGCACAGATGTACTTGTTGGCACTGGCTATAATACAAGTATTGTATATTTCCCTCAAAATTGCTAGTATTCTACCAAGTAAATAAATGCCATTTTTAAAAGGCCAAGGACCTTGAGGAAACTAATAAACATCAGAAAGCAAGAATGCATGTATTTATCTGGTCGTTTATTTTAAAACTCAGAGTTAACATGCATTCCATATTAGGTAGTATCACTGTTTAACTGTTTTTATAGGTCAAAGTGGGTAACTATCAGCAATTCATATGGTTCAACCTAGTAGAATATCTATTATCAGGTAACAGCATTCTTGATTAATTGTCCAAGTAACATAGATTTCATAGTACAAGCTCAAAACCACAAAGTAATAGGAGGTTGACCTACAATATTCACATGCGTTCCAAGGTAGAATTAAATCTTATACTCTAGTTACAAAATCTTTTATTGGCTATTATCCACTTTGTTGGTTTCTTGCCTGTTATTTGATTTGTCCAAATCAAGTTCACTTGTGGCTTAAAACATTTATAGGCATACATGTGATATCATGTACACAACAATAACTTTCTTTTAGTCATGATGATACCAATTCCATGTTGGTCATGGCTTCATAAAAACTTATTTCTGTATCTTACTCAAGTGGTGGTGGTGTGAAAAAAGTTTCCATAAGGAAAATTACATTTTATGTGCTGTCCTTAATGACATGTTCTTATTAAGTCATCTCACCTCCCTAATTTAGTATGGTATGGAAAGCATCTAAGAAAATCATGATTAAGGATCTTACTTGAAATGAGAGAACTAAATTCTGTTAAGCTATCTAAAAGAGACAAAGCCACAGACATTGAAACAAGAGGAGTTATAAGTTAGGGACCATCTTTACACAATATTAGGAAAGAAAGGATGTGTGCTGGGTATTCTCTGAAGCTCTCTCACCTACCTAAACTCTATCTGGCAGAGTATTCTTTACTCCTTTCTACCCTGCTCTCACCAATGTCCTCGGGCTTCATGTTGGTTTAGACCCATGGCAGGCATCGGGAAGAGACTAAAGGACAGTAATGTGGGAGAAGGTGAAGGAATTATCTCTCCACACAGTCTGCTGCTGGTCCCTTCCAGGCTTGCTGAACTTCAGCAGAATCTGCTTTCTTCCATGTCTCAGCTTCAAGTGAAAGGCCCCTCTTCCACAGGTTTAATTTATGTAAAGTTCTAATGACACTGTCCCCTCCCCTTCCCACTTCAGTCCTAAGAATGATAATGGCTTCATTCTGGTGCGAGTTTCTGAGTGTGTCACTAACTTTTGTTTGTTTCCTTATCCCTACTCATACCTCTGTAATTTAGATTCTTTTCAGCTAAACTCTTTGATGATGTTATGTGTTTATTTACAATACTTGGAAGGCACAGCTTTTTATTTGTTTCTTATAAGCTTCGAATACTGTTTGCAATATTTATAATATTATAAGTAAGCAGGCAAACAAACAAATACATACATTAAAAGAAATGGAGATTACAAGCAGTTGAGAAGACTTCTGGAAATGCTTTAGTCTGACACGTGGGGAAACTTTTAAAGCAGTGGTTTTACTGTATTATTTTCAAAGAATTTTTTGGGTTTAATTTTAGTAATATATTTTATTTAACCAAGTATTCCAAAAATATTACTAGTTCATCATGTAAAAATCAGTATAAAATTATTAATAAGGTATATTACATTCTTTACATGAAGTATTTGAAACCCAGGATATATTTTATACTTACAGCACAGCCAGCCCCTGGAGGGCTTGGTAAGACACTTGTATTACAGAGAAAGAAATAAATCCTAAACATTGAGAAATTTGCCATTTCAGTTTTGGAGGTCCACTGGTCAGAGGTATACCATGACATCCCCTCCAAAGCAAACAACCAATTTCTATATCTTGCTTCCTTTACCACAAAGTAAAAAATATCAACACCTACTATGTCCCAGAGTAATTTTTTTATTGAAGTATAATCGATTCACAATATTAGTTTCAGGTGTACAACATATTGATTCAATATTTTTATAGATTATACTCCATTAAAAGTTATTACTAGATAACAGCTATATTTCCCTGTACTGTACAATATATCCCTGTTGCTATTTATTTTATGCATAGTAGTTTGTGTCTCTTAATCCCATACCCCTATCTTGTCCCTCTCCACTTCCCTCTCCTCACTGGTAACCACTAGCTTGTTCTCTATATCTGTGAGCCTGTTTCTGTTTTGTTTTATGCATTTGTTTGTTTTATTTTTTAGTTACACATATAAGTATTAACAAAGAGTATTTGTCTTTCTTTATGGATGAGTAATATTCCAGTGTGTGTGTGTGTGTGTGTGTGTGTGTGTGTGTGTGTGTATACCACATCTTCTTTATCCATTCATCTGTTGATGGACACTTGTGTTGCTTCCATATCTTGGATATTATAAATAATAAAATGCTGCTATGAACATTGGAGTTCATGTATCTTTTTGAATAAGTGTTTTCATTTTCTTCTGTTACATACCCAGCAGTGGAATTGCTGGATCATATGGTACTTCTATATTAGTTTTTTGAGGAACTTCCATGCTGTTTCCCATTGTGGCTGTATCAACTTACATTCCCACTAACAGGGTACTAGGACTCTATTTTTTCTACATCTTCACCAACATTTGTTATTTGTAGACTTTTTGATGTTAACCATTTTTACAGGTTTAAGGTGATATCTCGTTGTGGTTTCAATTTGTATGTCTCTGATGATTAGAGATTTTGAGCTTTTTTTTTTGGTATATACTGAATGCATACTTTATTTATCTATTTATTTATTTATTACAAATATTACCATGTATATGTCTTTATGCTTAATTAATATTTAGGGCATTTATTTATTTTTTTATTTTAACATCTTTATTGGAGTATAATTGCTTTACAATGGTGTGTTAGTTTCTGCTGTATAACAAAGTGAGTCAGCTATACGTATACATATATCCCCATATCCCCTCCCTCTTGTGTCTCCCTCCCTCCCACCCTCCCTATCCCACCCCTCTAGGTGGTCACACATCACTGAGCTGATCTCCCTGTGCTATGCGGCTGCTTCTCACTAGCTGTCTATTTTACATTGGGTAGTGGATATATGTCCATGCCACTCTCTCACTTCATCCCAGCTTACCCTTGCCCCTCCCCGTGTCCTCAAGTACATTCTCTATGTCTGCATCTTTATTCCTGTCCTGCCCCTATGTTCTTCAGAACCTTTTTTTTTTTTTAGATTCCATATATATGTGTTAGCATACAGTATTTGTTTTTCTCTTTCTGACTTACTTCACTCTACATGACAGACTCTAGGTCCATCTGCCTCACTACAAATAGCTCAATTTCGTTTCTATTTATGGCTAAGTAATATTCCATTGTATATATGTGCCACATCTTCTTTATCCATTCTGGAGATTTTGAGCATTTTTTATGTGCCTGTTGCCATCTGTATGTCTTCTTTGGAAAAATGTCTTTTCAGGACTTCTGCTCATTTTTTAACTGGGGTGTTTGGTTCTTTTAATATTGAGTTGTATGAGCTATTTATGGATTTTGGATATTAATCCCTTATCGGTCATATCATTTGTAAATAGTTTCTCCCATTCAGTAGTTTTTCTTTTCATTTTTTCAATAGTTTCCTTTGCTGTGCAAAAGCTTTTAAGTTTAATTAGGTCCAATTTGTTTATTTTTGCTTTTCTCTCCCCCACCTTAGGAAACAGATCTGAATAAACATTGCTACAATTTATGTCAAAAAGTGTTCTGCCTATGTTCTCTCCTAGTGTTATGGTTTCAAGTCTTACATTTAGTTCTTTAATCCATTTTGAGCTCATTTTTTGTATATGGTGTAAGAAAATGTTCTAATTTCACTTTTTTACCCATAGTGGTCCAGTTTAATCAGCACTACTTATTAAAGAGACTGTTTTTTCTCCATTGTATATTCTTGCTTCCTTTGTTGTAGATTAACTGACCCTAGGCATGTGGATTTATTTCTGGGCTCTCTATTTTGTTCCACTGATCTATGTTTCTACTTTTGTGCCAGTACCATGTTGTTTTGATTACTCTAGCTTTGTAGTATAGTCTGACATCAGGGAGTCTGATTCCTCCAGCTTTACTCTTTTATCTCAAGATTGCTGTGGCAAGTCAAGGGTTTTCTCTTGTTCTTTCACCTGAAACAAATTCCTCTATCTTCTCATTTTGCTTAACTTTTCTATATGAAATTAGGTGGAACCATTACCCATTGCAGTCTTGAAGGGGTGTCCTTGTGTAGGAGCATCCTTATGCAGTCTGCATGTGCCCAGTGGCTTTGGTAGGAGAGCTGGATTTGATGTGAACAAAAGTCGCATCTTTCCTCAGAGTGTGCTGGCGGCTATCGTCTTGGTAGGAATTGGGGCTGGAGATGGTGGGGCTGAGGTGAGAGCTAGGTGTGAACTGGAGCTTCTCCTCTGCCCAGAGGTCATCACTGCCTATTGGGTATGGGACCAGGTCTTCAGAGTAGAAGGCTTGAGGGTCAGGTCTGAGCTGGTTCTGTTCCTCTTAAGTGTGTGCTCTCCCACTCCCAGCACCAGCATCCCTGTCCCAGAGGGAAGCAGTGCTGGAGCAAGAGGAGCTAGTGTGGCTGTTTGGTGTGGGTATGGGTATGGGCTGTGTGGCCCTAGCTGCAGTCAGCGACCCACAGTGCTTCTGATGCAGTGCCTGTGTAAGTGCCAGTATTGGCTGCCCCCACCCTATTCAGATGTCCCTCTGGGTCTGAGCTGCTTTTGTGCCTCACAGCTGCTTTTGAGCCTCCCTTTAGCCCCTGTGGCCTTCACCCTAGTGGAGCTACAGTCAGAAAGCAAGTGGGACCAGAATGGTTGCTTGGGGCAAGCTGGGTCATGTGTCAGGGTGGTCACCAGAAACCTACCAGCAACCCATGCAGTTTCAATCCTTCCTCTTTGTCCTATTTTGGGAGTAAGGAAGTATGTGTGCACTCCTCACAGCAGAGTCCAGGCTTCCCACATCCTTCCTATTAGTACCCCTGGCCCTCCAACCAGACAAGGAGACTCATTTTCCCCCAGGGATGAGGTGCCCAACATGTGACTTGAACCACTTACTCCCCAGACAGAGGATGTCTACCCATATAACCCCCAATTCTTCTTAGTCTCTCCCCAGGGCACAGGTCCCCAACTAATCACTTCTCTTCCCTTCCTACCTGATCCCATGTGTATCTTTCTTACAGCCTGGGTTGTACAGGAGTCTTTCTTCCAGTCTCCGGTTAGTTTTCAGTGAGAAGTGTTCCACATGTAGATGTATTTTTGATGTGTTCATGGGGGGAGGTGAGCTCTGCTTCCTCCTAGTCTGCCATATTGATCTCCCCCCAGTGACTTTTTTTTTTTTTTTTGGTTATAAGATTAGTCAAGAAGTTATCAAAAAGGATAAATTTGATTATAGTATCTTCATTCATTCAAGAAATAACTAATAATACAGCTGTAAATAAGGTGGATAATGCCTAGCCTCGTGGAGGTTATTATCATGCTGGCAATTAAGTCTTTAAACAAATAATTACACATATGGCAATTCTTATATTTATTAAGAGAGAAATACAGTGGAAACTAATCTGGGTAGAAGGCAATGACTTATAAACTGAAAACTGAAGGATGCATTAACTAGGTGCAGATAAAAAAGCAAAAGCAGCCCAGATCTGCATGAAGCCTCTGTGATGTGAAGGAGCACAAGGTAATTGAACCACTGAAAGGAGTCCAAGGTGACTATATCACAGAGAGATAAGTAAGATATGGTAAGATATGAGACTAAGATTGCAATGAGAGTGATATAATTTTAAGACCTTGTGGTTAAAGATTTTAGAGGCTCTTCTAGGAGCAATGGTAAACCATTGATGGATATTAGAATAGCAGCAACATGATAAAATCTGAGTTTGTAAAGACAACTGTAGCTGCTTAGAGAAGAAAGAAAAAAGAGGTAGGATGTTGAGGCAGCAACAGTGGATAAGAGGAGACCAAGTAGGGCTTCCCTGGCTTCCCTGGTGGCGCAGTGGTTGAGAGTCTGCCTGCCGATGCAGGGGACACGGGTTCGTGTCCCGGTCCGGGAAGATCCCACATGCCGCGGAGTGGCTGGGCCCGTGAGCCATGGCCGCTGGGCCTGCGTGTCCGGGGCCTGTGATGGGAGAGGCCCATCCGTGATGGGAGAGGCCACAGCAGTGAGAGGCCCGCATACCACAAAAAGAAAAGAGGAGATCAAGTAAACTACAATATTGATTTAGAATAGGATGTTACATATGGAGAGATGTAAGCAAAACTGAGGGAATGGCGATTAACTGAGTATGGTCGGAGATAGAAGGAGACATCAGAGATGATAACCAGGATTCCACATTGAACAGAATATTTGATGATGGTGTAGTCTATTGAGGTAGAGAATCCTGGGTAAAGAGCAGGTTTGTGGTGAAAGAGAACTGATTTGACTTTGAAAAGTTGAGTTTGAGGCATTTAACACATGGACCAAGTCAGCAGTTGAGTTTGAGAGATGTAAGGATAAGACATTGCCTAGAAAAAGAGCACTGAGGGAAGGGTCAAGCTCAGGGTGGAATGTCAACCTTTGAAGATTGAGTAGAAGAGGAAGAGACAGCCAGGGAGAGCAGCAAGGAGTGACCAGGGAGTTTAATGAAAATGAAAAGTTTCTGGTGTCAGTGGAGTCAAAGCAAGAAATTCTTCCAAGAACAATCAAATGCCTTGGATGTGGTTGAGATTTTACCTAAGATAATGAAAGATTACTTTTTGGATTTTGTGATACTGCGGTCATTGGTGGCATTAGCGTGGTCAGTTTTGGAGTGGAAAGTGGAAGCAGAAGATAATTTGCAGCTCAGTAAGTGGAGAAAATGAGTAGAGACAACTCCTAAAATGCTTGACTGAGAGAGAAGAGTAAAGAGCAGAAGTGGGAAGGGACATAAAATAGAGGGAGTTTTTTTTTTGTTTTTGTTTTTGTTTTAAGATAAGAAGCAAGATTATCTGAGATAAGAATGTTCACATAGGATAACAAGTTGAAGACTCAGGAGACACCAGGTAATGTAAAGTACAGTAGATAAAGATTTCTGAGATGGCAGGAAGGGAAGGATTTGAGGAAAAGTGAAGGAACTGGGCGTGGACAGAAGATGGTATATTACCCTCATTGTAGTAGATAGGTACATTTGGTTTCAGGAATTGAAAGCCTTCCTCTCTGGGAGCTTATACTTTATCTGTAAGGCAATTACTGAGAGTGAAAAAGGGTGGAAGGCTAGAGGTTTGACAATACTGTGGAGTAATGAAATAAACATTATGTTAAATGGAATTCTAAGTCATTTAGAAAAAATGAAAAGAAAAAAGCATTGCCAAGCAACACTGAAGTTTCATTTAACTTTAGTGACCATAAATTTAGAAGTACCAATCGGATAAGTTTTGTACAGTGCTTTTTCAACAAAGTGCAGTGTGCCCAACAAGGGAGCACTGTTGCCCCAATGACAGAGAACCTCTCATCTCCTGCTACATCTCTGTGTGAATTTGTGTATATCCCTGTAAATCACCACACCCATCCATGCACCCATGTACTGACACCATATAAAGATGAGTCTCTAAGAGTCTTATCCTCAAAAAGAGTCTCAAATCCACTCTCCCTAACCCATTTCTAATTCACAAACTATTTATTGGACCTTGGGATCATTTTGTGTTTGTAGGCACGGTTCATCTCTCGAACACTAATTTATATTGCTTCCACCTGTGATGATCATTCAGATTGTCCTTCAGCATGTGCTATCTCATGCACCCATAAAGGAAATAGTTTCCATGTGAAAATTAGGAGTGGTCTTTTGTCACTGACCTAAGCCCATGTGCAGGGTAAATAACTCAGTTATGCTGTCTGTACAACCCAGACTTCTTGTTTACCTTCTTCCAACACATCTTTCCTGTTACCTTAGGGTTAAAAATGTTATTCATTATTTCTAACAACAAACCCCCCATAGAAATGCCCTATCTAATACAGATTTTCCAATCCTGAAATCAAATTTGTGACCAATTCAAAGCTTGTCTAATATCGAGTGAGGGAAGGAGACTCTATAGAGGATTTGAATCAAGTTATTCTGAAGTGATCCTCTGCGACTTCACTCACTAAATCCAAGGACTAAAAGGGACCAAGAAAGAGGAGAGCAGGTAAACCTTGTTTCAAGTAGACCCAAACTGTACAAATGTTAGCTTTTCAAGCCTTCTCAAGAAAGTGAACTTTAAACATTTAGGCACCATGGTTTCCTTTTGAAATCTGACGAAATTTACAAATACTCTCCCTGAAAAATGCACACACAATCATATGCATATGAATTTTTATTACAGTTTTAAGAGTTTCCCAGATACCCTAAGTATCATTCATGAGTATTGGTTCATAGCTCTCCAAGTAAATGATCAGTATTCAGAGGAAAATCAGCACATTCTTTGAGATTTCTTCAATCAGGCATTCTAGACACTAACTCTGCAAACCACTCAGAATTATATTTGTCCCAAGAGGTGTGGGGGAGAAAAATAATCACCCTCCACATTTTCATAATACCTGTCTTAACAAGGTAGCATGTTTCTCATAATCCAGACCTCAAAAATTAGAGTAAACCTTTACATTTTTTAATGATACATATTGAAAAATTTAACATGTTTTTTAAACTAATTATCATAATTAAGAAAAACTTGTAGAGATGGAAATGAAATTAGAGAATCACAAATCCATGCTGGAGATGTAGATTCTGGGTAGGCTTACCAAGCATCTTGGTTTGCGCAGGTATAAGAAGTGTTCCCAGGATATAGGATTTTCAGCACTAAACCCAGCAAATCCCTGGAAAACAGAGACGAATTGGTCATTCAAATAGGTAGATGACTTTATTCCTTCTTAACCAATGTAGCATGGCACAGAAAACTAGCCTCTGGCTTAATCAATTCAAATTTGTGCTTAGGAAAAATTACAAGGGGTAATAATTAAATTTATTGTAAGTTTACTTTGTGATAGGCAGAGATTAACACTTCCATGTGGAATATCACTTTTAAATCTAAGTTATAATAGAGGTATTATTATTACTACATCTTAAGGATGAGATTCAGTAATTAGTCCAAGGTCAGGTAGTGAGCAAGTAGAAAGTCCAGCATTCAAACACAAGAAACATGACTCCTGGGCTTGAGATTTTGGGGTTTTTTTTTTAACATCTTTATTGCAATATAATTGCTTTACAATGTTGTGTTAGTTTCTGCTGTATAACAAAGTGAATCAGCTATATGTATACATATAACCCCATATCCCCTCCCTCTTGCGTCTCCCTCCCACCCTCTCTATCCCACCTGTCTAGATGGTCATGAGGCACCAAGCTGATCTCCCTGTGTGATGCAGCTGCTTCTCACTGGCTATTTTACATTTGATAGTGTATATATGTCAGTGCTACTCTTTCACTTCGTCCCAGCTTATGCTTACCCCTCCCTGTGTCCTCAAGTCCATTCTCTACATCTGTGTCTTTATTCCTGCCCTGCCCCTAGGTTCATCAGAGCCTTTTTTGTTTGTTTGTTTAGATTCCATCTATATGTGTTAGCATACAGTATTTGTTTTTCTCTTTCTGACTTACTTCACTCTGTATGACAGACTCTAGGTCCATCCACCTCACTACAAATAACTCAATTTCATTTATTTTCATGGCTGAGTAATATTCCATTGTATATATGTGCCACATCTTCTTTATCCTTTCATCTGTTGATAGACACTTAGGTTGCCTCCATGTCCTGGCTATTGTAAATAGTGCTGCAATGAACATTGTGGTACATGATTCTTTTTGAATTATGGTTAGATTTCTTGACTATTATTGTATGAAAGTACAATAACTAGCCTATTAAAAACCCAAGTTTTAAAAACCTTTGAGAACACATGAGGATATTTAGGTTTGCACTGAAGACTGGACAGTTTAAATATAAAGACAAAGGTATTCACCCCTATAGATACAGTAGAGACTATTTCTAATTAATTCTCCTCCCAAACCTTTTTTTCTACCAAACACAACATGAGTCTCCTGTATATTTTGAAAGACATGCTGTTAATGTCCAAGCATAAACTGGACAACCATCTATTGGGCTGTTATATAGTAGATTTATTCATCATGTGAGTATGAATTGATGACTACTAATAACCTTTCCAATTAGAATTTCTCTAAGTCTGTGAATTTCTAAACTTATACAAACTCTTAATTTTCAAAATGTCATTTCCAATTCTATACATAGTTTAAGTGCAGAATTAAACCCTACTGGCATTTATGAATCAGGCTAGGGCATTCCACTTATTTCTACAGCAGCAAGTATTTGAAATGTTGGAAAGGCTTGGGAACTGTGTGAGATGAGAAGCTTCCCCCGACACAGATAAAATATAATGTTCTTTTAAAGTAAGGCCAACCAAAAGAAGACACCATCTGTAAAATTTTTAAATCAGGTATTCATCATTTCAATTTTAAGAATATAAAGGCAACCCAGCTGGATGATTCATTGGGACAACATCACTGAAGGCAATCTGGTCTTATATTGAACACACCTGCTGGAACTGGAAGGGAGACAGAATAAGTAAAAGAATTTTTATCTTCCAATATTATCCAGAAATATTACAGTAAAAATAGTTGGCAACATTTTTCTATACAGTCCAAATTGAATGAATATGTCTGGCTTTGTTTCATTTTATTTCTCGTTGTAGGATGTGTCCACAATGGAAATTCCCAAACTGACCTTCCTAGCTACAATAATAGTTCAGTCAAATGGTATGATTCACTAAATAAAAGAAAACAAAGGTTTAAAAGTGTTTGGTTTAATCATTCAAAGATTAAACTCATCTATCACTCAGTAGAATCAATTGTTTATGCATGTAAACATAGCTTTTATTTTAAAAATTCTCAAAGAGAATTGAACTTACATGAGGAAAAAGGATAGGCAACATTGATTATAGTCAAGAAAAAATGCAACATTTAAGATGAGCAGTAAGTAAAATTATTAGGAAGTGAGAAGGGGGAAAAGGAGGAATTGGTTTTAACTTCCAGCTTTGATTTGACTCTCCTTTCCAATCACTTACCATTTCTCATACCCCTTTCCTTTTTCTATTATATGGAAATTAGAAGGAAAAACTGATAGGTTCAAAACGAGTAAAGAAGACAAGGTGTCTAAAGAAAGAAAAGGATAAATAAAGTTGGAGCCTTGTCCTGGAGCTCTCTTTCTACATGAGAAGTTTGAAGAGCATCATTTCCTTCAAGGAAACAGGGCATTTTGTCAGCATGGTGCTCCCTGATTTTTTTACTGCTAGCATTTCATTCACCACTGGCACCAGCTGGAGTCAACCCAAAGCATGCTTCCTCCCCAGAACCGACTAAACTACCATGATGTTCCCAGCATGGCTCATCCTCCTACCATCTACCTCCATCCTGGGTGTAGATGATTTAGGAGCTTTGGGAAGCTGGGATAGAATCACATTTTCAGTTTTGTTCCTGCTAATCCTTTAAATCCTTTAAATTATGTCAGTTTACTTGCATTTTCATCTCCTTCTCTTGTGTCAGATTATTGCTAAAATGCCACATTCTCAGGGAGATTTTCCCTGACATTTAAAACATCAGCATCCACCACTACTCAGCTGCCTACTCTTCATTCTGCTTGTTTTCCTCTCACATTGATTATTATTGAATGTATCATGTATGTTCATAAGTAAGTTTATAAGTAAATTTACCTATTGCTTTTCTCCCCCTACCCTGCTCATTTCCATTAAAATCCACAAGGCAGACACTTACATCTGTCTTGTCTATTGCTGTGTCTGTGAACCTGGCATGTAGTAGGCACACAATAAATGTCAATTACTGGAATTAATTATTTGTCTTGTCCCCTATATCTGGGTCATAGCAGAAGCATCCTACTTTGGTTACCTCTATCTCTTTGAGAGCAACAGATAATATAATGATGAATATAGGACCCATGTGTGACAAGGAGATACAGTCTGGATTTTGGAGGTTGGAGACCTGGTTTTGTATCACTACTACAACCTGAGCTTTGAACTCTGAGCTTTAGCTTCCTCTTCTGTAAAGTGAGAAATCATTAAAATCATACCCTCTTTTCATCTCAAATAATTTATTTGAAAAATACATACATAGTAAAATTTTATAGAAATATTGGTTATTTCTGTTTAACAAGAAAATCTGCCTGCTTTATCTGAAGTAGTAAGTAGCATATGGGAGCCTACAAACTGTATTAAGACATATCTTTCTTGGATATGATCTATGGTTCTAATTGGCTGGACACCTGAAAGAATTTACTTATGTTCCCAAGCAGTCCTCTTTCTCGAGTCCCTAAGTTTAGAGACTTAGTTGGCCATTGTAGCTAAATTATATAATATCATCTATCTTTTCTACATAATGCTATGATGAACTAAAATAATTACAACTTTATATTCAGTATGCATTTTTCAAATCATATAACCTGTTCTTTAGCAAATGCACTTTAAAATTTTGAGAAGGAAGTCATTCTTTGATATGTTTATTGTCACTTGAGAACAATTGGTGTGGTAAGCTTATTGTCTGGAGAGAAAATTGTTATTTGACTTTATAGAATATCCTACTTTTCATACCATGGGTATAACACTTCATTTTAGAAATGTGGTACTCTAATATTGTAGGAGCATGAAAAGGAGGCGATTTCAGTCACTACTTAAGAATCATGAGCTCAGAGGACATCTAAAAAGTCTTTAAGGAACAAAAAACCTGGAAATGAGGGGGGGAATGACTGGATATATTTTTACCTTTTATTTGAAGTCCTTCTGACTTCCCTTCTCACTTGATTTAGATTCATTGCTCAGTATTAATTCTGAGGCTAAGGAAAAATAGGCTGCAGGGGAAGTTACAACAAGCTGAGAAGCAGATAAGTCTATACAACTACACTCTAAAGCTCATGGAAAATTTCAGTGTCATTTGCTTTCATGAGTCATGATGTCTCATCTGCAAGTTAGTCCCTCAAAACCTGACACAAATAGTGCCTTGCTAGAGCTGTTACTTCTGCTGAGGACTGAATGTAGACTCATTTGATTCTTACCATTATCTTAGTCAATCTTTCTTATTGCTCTAGAAGCTCCTTTCACAAAGCTGATAGAGGCTTCCCATTCTGCCTTGTATTAATCTGAATGGATAGAGTGACTCAAAGAAAAACAACCACAGATAGTAGCAGTAGAGTATATAGAGGTCACTGATCCAATCCACTTATCATAAAGAAAAGAAAACTAGGGTCAAAGAAGGCTGAGTGATTTGTTCAGAGTGAGACGTGGAGTTGAAATGAAGAATGACGTGTTTGTGTCACGTCTAACGCTCTTACCACATAATATTCTCTACCTTGAGTGTTTCTTTTGACCTACTTGAATATTTCTAAATGTTAGATTGGAGGAATAGAATAATTCGTTACATATTCATCAAAGAAAGGGCAAACTACACAGTTAGGGTAATTAGGGCAGACATTTATTCCTTAAATGGGAAAATACACAGGAAGTATTTAGATCAGTGGTTGGCACTTACCAATTACTCAATTAGTGTTAATCAACATATATTTATTAGGTGTTAGGTCTGAGTTATTTGTGAACTGTCTTAGAATTGAACAACATGAATCATCTATATAACCATGCCTTAGCTCTTGTGACATTGGAAAATCTACCTAACTTGTACAATTCACTTTCCTCATCTATGAAAAGGGAAAGCCAATATGAATCATCCAGCGTTGCAATAATAATACCTGGAATTTAAAAGATGTTCATAAATGGTGGTTGTTATTATTAAAATCTCTCATATCCTCAGCATGATAGCAACTAATGACTCACTATTTCAATCCATCTTTGATAAATTGAGACAGACTGAAATCGACAAATGTCTCACCTCCCTCTACCTCCTACCACAGGGAAAGACCATTTCCCTGCCCCCTTGATGTTAGGTGTGACCATGGGACTTTCTCTGACATATTAGCAAAAGTGATATGCATCATTCCTAGGTGGAAGCACATAAAAGCCACTGCATGATTTTTGTACTGTCTTTCTTCTATGCTTTGACTGGTATTCTGGATGATCCCAACCTACATCAACCTAGGGACCTCAATGAGGACCGCATGGGACAGAGAGACCTGTCACTGAAAGATGGACATATAACGTGAGCAAAACACAGCTTGTCTTATTTTCTGTCCATGTAACTTGGAGATTTTATTTTCCTTACTGCAGTATAACCTAGACTATCCTGATGATACAAGAAGACATTTCAAAGTTAAATCTTTGATAACTATTCACCCAATGACATCTATGTAAATCCTTACTATTACTGAACTTTTCCTACAACAATTCCATATGACTTATTAATTCTGTCCCTCATATATGTCAACAGATTCATTCAATAATATTTTCTGAGAGCACACTGTATTCCCTCATTTCTAAGACATAGCTTTTGCATAGTAGCCATGTAGCAGATGCTTGTTAAGGTAAACTGTCAAATTGAATTAGAACATGTCATTATTACTCAGAAGACCTCATATTATTGTTTCTTTTTGGGTAAGTAATAACCAGTCTGCCATTCTGGATCTAGAAGAATGAAACAGACATCCATCAACCTAAAATGTTTAAGCCCAGTTTCACCTGTAGGTAGGTACTACTGATGTCCATCAGAATTCCCTTTTGTAAACTTTGAGTGCTATATATGATTGGGCTGAATGCAAAGTGGATATAAAAAATTATATATATATATACCTTAGGTCAAAGTATGAAATTTATGTTTGGCTCTTGTCTGCCCTTCCAGTGTCACATTCTGCCTTCCTAGTACTCCCCAAACAACTTTGGACATATATGTAATGGATTTTAACTGTTCATAAAACTATATGGCATTCCAGTTTTTCTTGTCCCTGATACCCCATTTCAGTCCATGTCATTCAGCCCCAGGATTAGCCAATCAAAGGTTTCTATCAACCTAATCTACATGCCTGAGTTAGGAGTGGTCAACTAGAGCCAACCAGAGCCAATCAGAACCAAGGAGCATCAGTCCTGGGACTCTGGGACTCCTGCTATAGTAAATAAGAAATTATCTTTCTGCTGGGGACTGAACTGAGCCTGAAGCTTCTGCTGGCATCTTGCCACAGCAACATAAGAGCCTGCCTACCAAATACACTAATACAGAGAGAGAGAAAGAGAGAGACAGAGAGACAGAGACAGAGGGAGAGAGAGGAGAGAGAGAGAGGGAGGAAGATAGAGATTGAAATTATCCTTTTTAAATCTTCTCTCCTTTTTCAGGTCTCACCAATTCCTTTTCCACAGTTGGAGACCTGATGGCTTGGCAATTCTATTTACTGTACAACTTAAATCATTTCCTCTGGAGTCCTTTTGAGAAGTAGGGTTACTCTTCTTGCTACTCATATTGCACAGTAGGAAGGCTAAATTCGGGTCTCATGCCCTCCATTTTCCTGTGAAGTTGGCTATTAAGAATGTCTACTATTCTCTCCAAGAACCTCCTTTCTAATTTCACACCTACCTCTCCAGTCCCAGAAAATGGTTTTCTCTCCTAATTCGGATAAAAATATGAATGATTAGGAATGAATTCTTACAAACACCTATTCCCACATTAGATATACTTATGTTTAACCCACCTCTTTTTTTCCTGCCTCAGTGAAAGAATTGTCCCTTCTATTTCAAGTTAATTCTCCTACATGAGCTCTAGATTTTATTCCTTCCTATTATTTCTAGGACTCTCTTGTATTCATATTCTGTCTCCCTGTCTCTCTCTCTCTCCCTTTCTCTCTCTCTCTCTCTCTCTCTCTCTCTCTCAATATCAATCTCTCTCTGTCTCCATTCCTCTATTAACACATATGCACTCAGCTGTTGTGTTGCCAAATTTAGCCAGTAAAACTAAAAGATCCCCTAGTAAATTTCAGGTAAGCAATGAAAAAAATTAATATAAGTATGTCCCAAGTATTTCATGATATAGTTATACAAAAATTACTTGTTTTTTACTTCAAATTCAGATTTAATTAGACATTCTGCATTTATTCTGGCAATTCTACTTAGCTACAATGCACCACAATCCACAAAAGCAAGTTCGGCAAAGTGGCTCATTGTTTTTTTCTCATCTTCTGTATTGAGTCATTCTGAAAGAATGGTTTTGGCTTCAGTCTGGTATAATCTTACATCTCTACAGAGCTTTCGCTCACAAATATTGACCTCTCAGAGTATAACTGAGGTGTCATCATGTCAAAAGCTTCTTTGCTTTTTAGGAATGAAGACTGATAGGAAAGAATGAGGAGACTGAAGGAAGCAGAAAATTCTGTCCTAATGTACATTTACATGCACTCTCTCACTCCACATATAAACTCTCATCATCTCTAGATCTCATTCTGGTCATTGCCCTGTGGTTTTCCTCTTCACAGAGTTTTCTTTTACATCATTCTATTCTCAACCCTATGTTATCTGCCATCATTCCCATCATTCTAATGAGTCTAATGAAAATAAGGTTATTAACCAACTTCCAATCATGAAATTCAGCAGACATATTTAGTCCTTACCTTACTTGATCTCTGCTTTGTTTATTATGTTTTACTCACCTTTCTTCCTGAAACATTAACTGTTATGAATTGAATTGTGCCCCCACAAAAAAAGGTACAATGAAGTCCTGTTCTCCAGTACCTGTGCCTATCGCCTTATTTGGATAAAGGTCTTTGCAGATGTAATTCAGTTACGATGAAGTCATTAGGGCGGGTTCTAATCCAATATGAGTGGTATCCTGTTAAGAAGAGAGAAATTTTGACCAAGACATACACACAGAGAAGAACACCATGTGAATCTACAGACACAGAAGGTAGATGGTCACATGAAGATGGAAGCAGAGATGGGAGTTATGTAGCCATAGCCAAGGAATACCTGGAGCTTCCAGAAGCTGGAAGAACTAAGGAAAGGTCCTCCCCTACAGGTTTCAAAGAGATCACGGCTCTTCTCACACTTTGAATTTGTACTTCAAACCTTCAAACTGTGAGAGAATAAATTCCTCCTATTTTAAGTCTCCCAGTTTATGGTACTTTACCAAGGCAGCCCTAGGAAACTAATAGACTCACCTACCTTAATGCTCATGACACGATTAGATTATTTTCTGATATTTTCTACATTTTTCAGATTTTTTTCCCTATTCTTCTATTTAATACTTAAATGTTGTTATTCACCAGAGTTTGATGTTCAGCTCTTCTCATTTTACATAATTTATCTAAATGACCTTATCCCTCACAAAGCTTCAACTACCATCTGTGTACTACCTATCAAATACAACAATTTATTATGATTAATGTTAGTATTATTAGTCAATAAAGAGTTTTTTGTTTTTTTATACCTCTGTGTCCTAAACACAAGTAGCACTATCTTGAAAAGAGGTCATATTGAATTCCTCTTGAATTCGTGGAGGAATCCATGACTCAGGAAATGGATGCACCTTGAAAAGCTGTCCATTCTCCTTTTGTGTCCAAGAAGTGTTCCAGTCAGCTTCCTCCACCCTAACTTTCCCAACAGTCATTAAAATATTTAATTCTGAAGTCAGTGTAAATACTTATTCTAACAATTATTGTGGGGCATAACAAGTGATAGAATGAGAAGCTATTGAGAGAGACTGATTCTGGTTTCTTCCTAATACGCAGAAACAGCTGAATTAAGCACCAAAGAATCCGAGTTCTAAGCATGATTACTTTATTATTACTACCTAAGCAATATTTGTTTACTTATTTTTTATTCTTTATTTATTTATTTAATTTCCATTTTATCCCTTCAAGGTTTTGAGGTGATTCATAAAACATATATAAAATAAAATAATACCAAAATTAATAACCTTATGAAATGCACTTACTAACTAAAGTTCCCAAGAGTGCTATGTTGCTTAAATGAGAGAACATGTGAAACTGGGCTTTATATTATAAAGTAATAAAAACATGTAAGGTATTATTATTTTGAGAAAAAGATAGTTGTTTTTCGAAGAAACTATTATCAATGTCTTACTACATGAGTTTCCAAAATCTAGTAGGTTTACCCAATGTGTGAATCTAGCATGAATTTAACAAATGGCTCAGCCTCTCCATTCTTAAATGACAGAGTGAAAGAAGCCGAGATCGGCTAACTTCTGGAAACAGCTGGAAGAGAGAATGCAATGAGAACAAACAAGAGCCAGACAATGATTCTCTCTTTTGTGGACAATATTCTTAGATTACAATGTTTATGAGGATTATAGAGGCCTCCATAATCCCTAATAGACCAACCTGTTCTTGAGTTTTTTTTTAATTTGAGGTGGTACTTATTAATCTGATTTATATTTGAAAAATACCATCATAATGGAGCTGATGCACACGAGTCTTCACGATGGATGCATTCCATCCCAGTCCCCTACTCATACCCACAAGCATATGATTGCATTGTCTCAGGTGAAACACACCTGTGACTTTCCCGGCATTTGGCATGGAACTTGCCTGGTATAAGCCCATTTCTGAATGGCACATTGCCCCTTTGCTCCTTTTCTCTCAAAATGTCTTCTTTTAGGAAAACAGAAAAACACACCTAGACAAATGACAAAGCATGCTTCCATAAAAGACCTTCAGCATGCATGAGCCAGCCAAGATCTGTACGTGTTTGATTACTGCCAGTACATTCATCCAGCAAACAGATGCAAATGGGACTTGAAGGGACACAGAGCAATAAAGTTTTCCATTGTGCTATGCTGCACAGCACTGCAATTATAGGCACATCTGCGGTAACTCATATTCTGGGAATCTAACAGAAAGTCTTTGATTTCATTTTTCTACCTGCACTGAAAGCCAAATATTGCTATTTCACACATTTCAGTATCCTGGTTTTATGTTGATCAAAGCTGGTGACAAGGTGACTTCCTATTTTCACAGACTCCCCTCTGTCACCCCCCGATCCCTGTCATGGCCAGCAAATACTGGCCTCTGATCATCAAACCTCTGTTCACAGATTCGGAGAAAATCTGCTGACTGGAGCATATTTCTTCTACAGTAGGCAGAGGAACAAAACAACATAGAGGGAAATAATGAAATAAAGGATAAAGGAATTGGCAACCAGGAGCTTGGCCAGCAGAAAAGAATTTTCTAGTTAATAAATTAAGGTTGAACATGACAGAGCTGAAATGTAACCTTTACAAGTAAAATCCACAAGAATTCAAACTTGAAATTTTGGAAAATACAATGACAGAGCTGTCTTTGTTTAATGGTAACCTCAGTGATTTAAGGAGAATTTTAAATTCCAGTGAAACTAGAAGAGAAGGAAAGAATAAAAAGAGTACTTTTTCAATTTTTCTAGAATAAAATGGATTAGAAAAATATTTGTGAGAATGCTCAAACAAATGAATAAGACACATATGTATCTACCTTGAATTGACTTTCATAAAATGACTTCTGAAAACTATGCAATTCAAATATATTTCAGATCTGCCTACATTTCTAAATTTTAAAAAAATCCTTATATACTTAAGTCAAAGTGTACAGACTTTGAATTACTAAAGCAACTCTTCAGCCTGTTTCTCTTATGTATGGGTTTCCTGTCAATTTCAAATTTGTAATTTCTGTAGATATTTTCCTACCATCTTGAATAAGTTATAAAGGAATAAAAGAAGGAATTTTAGGTAGCAGTCCCTTTACCAAGTGGAAAGATTATATTAATTAATGTTAATCCCATTACTTCACTGTATTAAATCACTGCATATCTTGTCTCAACTATAAAATCTAAAGTTAATATCAGAACTATGGAAACATGTAATAGCTCATCAGAAGGAAGCAGAATCTATAACCTAATACCTTTATTTCATAGACGGGGAACATGAGACCCAAGAAGAATAATGGTTACACAATACAGCACAACTTCAGACTTGGATATATTTTTTAAAAATTGTCCCATCACAGATTCTTCAGAGACCTTGTCCACTAATCTCAGGTTTTACCTGTTTTACTCGTGAACTGACAAAAATAAAGATGTCTTAGTATCTCAGAAATGGAAGGTCAATCAGAGACCAGCTTATCCCGCTGACTAGTAGATGGAGACATGAATAGTTTCAGAAACAAAAAATTATGTCCTATGCAAATCAAAACTACACTGAGGTACCACTCACACTGGTCAGAATGGCCATCATTAAAAAGTCTACAAATAACAAATGCTAGAGAGGGTGTGGAGAAAAGGAAACCCTCCTACACTGTTGGTGGGAATGTAAGTTGGTGCAGCCACTATGGAAACCAGTATGGAGATTCCTCAAAAAGCTAAAAATAAGGTTGCCATATGATCCAGAAATCTCACTCCTGGGCATGTATCCAGACAAAACTATAATTCTAAAAGATACATGCACCCCTATGTTGATAGCAGCACTCTTCACAATAGCCAAATCATAGACGCAACCTAAATGTCCATCAACAGATGAATGGACAAAGAAGATGTGGTATATATATATATATACAATGGAATACTACTCAGCCATAAAAAATAATGAAATAATGCCATTTGCAACAACATGGATGTAACTAGATATTATCATACTAAGCGAATTAAGTTTGAAAGACAAAGACAAATATTATATGATATTACTGATATGTGAAACCTAAAATATGACACAAATGAACCTATCTATGAAACAGAGACAGACTCGTAGACATAGAGAACAGACTTGTGGTTGCCAAGGGGGAGAGTAGATGAGGGAGGGATGGAGTGGGAGATGATTGGGGCTAGCAGATGTAAGCTATTATATACAGAATGGATAAAAAACAAAGTCCTCTGTATAACACAGGGAACTACATTCAATATCCTGTGATAAACCATAATGGAATAGAATATAAAAAATAATGTATGTATAGCTACAACTGAATCATTTTGCTGTAGAGCAGAAATTAATGCAACATTGTAAATCAACTATACTCTAATTAAATATTTTTAATTAAAAAAGGAAACTATTTCCTTAAGGCTATGTAATTAGTTAACTAGTTAATAATGGGAGTTGATGATCTTTTACCCTCTATTCTGTAGTTCATCTAAGCAAATAGAGTTCAGTCTCATTCTAAGTCCAATGAACTCTGGGAAATGTGCTTAGTTTATATGGGGACTTACCTACCTAAACTAAGATCAAAATGCTTTATTATATAATGTGAGACAAAGGATTCTACCCACCAACTTTGTGGATGACAAAGAAAAAGGGACTGTGGGTGGTAAATCCTCCTTCTTACACACACACACACACACACACACACACACACACACCCCGAAGTCCTGAACTCATTAAATTGCAGTGGAGGGGGATACTTCATTGAATGCCCTCAAGTTCTTCTTTGTATTTAAACTCCTGCACCGGCACCCTCAACTTCCTCTTTATCAGGTTTGCAGTGCCTCTGCACTGATATCTCCACATTAACATATACTCTCAGAAAAAGGATTGCTATTATTCATATCCTAATGGACTTTTAAATATCAGGGTCCAACTTTTTCCAAAGGAATTTGCATTTTAAGCCATGTACGTATTTGTACAAAGAAAGTTGTGGGGTTTTATCTTTTTTTCTCCTAGTAAAATCAGCGACAATTAGGTAGGAAAAGCATTTGGGAGCACATACAAAGTTTTCCCTGACATCCTCAAAATAACACCATATGGCTCACTTCCTTCGTTGCCTTTGAGTAAGCCAAAATCCGATCCCACACTGCCTGCAGACTCACCAAAGCTCAGTCACATGGCCACGTATTTGTAGAGTACATCTTCCTAGGTGTGGCCTGAAACCTGAAGGGTCATCTGTTTTTAGTGAATCTCCCAGAATTCCCTTTGTCAATATGTAACAGGTGACTGACTAGCACTGAAGGATTAGTATGACTGCACAGTTTAATTCAACTTTTTTAAAAAATATCGCTGGAAAGTTTGAGGTGAATGCCTGAAATTCTGTTATCATTACTTTCTGTACAATAATGTATTTTTAGTTTGCAAATATCAATAGCATACCCTTCAATTTTCAAACTATAAAACCGTTACCACCTTATTAAGTATGTAAAAGAGAGGCATGTTCTAGAAATATTGTGTTACAATTTAGTTCCAGCTTTGCAACTAATGTATTCACTCATTCATTCATTCATTTATTCAACAAGCCTGTACTGAGCTCAAATTACATCTACCCTGTGGAACTTGTATTCTAATAGAGGTGACAGACAACAGAAGTAATTAATAAGTAAAACCTATTTTATGTTACAAGGTGATATGTGCCATAGGAAAAGAAAAATTTTAAGTACATTAAGAATAGAGGAATGAGGAGAGGCCAGAATTTGGCAAGGTTTCAAGGGAAGTTAAAATTGCAATAACCAGGAAGGAAAGGGTAACTGTGGAAGACAAGACTTAAGGCATAAGCATGAGCTATACTGACCAATCTCTGAGTTTTCTAATTTTTGAAAGGAGAACATTTAACTTAAACTGATGGCTGAAGGAGAGTAAGAATTATAATTAACATCTATCTATGTAAACCATGTTATGGAATGGGAAAGCTGTAGTTCTTCTATCCTCACCATCCTTACTCCATACCCCACTTCATTTTTAATTATATGCCTCAAAACGTAGCCTCATAATTTGTCTATTCTCTTCTGGGGGATTTTGTAGTCCCTTTTTTTAACTCTTTCACTTTATTCTGTACTCAGTGGTTAGATTTACGCTCTTGAAAGATGACTCTGCACATGATTCACATCTTCAAAATGCTTCCATTTCTCCATTGCCTATAGAAATTCAAAAGTCTGAACTAGTGTGTAGGGTGTCTTAATTGCAACCAAAAGAACTTTGTAAGAAATGTCGCCCATGACTTTCTCAAATTATGTCCAATTTGGACCACACTTATATTCACCTATGGACTGCCTTGTCATAGAACTTGTTCCATATCCCACCCACCAAAAATCGTAGCTCAAGTGCCACCTCTTCCTAATAAATTTTATGATTTCCTTTGCCCTTAAAGCCAAAATAACTCTCTCCCTCCTATGAAGCTTGTTCCATTAGACTATTAACTATATTTTGCTCTGTAAAATAATTGTGTGCGTGTGCATTTTTTTATCCTGCCAGAGTAAAACATGTAAAAACTAGGCCAAAGTTTGCAAAGCATCTATTTCCAAACTAAGTTGTATAGAGTTTCTCAGAGGGTAATCTGAGAACTACTGAGCACATGACATATTCAATGAAGAGAAAAAGGTGTTATAGTTAAAAATGATTAGGAAATAAATAGATTAAATATGCTTAGGCCCTATGGTTTAAATAGATACACTGTGTATACTTCCTAATATTTATATAGTAGTACATAAAAAGTTCTGAGTTAGAGTCTTGCTTAACTTTGTATATTCCTAAATTCATCTGATCATGGAACCTTTTTTTTTTTTTTTTTTGCCTAACTTATATGAACGTATTTTGAAACTATTGTTCAGATAAAAAGTTTTTGATAAATGTTAAGGTAAAAATTTTGTCTGTTACTTAATTTCTGAAATGCCTTACAAATAAAAACTTTTAATTCAGCTGTCTTGAAACTCTGTGTTTCAGGATGACATCAAAATTTCCCAGATGTTAAAACACTCTGTGATCATTTTGTAATGTATAGAACTATAGGGCCACTATGTTCAGCACCTGGAACTAACATAATACTGTGGGTTATTTACACTTCAATTAAAAAAAATAAAATAAAGAAAGAAAAATAAAGTAAATGAAAGAAAACTTTTAAAGTAACCATCAGTGATAACATAATGCAGTTAATTTTTATTTGAGGCTCAAATATTTGGTTAAGAATTTTATGTACTTATCATTTGGACACTGAAGTATACTGTCTGGGATTTATAATTTAGGCAATAATAATGTGTCCCAGTAAAATTTCACTTACAAAGCTTAAGATAGAGGCTCTTTCCAGGGCCAATTTTACCAATAAATTAAAATATATTCAATTTAAAAAGAAAGCACGGCCTGGGCTCTCTGTTTGATGACAGATTGACCTGGTAAAGGTGGCTACCTAAAGGTGTTTTATTGGTAAAGACAGCCTCCCCACAGCATATTAAGTCTGCCAATTTGAGCCAAATACATGCCCAAATAGTGAGAATTGTACAAGCGAATGTAGGAATGAACAAATAAATGAATTCTCTGTGTTTATAAGTGAAGAGAGGGGAAGAGGATAAGAAGACATTCTGCTTGTCATGAGTAGTGGCTTATCACCGAGCTGAAAGAAAAAAGTATAAAAAGCAGAGAACAAGGATAAATAAAAGAGGACAAACTTCAGATGTCCCATTTTTGCCTGCTTCAGCAGCTCTTAATCAAGGGCAATGTTGCCCACTAGAAGGCACTTGGAAATGTCTGGCAAAATTTTTGCTTGTTGTAAGTGGAGTGGGGTAAGGGATGCTCCTGACATCTGTTTGTAGAGGTCAGAGATGTCATTCAAATCTTATAATGCACAGGACAGGTCTCCACAGAAAAGAATCATCTGTCTCAAAGCGTTAATAGTGCTGCTGTTGATAAACCCTTGCCTATACTGAGTTCAGAAGTTGTGAATTGAGGTATATTTTGTGTAATGGAGAAGGTACGTATAACATTGCTTCATGGAATGTATGAAGATTTTCCCTTTGTTTTGGTGTTTCTACATAGCATTTTTTGTATGAAGAGGCTTCTTCTCCAAGGGGATCATTGTTAGAATCAGCACAACCAAACATAAGGGCAAATAGGCACAAAGCAATTAATAATATGAGATACATGCAATGATGCCATTAGGTTCTCATGGTGATTACTCACAGCTTTGAGGAGAAGTTTTAAATGCTCAGGGAGAGTTTTATAATTCTTCCTTTAATTCATTGCCATTTCCTCAGATTTTCTCCTAAAAAATTTTAAAATGTGTCCTTAAATAATCTTATTGAAAATAAAATATATTTGCTTAATGTTTGGCAAAAGTCTGAATAACATGATCTCCCCTTTTTAGGTATTGTGGATGTGTATGAATATGCTATCCTTAAAAATATACCTCTCTTCTCTTGAGTCTTCTAAATTGTTTCATGGTTGGAGCAAAAATTATAACACTGTCTGATGTGTTTCTAAATGTATGTAAAGGGACTCTTTATGACAATTATATTTTAAATAGGCAAGGATACAGAGATGAGGTAAGGTTACTATACTTCATTTGAACTGGTAATATGGTGACACTAGTAGACTGTGTTATGTATAAAAAATAATACCAAGAACAACCATTATAAAAGATACACAAAGAGATACTCAAAAATACCATATATAAATGAAAATTTTTTTTAATGTTCAAGTAGTTCACAAAAAGGAAAGAAAAAAAAAGAGGAAAAAAGTCAGAAAAAAACAAATAGAAAACAAAAAATAAAATGGCAGACTTAAGTCCCAACATTTAATTATATTTAATTATATTAAATGTAAATAGTCTTAATACACCAACCATAAGACAGATTGGTGGATCATATTTAAAAACATGATTCAACTATGTGCTATCTACAAGAAACTTATTTCAAATATAACAATATAGGCAGGCGGAAAGCGGAAGTGCGGGGAAATATACACCCTGCAAACACTGATTGAAGAAAGCAAGAGTGTGCCTACTGATATCAGATAAAGTAGATTTTAGAGCAAAGAATATTACCAAAGTGGCATTATTATAATGCCATAATGCATTATCATAATCAGAAAAGTGTCAGTCCCCCAAGAAGACATAGCAATCAAGTGCATACGAGCCAAACAACAGAGCTGCAAAATGTGTGAACCAAAACTGACCGAACTGAAAGGAGGAATAGAGAAACCTTATACTTGAAAACCTCAACAATTGCCAGAACAACCAGATAAAATGTCAGCATGGATATAGGACTTAGCAACACCATTAACCAACCGGATCTAAGCAACATTTATAGAACACTCCATCTGACAGCAGAATGCACATTCTTTTCAAGCAAGAGAGACCACATTCTGGGCCATAAAACAAAACTCAATAAATTTAAAAGAATTCCATTGTGTCTGGACTATATTCTTCAAATATGTGAGATGAAACTAGAAATCAATAACACAAAGATAACAAAAATTTCCAAATGTTTTGTGAATAAACAAGCACTTTTAAATAATGCATTATCAAAACAGAACTCTCAAAGGAAATTAAAAAATACAGCTAACTGATTGAAAATGAAAATACAACATATCAAATTGTAGGACACAGATAAAGCAGTGCTGAGAGAGAAATTTGTAGCACTAAAGGCAAGTAGAAAAGGGGAAAACATTGAAATTAGTCATTCAAGCTTCTACTTCAAAAACCAAGAAAACAGAAGATCATAAAAAAACTAAAAGCAAACAGAAGGAAGGAAATAATAAAAAGTAGAAATCAATAAAATTGAAAACAGTAGAGAAAATCAATGAAGCAAAGAGTTGGTTCTTTGAAAAGTTTAGTAAAATTGCCAAGCCTACTATAAGACTGACACAGAAAAAAAAAAAGGAGGGGCAAGAGAGAGGTAACACACATGTTACCAATGTCAGAAGTAAAACAGGAGATATAACCACCACCCTGAAGATAGTAAAAGGATACTTAGGGAATACCACAAACAACTCTACACAGGAATTTTAAAATTTAAAATACACAGGAATTTTAAAACTTAGAGAAAATGGATCACTTTCTCAAAAAAAAAAAGAAACAATCACAACTCACCCCCTATGAAATAGGTAATTTGACTAATTCTTATAACTATTAAGGAAATTGTATTCGTAATTTTAAAATCCCTGAAACAGAGATCTCCATGTCTATGTGGTTTCACTGTGTAATGTGAGCTATAAAGTTTTTGCAGATGATCTTTATTAAGTTAAGAAAATTCCTTGGTATTCCTAGATTTGCTCTTTGAAAGACCCTGTTAATGGGATCGAAAGACAAGATACAGAGTGGGAGAAAATATTTGCAAACCATAAACCCTGATAATCATCCTAACCAGAATATATAATGAATTCTCAAAACTCAACAGCAAAAGAAACCAAACAACCCAACTAGAATATGGTCAAAAACATGAAAAAACATTTCACTGAAAACGATATACAGATTGCAAATAAGCATGTAGAAGATTTCCAATATCATTATCCATTAGGGATGCAAATTAGAGCATCAATGAGATGTAGTTACACACCGATCAGAATGGTAAAAATGTTAAATATTGACAACACCAAATACTGGGAAAGATATGGGGAAACTAACATTATCCATACATTGTTGGTGGCAATGTAAAACAGTACAGCCATCTGGAAAACAGTTTAGCAGTTTCTTAAAAATCTATCATACAATACGCAACTACTTTATGACCCAGTCAATTGCACTTTTAGGTGCTTATCCTAGAGAAATGAAAACATGTGTTTATACAAATCATGTAAACAACTGTTTATAGCAGTTTTCTTCCTAATATTCCACAACTGGAAACAACTCATATGTCCTTTAATGGGTGAATGATTAAACAAACTCTGGTACATCCATACCATGGAAAAATACTCACAAAAAAGAATAAACTATTGACACAGAAACAACCTGAGTGAATCTCCAGAGAATTATGCTGAGTGAAAAAGGCCAAAACCAAGTTATATACTGTAAGATATATATATATATATTTATATATATATATCTTACATTTATATAACATTCTTGAAATGACAAATGCTATAGAAATGGAGAACAGATCAGTAGTTGCTGTGGATTAAGGAGGGGGTGGATATGGGAGAAAAGTGTGAGTGGCTATGAAAGGGCAGCATGAGGGATTCTTGGGTTGATAGAAATTTTCTGTTTCTTAACTGTACCAATGTCAATATCTTGGTTGTGATATTGTACCATAGTTTTGCAAGATGTTACTACTGGACTAAATTGTGTAAAAGGTTCATGGGATCCCTCCATATTATATCTTATAACTGCATATGAATATACAAATAAATTAAAAGTTTATTTTTTTTGAAAAAGCCACATTTGCCCTCTTTTAGGTTGTTTCCCTTAATCCAATTAATATTTGTCAGGTTTTGACCATCTGTCAATCTCTACTCTTCAGAGACAGTTCAATGACTTACTGGCAAGCATTTATAATCTCCCAAACCAAATAGTCAGTTAGTGGTGGTTCCCTAGAGTACTTTGCTGAACTGTGTAATCATCCCACATAAGCCAAGCAGGAAGAAGTGCCATAATTGATTATCAATGTCTACAGTGGATGTGGAGATAAGCGATGGCAGAAGACATCTTTGATCTGTTGAGCAGCATAAACACATAAACAGAATATTTACAATATTAGAGTATAAATAGTAATAAGCAGAAGTAATAAATAATTCTGCCTGCTGATGTAGAGAAGACACCAAAATCATAGAAGCATTTTAAAAAGGCATAATGTAAGGGAAAGAACTTTCCATAGAGAGGAAATCATACACACAAGCAGAGTGAACAGCACTCGTTGATTATAACATAGCGATACTACATAAGGATGGCAGGAAGTGAAGCAGAACAGACAGCTTGGGTTTACCTGGTCTTGGGCTCCTTACAGCATGCTAAGGATTTCAATTATTCATAATTTTTAATTACTTAGAATCAAGGGCACATTATAATTTCAAGGACTTTTTTCTTTTTAGAAATGTACAGACTAGGTGTTTTTATCTGAAATATCATCATCAGTTGTATACACATAAGCAGCATCACTTGCAGAAAATCAGATGGAGTGAATCTACTTCATCCTGGAGCACTGGCACAATTCCTTGAAGAGTCAATCCTTTTTTGAGGACGGCTAGCTTGCTTGAAACTATCATAGGTCAGAAAAATGCTTGAGAAAAATTAAACTGAATTATTTTTTACAATTGGTGCATAAAGATGCAAACACCATGCCTTTGGAGAGTCACATATGGTGCATCACACACATTAGTCTGGATTTCTTGGTATGCAGCATTTAGATACATGATAGAACAATAGCTCCTAACCTGGTTGACCATCATTCTTATCCAGGGAACGTTAAAAATCTAAACTCCCAGGCCATACTGCCAATTTACTCAGCGAATCTCTTAAAAAGGACCTAACTTCTCAAGTGGTCCTAACTTTGGGCAAGTTTGAAAAGCACCATATTAAAACTTAAAGCTTGTTATATATGGGCTGAACTGTATCCCCCAAAATTCGTATGTTGAAGCCTTAATTCCTAGAACCTCATAATATAACTGTATTTGGAGATAAGCCCTCTAAACAGGTAAGAAGTTTAAAATGAAGCCATTAGGATGGGCCCTAAACCAATCTGACAGGTGTCCATATAAGAAGAGGAAATTTGATGGAGCAACACCAGGAATAAGCACACACAGAAGGACAACCATATGAACACATAGCAAGAAGGCAGCCATCTGTATATCATAGAAAGAAGACTCAGAAGAAACCAAACCTGCCAACACCTTGACCTTGGACTCCAGAACTGAGAAAATTAATTTCTGTTGTTTAAGCCACCCAGTCTCTGGTATTTTGTTATGGAAGCTTTAGCACACTAATGAAGGCTGGTTTATGTTGAATAAAATGATGTTAGAGTACTTGTCCTAGTTGAAAAGGTGAAGATCATAGCAAAAGTAGAGATGACCTAGCAACAGCCAGAAGATAAATGAATAGGGAATCATCTATTAGAACCGGAATGTGTAAACTACAACCCACTGGACAAATCTGCCTCATCACCTATTCTTGTCAATCAAATTTTATTGGAAAACATAGACATGCTCATCCATTCATGAATGTCTATGGATGTCTATGGCAGCTCTCAGGTACAATGGCAAAGTTGAGTATTTGAAAAAGAAACCATTTGGCCCATAAATCCTAAAATATTTACTATTGGGCCTTTTACAGAAAAAAATTTGTCAACTTCACACTAGAATATAAACTACAGGAGGGCAGGGACTTTCTGTCTAGCATATCATTGTCAATAGAACTTTCTGCAATGATCAAAATATACTATCTGTACAGTCAACATGGTAGCCACCAGACACATGAGGCTATTTAAACTTAAATCAGTTATAATAAATTAAAATTGAGAATTTAGTTCCTCAGTCTCATTAGCCACTATCAAGTTTGCAATGGCCGTGTATGTGGTCAGTGGCTACCATCTTGGATAACACAGTTCTAGTCTCACTCCTTATTGTATTCTTGGTGCTTAGATCAGTGCCTGGCAAATAATACACAGGCATTCCAGAAATACTGATAATTGATAAAGGAGTAAATGAATGAATCAGTGAGGAAAGAGAGTTTCTCATGCATATATAAGCATTAAAATTCACACTGAATTAAATTCCAAACTATGCCACTGTGGTAGGCAGAATTATAAAGAGATGTCCCCCAAAACCCCCATCTCATAGTTATTCAACCCTAATCTAGGTACTTTTTTGAAGGGACTTTCTAATTGTAATAATTAACGTTATAAATCCTAAGATAAGGAGATGAAACTAGAACATCCACATGAGCCTAATCTAATCATGTGAATCCTTAAAAGCAGAGAAATTTCTCTAGCTGGAGTCAGAAGGCAGATGTTGCAGAAGAGGAAGGAAGGTGAGATGAGGCAGAAGAGGAGCCAGAGAAATTAGAAGTGTAAAAAGAATTTCTTAACCTTCTGTTGTTGACTTGAAGGAGGCCACAGCCCTTTAAATGAAAGTGGACTCTAGAAACTGAGAACAGCCTTCAGCCAACAGCTACATAGCATTGAATTCAATCAGTAACCTGGACTCAATGAACCTGGAAATGAATTTCCCCCCATGGCCTCCAGACAGGGACACAACCATGTTCTGAGTCTCTAAGCGTGGAACCAATAGAGCCACCTGTGCCTGAACTTCTGACTCACAGATACTGTGAGATCATAAAGCTGCTAAACTTGTGGTCATTTGTCATTTATATAGCCACATGCAGGAATTAAGTCTCCAAAAATTAGGTTCTTGGAGTGACTATAAAGAAAGCATGAATAATTATACATCTGAGAGGAAAATAAACCCCCATCCCATTCTCCCCATATCCCTTCTAAAGGGATTTGGGGGAAAGGCAAGTACTCAGCTTATATAAGGCAACACTTCCTGGTTCAAAAATACATCTTTGGAGCCAGTGCAAAACTCAGCTGTGCTGGCTGAGTCAGTGGAACACAAGAGCACCAGAAGACACCTCCTCTCTATTCCCACACCCCACCAAGTTCTACATTAACTAAGGGCTTTGTAAAGAAAATTTCAAGCCAAACTGGACTGGAGCACCTCTGTCTGAGGTCACACACACACACACACACAAAATATCACAAGCCATGTAACTATGTCCCCATCCTATCTTTTATCTTAATTTCCTCTGGAGTAGTTGATTTTCTTTCATATATCTCTTGAGATATGCAGTTAAACATGTTTAACACATAAGTATGTCATTCCCCAGGGACACCAAACAAATATACATATGAAGAAACTATGAAAAACACTTAACATCTAGTAAATTATTTCCAAATACCTTTAAGGTAATGGCATATATTTAGAAATAGAAATGATCTTAATGATAATCTGTCACTCTGATTCTAATTCCCCATCTTTCCCTTCCAAACACACAAAAACAAGGGGTGGTGGGTGGAACTCCACCGCTGAGGAGAACTTTGCTCCTTGTGAGTCTATGAAAAGAGCATGTGAGAGGAATATTGGTGGAATTTGTAGATACCCAAAGAAGTAGAAGAAACCATTCATGTTGGAAACAGGGGAGGCCTAGGAAAAGATTATCCAGCATCTCCAGCCTCTGTAATGGAGCATGAGTCTTGTCCATAAGGAAGAAAAGAGAGGGGGAATGCTTATCAAGTACACGGCCAAGAGGATCTAACCCAGATATATGTGTAGTTTAATTAATGCGTAGAGAGTCTTATAATGGTTTCCCAGTTGTCTAGAGAATCTTATAGTGAACCATCCCTGAAGAGAAGATAAAGAAGTGGTAGATCCTTAAATCCTAATATTATAAAAGGAAAGGAGAGGGAAATAAATGTTTTACAAAGCAACAGATGAAAACATAAACAAGGGGAGAAATGGTATATAAGATTGAAGCCAGATCATGGGAGCCTGTGTACTAGATCCTATTAGTGGTCCCCCCACACAGATTCTCTTTACTAGTTTGGTGCACTCATCCTCTATAGTTGGCATGACTATTGATGATAAAGGCTCACAGCCTCACCATTCTCTGGGAAATTGCCCATGGCTAAAGGGAGTCACCTCAGCTGAAAATGCCTAGGATCTGCAGTATTTGTGATGGCCTGTAGGTATAAAAGGTGGTCTCCTTGCCTCAAGATGGAAAACTCACTGGTGCCATTTATACTTCAGAGCTCCCCATGGGATCAGGCTAAGGCTAGATGCCAGCTGAAGCCACATCTTTGCTTAACTTCTTCCTTTTTTTTCTCCTGCTTCCTTCTCTTTCTTACAGGTTTCTGCTAAAAACATCTCCTTAAATATTATTCAGGCATAAAACGGAATGAAATAATGCTATTTGCAGCAACAAGAGTAGACCTAGAGATTATCATACTAAGAGAAGTAAGCCAGACAGAGAAAGACAAATATCATATGACATCACTTATATGTGGAATCTAAAAAAGTTTTTTGAATGATGCAAATGAATTTATTTACAAAACAGAAATAGACTCACAGACATAGAAAACAAATTTATGGGATTCGGGATAAATTTAAAGGATAAATTAGGAATTTGGGATTAGCAGATTTATATACTATATATAATAGATAAACAATAAGGATCTACTGTATAGCACAGGGAACTATATTCAATATCTTGTAATAACCTATAATGAAAAAGAACAGGTTAAGTTATAGATAGATAACTTATCTATCTACCTATCTATATAAAACTGAATCACTTTGCTGTACATCTGAAATATTGTAAATCAACTCTACTTCAATTTTTTAAAAAATCTTAATCATTCATCTGCAGAAGAATCCTTATCTCACATTTATTTCTAGGGAATCTGACCTAAGATACACAGGAGTGCCAAGCTAAGAAGTTTGGATTGTATTATATAAATAATGGGGAGCTACTGAAGGTTTTAGAGAAACTGTGCTCTGCAATGATTAGCCTAGAAACTGGCAGCCTGTAGAAAGAATTAAGGGAATAAATCCCCCTCCATCACTAATTATCACACAAAAGTCATGGTCTTAAAATTAAATATTAAAGAGAGAGAGAGGGAAGTAACACTCAAAATCCCTGCTTTATGACTATATAGATTTACTCAAAAAAGAGTTATAATATTTTTATTACAAAAATCTCTGATTAGAATTTCTATGGCTATTATTTGCCAGAAGTTTGTAGTTTGAAAGTTTGCTTTTGTGCCTTGTGTATAATCTTGAAGTACCTTTTTTTTTCTTCCTGTGACATTGCCCACCCATATCCACTAAGGACTAAACAGTAGAAAATAAATTTACCTTTAGAAAGAATGACTTAAGCTAGATATAGAATTTTTTTTTTTTTTTTTTTTTTTTTTTTTTGTGGTATGCAGAACTCTCACTGTTGTGGTCTCTCCCGTTGCGGAGCACAGGCTCCAGACGCACAGGCTCAGCGTCCATGGCTCACGGGCCCAGCCGCTCCACGGCATGTGGGATCTTCCCAAACCGGGACACGAACCCGTGTCCCCTGCATCGGCAGGCGGACTCTCAACCACTGCGTCACCAGGGAAGCCCTAGATATAGATTTTTTAAAGGCAAGATTTAAACTCAGGAGTGAAGGTAGGCCCTTGTAGATTTTCTGACCCTGGCTGGGAAACCTTAAAAAAACAAGGCTAAAAATCTACCTGTGTTTGGTGGTTTGGGTGTAAGTTAACCTAAGTTCATGACCATGACCAGAATACCCTCAGGAAATTTCCTCTGATGGCTGACTCCAGGTAATCAGGGCTTAAAAGTCACACAGCTTAAATGTCAAGCATAAGACAGATGAAAAGGAATATATGTGACTTTCATGCAAAATGCTTACAGTTGGTATGCTAAATATCTCTAAATAATGTATTTGCCAGAAACCAATGGAAGATATTTTTATTCATGTTCAGAGAGTTCACAAACAAATTCTATTATTGTAAAAATCTAAAAATATACACAAATTTATTTTATCTCCCCTCAGTGAGATAAAGCTATGTAGCAACAAAATTTAGGTCTTCTACTTGTATCACGAAAGACTGGAAACTATTTACTAATGTGGCCCTCTATTCAGATAACTTTCAACCCCATTGTCCTAGGAACAAGCCCTGATAAAAGAGGAAAAACAATAAGAACAATAACATTCCCTTCTCTTATTCACTCAGATTGTCATGGAGTGTGATATTTAAGGTAATAAAGCATAGTGCTTTTGGTCCACTCCCTAAACAAAATTTTAATAACCCCCTAATATGTACATAGTCTTAAATCTGGTGCTGTGAGTTTATATTACAGAGACTTACATATAGTAAGCACTTAAAAATTCACTCACTGGCATTAAAACATTATACATATACTATAAGGAATTTTAATTTTCCAAGCATAATGCAAAGCAAAAGAACTTTTTGATGATTCCAAATCTCCTGGAACTCCTAGTTTTGTAAGACATGGTAGTAAAGTGAGTTCTTGTGCATTCCTTTATTTATTGCACTTACTTTTTTTAAGTATCTATATATCTATATACATATACATATCTATATGTATCTCTGTATCTTAGGCACTGTTGTAGTCACTAGAGATAGAGCAGTAAGCAGAGTAGACAAAAATCCTTGCCTTCATAAAGACTGCATTATAGTAAGGGAAACAAACATCAATGAAAATGAATAAGGAAAAAAATACAAATAATATGATCAATAGCAACAAATCCCATTGGAACAAATATAATAATGCAAGAAAGGAGGAGGTGATGTCTGGGTTTGGGAGAGGAGAATAATTACGTATTTAAATAAACAGTCAGGGAAGATTTCATTAGGAAAAATTAGATCTTCTCAAATGAAATACCTAAGGGAGATAAAAAAAATAGCCAAGCAAATATCTGGAGGAAATAATTATTCAAGAAGAAGAATGGTAATTTCAAATGAAAACGCCTGGAAGCACAAAAAACAGCCAGCATGCCACTAGGTCTTAGGTGAGTGAAAGTGTAATAAGAGAAAACTAAGAGAGGTAATGGCAAGATCAAATAGGGTATCATCAGCAATTTTGACTTTTACTTGTGTCCTATAGAAGCCATTGGAGGTTTTAAACAGAGTCATGACTTATCTTTAAAAAAAAAAAAAAAAAAAAGAACTTCAATGACATTAAAAGATACCAACCCCACAATTTTGGCTGTAATCAACTAGAAAGATAAGAGTGACATTGACTAGGGTAGTGGCTGTGGATGCAGTGAGAAACATGGAGATTCTAGTAACTTTTAAAGTAGATCCAAAAGCATATTTCAAATGGTTGGATATATAGTAGGAGAAAAGTAGTCAAGGATGATGTCAAGGTTTCCTGCCAGAGCTTTGGAAGAATGGAGCTGGAAGGATTAACTAGGATGGGGAAAATGATTAAGGGAGCAGGTTTGGAAAGGATATGAGGAATTCAGATTTGGACATTGTATTAGTTTGCTGGGGCTGTTGTAAAAAAGAATCACAAAAGATGGCTTAAACAACAGAAATTTATTGTTCCAGAGGCTAGAAGTTCAAAATCAAGGAGTCAGCAGGGTTGGTTCCTTCTGAGGTTGTGAGGTAAGGATCTCTTCCAGGTCTTTCTCTTTGGCTTGTAGGTAGCTATCTTTTGTCCACATCTCTTCACCTGTCTTCCCTCCTTGGGTATCTCTGTCCAAATTTCCCCTTTTTATAAGGATGCCAGTCACATTGGACTAGAGTTCACTCTAGTGATCTCAGTTCAACTTGATTACCTCTGAAAAGATCTTAATCTCCAAATAAGGTCACATTTTGAGGAACTAGGATTTAGGATTTCAACATACTGTCAGTAGGGCCACAATTTAATACATAAAAGACATGGCAAGATCAGGTTGACAAAATGCTATGTTATTTATTTCCACTCTAGGTTAAATGTTAATGTTATAATGACATATTATATACTCTGGAAACAGAATGTCCCAAATAATGTCAAAATACATTTCTTGAGGACAGAAATTTGTCATTCTTTTTGTTTGTTTGGTTGGTTGGTTTTAAACTCCACATACTTTTTAGCATAGAGGCTTTAATATATTAGAAAATATTATCTGAGAAATTCTTTAGCTGCAATTCACAGCTAATTGAGGCTTTTTAAATAAAAACATTTATAATATTCCCTAAAAAGAAGTGTGATGGCAGACAGATAGAGGATTAAAGAATTCAGCCACTCAGTTATGTCACCAAGAACTTTGGGCTGTTCATTTTTCAATTCTGCCATTCACAGAACATTGCTATCATCTTATGAGTATCCCCTCATCACTCCAAGATGGCTACCACAGCTCCAGGCATTACATCGTCATACAACCATGGCCAAAGAGAAGGAGAGCTACTTCTAACAGTTTCTTATTCATCACAGATTCAATCTTTCCCAGAAAACTTATAACCACCAGCTCTTACAGGCTTCCTTTCAGAGACTCAGGACTGTATCATGTTCTATTTTCAGTGGAGACAAGGAACTGAGAGTCTTGTAGTTTCCATTTTTAACAAGGAAAAGAGACTTTGCCTTTAAATTGCAAGAAGGATGGAAAGGACAGTGTCTTCCACAATAAGTCTTCAATAAATACCTAATGGGTGAATGATATACAATCATGGTTATGGAAGTTCAGTGATGTCAATGATTGCCCACTATTTTCTTAGAGTGAATTCTAGACTCCATAGGATACCTCTTTAATATTAGATATTTGACTTTATAATTTCCAACTAAAAAAGAGTAACATAAGCACTACCTCCAATTTACTTTACTTAGATTCCCAATTTAGAATTTCTGAAAAAAAAATAGCATAGGAAAAGAGTCAAAAATGAAGCAAGATATCAACAACAAATAAGTAATTGTTAGTCAATAAATAGGTAATACCAAAAAGAATGGATGAAAATTTTATGAGAAGGAAAACTTATGTACAGTATGAGAGTTGTAAGAGTGAACTGGTGGTGCTATCAGAAGTCCTCCAAGTAAGAAACCAGATTAATTGACTCAAGGACTTCTTCTTAAATTTTATAGTATGTTTTGGCTGTCCCACTTAGCACTGAATCATCTTCTTAATACTGTTACTGACTTAACTATTTAATATGTGTACTATTTCTTTTCCCATTGAGTAGAAAACTCTTTGAAGATAAAGGATATATCTTTTACAGCAGCATCTCAACCAAAGATGATTTTGCCCCTCAGGAGACATTTAGAAAAGTCTGGAGACATGTTTGGTTGTCACAATTCAGGATGAGTGCTATTGGCATGTAGTGGGTAGAGGCCAAGAAGGCTAATAAATAATCTTCAGTGCAAAGGATATCTCCCTCCAATATCAACAACAAAAAGCTGTCTGAACCATAAGATCAGTAGTGCTGAGGTTGAGAAACCCTCTTTTTACAGTGATCCTCAAAATTCCTCATTTAATATTATAGACATTTGAATTGTGCCAATTCTTATAACTAAGAATTCAGCGAACAGCTACTAATGTTTTCTTCTAACACCTTGTAATGTGAACAGTTCAGGCTCAACAGATTTCTCCATGCATGGATATTTCAGTGCTTTCCAGGAATGTGGTGCCCTTCTGCATGCATAACTCAGTTCTAAGCTGACTGTAGAAGTTCTGGAAATATTTGCTGAACAGAATTGAAATTAATTTGATGTTCAGACTAATAAAACATCTTTGGGCCCTTGCAACTGTCTCAGCTTGTGGTTCAAACTAGTTGAAAGGGCTTAAACTGAATGCAAAATTATGTTGTGAAGTTCTAACAGCAGTGCTTTTAAAAACTGTTAAATGATTGCAGATGACACATCTATTTCAGTTTCAATGAGAACATCTGAGAGAGATAACAAAGTGGTTTGAAGCAATTTCCACCAACAATTTGAGGAAATTAGAAAATATGCCAGAAAACTATACTGCAACAGAGGGAGATGAAATGCATGACTTCCCTGAGAAACCAGGAAAGGGAAAGTGCTGTGCTCTCTTGCTGTTCTAAAGGTCCTTTCAATGATTGGCCCCATATGCTGTAAGTTCCATGGAAATAGTATTTAGATATCTCATTCTGACCAAGCATTACTTGGTCTTTTTCAATTTCCAGTGGAAGACATTAAGAAGGATGTGTTGCATGAGTAGCTGTTCTGTGTTACAATTTCTAGTAAGTTGTTGCATTGGTTTGCAATTTTCTTAAATTGTGAAAAATAAAAGGAAGGAAGATACAAGTAGAGCTTTTCTCCATTATGTTCAAGTGTTTGGCCAGAAGCTCCCCTGAGATTCTGTGATAGTTCGTCTATAATATGGTGCAATTGGATCATCATTATACTTACATACCATCTGCTCACTTCTGTAATTCTGCTTTTTTACCCATTTGTTTCCATTTCAACTATTTTCATCTGAAGTGATACACATTTGCTAAGAAAAATCCCAAGCATATTGGATGTAGGAGGACTTCTGGACAAGTGGCTTTCAGTGTGTTAGAAGATAGAATTTCATTTAACATGCCTGTATCTATTTCATTTAGAGCTGGTTTTTGAGGTCCTATATTTGGGAAGTTCATTAAACTGCACATTTCACAGTTTTGCTGTTCTTTTCTCTTTAATGATGCTATTTGGATTCAGGCACACATTCAGGAGAGTTGGAATGGAGCCAGTTTGTGAAATTTGGTATCTGAATTTCTAATTATTTTAGATTATGAATTCTGTATCACACATCACATTCTGCCCCCTGATACACATATGCTATCCTTGCAGAGCCCCCTTGCCACAGCTGATCTTTCTCAACTCACTTTCAAATAAAAAAATAAGACTAGGAAATATGGCTATCTCATCACAGTTTCTAGTACAAATCCTTTCCACCACCCCACAAGAAAAATGCTGTATTTTCCAGTTGAGAGTAGTATTTCTTTCTATTGCATTCAGTAATAGTTGAAAAACTCTAGTGTTAAACACTAAATTCATTGTGTTACCTGAAAATTGACCAGGTGACAAACATGAGAACAACTAACACAAGGCTCTGTACTCTATATACCTGCTCTTATACTAAGCACTTCATGTGTGTTCAGTGATTCAAGCACATAAGAACTTTAGGAGGTAGGTATTAGTATTTTTACCATTTTAAAAACATAAGTATATTGAGATTCAGTGATAGTAAGAAATTCAACAAGTTTTCATGGCTAGTAAATCTTGGAGCTAGAGTACACCAGATTTTTCTAATCTCAAAACCATATTCTTAACAACTAAGTTCTAATTGGCTTGTGTGATACAAGGTTTCCTATCAATAGCAATGACACTATCATTATCTCAGAGAATCTGCCCCACAAGATGAGACTTACCTGGTCCCTTTCTTTCCCATTACCAAGACAGACAAGCATTTCCATTCTTCTGAGACCGAAGGCAAGATGGCAAGAGAGGAAGTCCTTAAGGCAAGAACTGACTTAAATAAATTAGATGCTGAGTCATGTCTGTGAGTGAAAGAACCCTGAACTCAAAATGATACGGTTATAGATTCCTCTTCAGGCAAACTACAAGAGAAAAAGAGCCCTAAAATTCTAAACCCGTTTTCTGAATCTATGAGTTAAATTAGTCTTAAAAGTTATCAGACACAAAAATCAGCTGTTTCTATATACTAACAAGGAGCAATCTGAAAGGAAATTAAGAAAACAATTCAATTTACAGTAGCATCAAAAGAGTAAAATACTTAGGAATAAACCTTATCAAGGAGGCAAAAGATTTTACACTTCAAACCACAAAATGTTGCTGAAAGAAATTAAAGAAGACACAAATAATTGGAAAGACATTTCATGTTCATGGATTGGAAGACTTAATATTGTTAAGATGTCAATACTACCAAAGTGAGCTACAGATATAATGCAATACTTATCAAAATCCCAATGGTGTTTTTTGTAGAAAAATTCATTCTAAAACTCATATGGAATCTCAAATAGCCAAAACAATCTTTAAAAAGAGCTAAGTTGGAGGTTTCACACTTCCTGATTTCAAAACTTATTACAGAGCTACTGTTATCAAAACAGTGTGGAACTGGCACAAAGACAGACATATAGACCAAAGGAATAGGAAAGAGAGCCCAGAAATAAACCCTCACATATATGGTCAAATGATTTTCAACAAGGGTGCCAATACAATTCAATGAGGAAAGGACAGTCTTTTTAACAAATAGTGTTGGAAAACTGGATATCCACATGCAAAAGAATAAAGTTGGACCATTACTTTACACTAGTGCATATACAATAGTAAACTCAAAATGTGTCAAAAAGGTAAATGTAAAACTAAAACTATAAAGAAGAGTTTTAAGTTTTATAAAACTACAAAACTTAGAAAGAGAGGTAGGGAAAAAGCTTCACAGCATTTGATGTGACAATGATTTCTTGGATATGATACCAAAAGCACAAGCAACAAAAGTAAAAGCAGATAAATTGGACTAGATAAAAATTTAAAACTACTCTGCACCAAAGGACACAATTAACAGAGTGAAAAGGTAACCTATGAAATGGAAGAAAATATTTTTATGTCATATATCTGATAACCAGTTAATATCCAGAATTTATAAAGAACTGTTAAAGTCAACAATGAAAAAACAAATAACCTGACTTAAAACTGGGAAACGGACTTGAACAGACATTTCTACAAAGAAAATATACAAATGCCCAACAAGCATGAGAAAAGATGCTCACTATTACTAATTATTATCAAAATGCAAATCAAAATGACAATGAGATATCATCTCACACCCATTAGGATGGTTACTATCAAAAAGGAAAACAAAATACAAAATAACAAGTTTGGCAAGGATGTGGAGAAATTGGAACTCTTTGTGTATTTTTGATGGGAAAGTAAAATGGTATAGCCACTATGGAAAAAATTATGTCAGTTTCTCAAAAAATTAAAAATAGAATTAGAAAGCAATTTCACTTTGGGGCATACATCTAAAATAATTGAAATTAAGGTCTTGAAGAGAAATTTGTACATTCATATTCATAGCACTGTAATTCATAATAGCCAAAACGTGAAAGTAACCCCAGGTCTCCATTGTCAGATAAACAAATAAACAAAATGTGGTGTGTATATACAATGGAATATTACTTGGCCTAAACAAGGAAGGAAATTTTGACATATGCTACAACATAAACGAACGGTGAGGATATTAGACTAAGTTAAGGAAACTGTTCACATAAAAATAAATACTGTAGGATACCATTGATATGATATGTCTAGAGTAGATAAATTCATAGAAACGGAAACTAGAATGGTGGTTTCCAGGGGCTGGAGAGAGAAGAAAGAAGGAACAGTTGTTTAATGAGTATAGAGTTTCAGTTTTGCAAAATAAGAAAGTTTTGAGATTGGTTGCACAACAATATGAAAACACTTAACCCCACTAAACCATACACTTAAAAATGGTTAAAATGGTAAATTTTGTAAGCATTTTGCCACAATTTAAAAAAGTTTGGGGAGTTAATAAAATACCTCCCCCCCAAAAAAAACCCCAATAACAATGATAGGGATATGGCACAGGGATACAAAAGTCAACTGGAAGAGCTCAAATTGCAACAATTTAAGTAACAAAATAAAGTAGTATTAGATGCTAACCAAAAGTATAAAATAAATATTCCTGAGTCTATAGTGAGGATGTAATATCTACATAAATTATTTGAAATTCCTCTGTACAGGTTATTTGTCTATTATTAGTTAGTTAATTAGTTTTGACAGTTTTGAGATATATTGGTCAGGTGTTTTGTAGAAGGTCTCTTAGTTGGGATTTATCTAATATTTTTCTCATAATTAGATTAGGGTAATGGGTTTGGGGGAAGAAAACCAAAGAGGTAAAGTGCCATTCTCATATCATATCAAGGGTACATACTATCAACATGGCTTATAACTGTTGATGTTGACCTTGATCATCTGGCTTGTGATAGTGTTTTTCTGGTTATTCCACTGTAAAATTACTCTTTACATGTAGGGACATTCTACAAAATATCTGACTAGTAGGCTTCAAAACTTTCAAGGTCATAAAAAATAAAGAAAGTCTGAGAACCTCTCACAGTCAAGAGGAACTTAAGGAGACGTGAGGCCTAAGTAAACTGTGGTACCTTGGATGGAATACAGGGACAGAAAAATGACATTAGGTAAAAACTAAGGAAATCTGAATAAACTATGCACTTTGGTTAGCAATAATTTATCAGTTTGGGGTAATTAAGTGTGACAAGTATTCCATACTAATGAAGTATATTAATAATAGTGGAAACTTGGTGTGGGGAAAACAGAAGCTCTCTGTACTACCTTCATAATAATTCTGGAAATCCAAAACTTTTCTAAAATGAAGCTTGTTGAAAAGAAAAGAAGAAAAAAATATAACTGGAGTTAGGTGTGAGGAAAAGGCAAACATCATTGTTTGTTTAAATAATATTCACTCACCTCAAGCCTTCTCACCCAACGTTTTTGCCTACCGATTTTCTCCTAGATTCATATTTAAAATGAAAATAACAAATGAACAAAAAAAGCCACAGTACATAAAAAGGAAATTAATATTTTGAAAGAGAAGAAAAACAACTAAAAATGGAATAATCTGTATTTAAAGATCATGGTGTCAGGTTGATTATGAGTATGTTTAAATCATCCATGGCCCTGTGTCAAAGCCTCCATGTGTTTGTAAGTGAGATATACAAAAAGATCACCATCCCTGCTGTATGGAGCCATGTGATGAAAATCAGCACATTCAGCAGCCTTTCCACATGATTTCAGCTCAACAAGGAAGGAAGGCAAATGTCAAATTTAAGCCTTGTGACTCTGGACCCTCCGTGCAGTCAGATCTCTGTGAGAAGTAGGCTAACACGTTGTATTTCCTCCTCTATGACAACCCACAATACACCTGCCTTCTACAAGCTATAAAGGGATGGAATTTTGTATCAGAGTATCAACCCCTCTGCTATCTAGTTGTCCATCTTCAGTAATCCAAAGGGATGTCAAACACACTAATAACCACCAGAACAATGTCAAGGTCAGCTAATGGTCTGTCAGCTTGTAAAAGCCATAAGGACTGTATCAACTGGCATTTCTCTTCTCCCCATCTCAAGAAACAGCTGCTTTCCCATTTGCCTGGCGGCTTGCCAAAGAAACACAGTTAGTTAACACAGAGCTGTCAATAATCCAGAGTAGCTGGACTTGATAAAGTAATCAGGAGGGGATATCATTTAATCAAGGTCCTCGAAACAGGGAAAAGAAATTGGGATTGCTAATCAGGTAATTGCAGGAGGAATTGCTCAAAAATAATTTGTATTGAGCTGATGGAATGGCAAGTCCAGCTTACAATCAGGAGGAAGGATTTTTTCATGCTAGTGTCATCCTTACTATGACTGCTAATCTTTGTGCAGTGTGCAAATGAGATAGAAATCCATTCTTCCATGGCTCTCAGATCCCTAAATATCACATTTCTGGCTTGTGCAAAACACAGATATTGACTAGACTGTCTCTGGAGAAAACAGACTTTGCTGTACCTTTGAAGGAAAATATGGACACAGTGGATCACATTCAAAGTCACTTACATATTGACCTGATTATATCCAAATATGTGATTATGAACAACGTAAGCTTCTATCCCAACAGGGAATTTAACATACTGTGGATTTTTCTCGGAAATTTTGAGGAAGTGTCGTAAGTAGATTCCTCTTGATTTACAATACATGTTCAAAAAGGATTACCAGGGAATATAAAAATTATAAATAATACAACAGTAAGCATTTCTGTAAATTGACTCCCATGATTTTTTAAGATTGAATATAATTGTTTACAACCCCTTCATCATTACAAAGATAATTTAAGGTAGCTTCCAGTTCTTCATAAGATAAGCAAGATAAACATTAACTCAATATCAGCCATAACATGAAAAAAATAAAGTAAAATAAAATAGATTAACAATAGTAATGAGTAAAGAAACTTTCCAGTGAGAGAAAATATTGAACACTTGACGTGTACTAGAAAGAGTGCTGTTTATCTTCACTGAATGTTTTGTGGATATTTTACAATCATTGCTTTTACTCTTCCATTGCCCTAATTTGTCTATATTCTGTATATTGAAATTATTATAAATATGGAGTCAGAGACCATACATTAGAAGATTCATTCACCACTTCATAGTTATGTGCTTTAAGTTCTGCTTATCTGATTGTTTCTTCCTTGAAAAATTGGGATAAAAACAAATACTGACACAAAGTTTTGTTTTAGAATGTAAAGTGCTTAGCCCACTGTGTCGTAGGATGTAATAATCACTTAATAAATGATTGCTATTAATATCTCTTCCTATCTTTTGTCTTATTTCTTCCCAAGCTGTGCTTCAGAAAACTGCTATCCTTTCCTTAAGTAAAAGATGGAAATAATTACTAACGCCTTGGTCCTTTGACAGGGGCCAGTTATAATTCCACAACTTGATATGACCTAGACAGGATCCTATTAATCTGTACAAATATAACAGGGAAAAATTATTTAATGTGCAAGTATCCTTAGCCTTGAACTATCTCTACCTTATCCATTCCATCTGTCCAAGAGAATCTTGTACTTGCCCATCACACTTCTTCTTCCCGCCCCCAATCTTTACTCTTTAAAAAATAATTTCAACTGATTAGTTTATGAAATCATGTGATGCATGGGGACAAATTTAACTAGAATTACTGATTCTAGTTGGGTTACAAGAAATCTCTCACTGATTTTTACTTTTATACTTAAGCTGGATGTCATCAGAAAGAGTTATTGCACTCAAACAAAACTAAATACAACTACAAGAATAGCTCAACTGGTGCTCCGTTTGTAAGACAGGAGGAAGAGGAAAGATTGTCACTGTCATGTAAGATATGTGTTAATAACATTCTGTGTTATTTTGTGATATATAGGCACAAAGTCTTTGAAAACAAATCTGTTGTTATGCTGGATTTAATGTGCTAGTCTTCTAGGATTCTGACTGCTGTAGACTCAAAGGGGGACTGATTTTAACTCTCCTTTCAAGAGCTCACCCATCCATTAATAACTTTACAGAGAGCTACCCAGTCTTTAGTATACAATTATTTATTAACAATTTTGTAGTGAAACTTTAGGAGATACATATAATTAGAAGATAGCTTCCTTAAAAAAAAAAAACAAACTCCAAACATACCAGAAATAAAGTTATGTGTCCTTCACTCTTCCTCAGACTGATTATTGATCTAAAGCAGGGAGCTTACCTCTAAAAGTTTCTATTTCTTTATAATAACTTCCCTATAATATGTCAGGAAGCCCTGCTTAACATTAAGGTCTCTACACTCAATAATGTATATTACTCCATACTTGTATTTATGTAGATTGACAAAAGATTCTAAATTTCATCTAAAAAATAAATGTGAAAATAGACATGAGCATTTAGAAAAAAAAAGTACAATGAGAGTGACTTTACCAGCTATTTATGATTAACACAATCAGATACCAAATTTATTATGAATCCAAAGTAATTTTAAAAGTTTAATAATGGCACAGAATAGACAAAACAGAAAGAACAGAAGCAAACTGTTGTACAAGAAGGATTACATTTGAAATCCATGGGAGAAGAGTGGATGGTGCTGAAATACTGGGTAAATAACAGCCAAAAAAAGGTTAATTTATTTTTCATGCCCTTTGTTACAAATAATTCTTGTTGGAAAACAAAGTAGAATATAATTCATAAAATTAATAGAAGAAAACAGTTTTCATTCAGAATTGAAATTATAAAGGAAGATATTGATAGATTTAACTACATAAAATATAGTTTCCTTATTTTGAGAGTCATTTTAAGATTTATTATTATTATTTTTTTTGGTTTTGTTTTGGCTATACCACACGGCATGGCATGTGGGATCTTAATTCCCCAACCAGGGATTGAACCCTTGCCCCCTGCATTGGAAGCACAGTGTCTTAACCACTGGACCACCAGGGAATTCCCCAAAAGTCATTTTAAATTAATGAGAAAATAATGACTTATTAAGTAAGTTCTAATAGCAAAATTGGCTAGCAATGCAGGGGGAAAAATGGGGCTGTTCATTACCTCACTCATCAAAAAGATCCTTCCAAATGGATCAAAAATGTAATTCAAAAAAAAGCCATAAAGCAACTGAAGGAAATATAAATATAGACTTTTATTATCTTATATTGAGAATTTCTATGTATAATATCAATGGAAGTTTCTGCAAAGGACATGATTATTTCTAAAAAAAATTTTATATTATAAAACTATAAAAAGGATCAAAAGATAAGTGATAAACTGAGGAAAGGATTTGTACTATATGTACCAATAATCAATAACATTAATATATAAAGCACTTTTGTAAATTAAAAAGACCAATACCCCAATAAGAAATTGACATAAAACAAACCTTTTTTGCAGAAGGAATGTAAATACTCAATAAATTTACAGAAAGGTGTTAAACCATGTTGATAGCTGATTAAAAGCTCATTAAATAATTAGATACCAATAATTGCATTTTAGTTTAAAAACTTAAAATAAAACATACTTTGTTGAAAATGATATAAATAAATAGTTCTATCATATATTATTGATGGGAATAAAATTTGTACAGTTTTTTTTGTGGGCAGTTTAGCAATCCATATCAAAACTTATATGTTCATATCCTTTGCCTTAGCAATTCCATCAGAATTTATTGCAAGGAGGTAATGAGATAAATATACAAATTTATATGCAAATATAAAAATATATTTAAAATATATATAATGATGTTTTCATAATCTCTTATGGTCATCCATAAGAGACTGATCAAATATATAATGTTATACCATCAAAATACCATTTAGCTAATAAAAATTACTTAAATCCATTTATTGATGGATTTCCATTTATTGATATGAAAAATTCTATATGATATATTAAGTGAATAAAGTCTGTTATCAAACATTATACATAGTATGATCTCATTGTAGTGTAATTTTAATATGTTCTTATGAATAGGATACTCATCCTCATATAAAATATATTTTATGAGTAGGCACACTAAACCTAAGGATTTATAACTAAATACTAACTGATTATTCATGGGAACACAGATGATTTTCATTTTCTTCCTTATACATTTTTTGAATTATCTAATCTTTTAAATAACATGTACTACTTTTGTCATCAGAAAACAATATCCATTCTGTAAACTACTAATTAGGGCATCGGGCAGTATTTGCATTTTGTTAACTTGTATTTTAGACCTTGATTTGTTGGGACTTGGTTTTCCTCAGCCAATTTATTTGAATTGATAATATATTCTTTAATTGTATTAAGGTTTTTGAAAAATAATCTAAAAGTATTACTCAATTATTTTCTCTTTTCATGTTATAAAATTTGTGACTTGATAGGAGACAGAGAAGCTTAATATCTAAAGTTTCCACTTCTAACAAGAGCAACTTGACTTTTCCTATTTATACTTACACACCTAGTTTTTATTTTCCTCACTCTTCTTCCCTCCTTCTCATAAAAAAGGGGCACCATCCTGTTACACAGCTAACATTATTCCAAACATTTGTAGTCTCACTTTTTTCTGAAGTTGAATTCAGCAACTTTGTATATTTCATTATTTCTTAAATCACTTTTTAGTGTTAGTCTAGTCTCTGTAAAATCATATAGCCTTGGCCTATCAAGCAAGGTTCTCTGGACTAGATGATGTAGTTCAATTTCATTGTTTTTCAGGTAAAAACACCAGAAACTGGAAAACTTCTGTGAACTGCTATGGATCACCCAGCTTGTTAGGGGCAGAGCCAGACATGCCCCTTAAGTACACTGACATGGTCCCCTTCTTCATACGGCTGATCCACTACACTTAACACAGATAATACAATCATCAGAGGAAAGCCATCTTATAGTCTCCTTACTTTATAGATGGGAAAGTTAAAGCCCAAAGAAATAACTGGTAACTAGCTTACAGTCAATTTATTATTTGTTGCCAGAGATAAGAATAGAGATCTCACATTCTTTTCTCACCAAACTCACAGAGAAGTTTTGTATAAATCAGAGATAAGACTTAGTATGGTGCAATGGAACCAAAGTATGTCTTGTGGAACACTGTTTCCCTGTAACAAATGACTTTGGAAAATTCTGAAAACTTTGTGCTGCCCTCTGGGATATGCACAGAACCCATTGGTGCATTAAATTAAAGCTGAGAAGTCCTGCCACAAATGATCCAATTATACACTGTATAACCCAGAATTGTCCAAATGCATGTGACCATGGAACTCTGTCTCATAAAAATTATCATCATCTTGTAGATCTAGTGTTTCATTGAACATTTTGTGATATTTTTTGGTTGAGAGCAGAGAGACCTGAGATCAAATCTCATAACTACCAGTCTCTGCATAGGTGCCCCTGGGCATATAATTTAATTTTCTTCATGTGTGACAAAAAGGGTTGGGAGGTGGTTAAAGTCTCTCTCATCGTTATTAGTGTTTTGTTGAACACTATATATAGTGTTATGTTGAACGTATGTATCTTCAGGCTAAGATTACTATTCAAGATCCATAAGAACGTGTGTTTATCTGCATATATGAAATATATCCTCTCTTTCTCTTTCTCCCTCTTTCTCCTTCCACCTCACACCCTCTCTCCCTTGTCCTTTCTCCACCCTCCTAAAACTTCTGATCCTCATTAGGAAAGAAGCATATAGACAGTGGTTATTTAAATTGAAAGCTGCAAGCAACATAAGTGTCCAATAACAGATGAATGGATAAAGAAGACATGTTCATATAAATATATATATATATATATATATTAACACACATACACACACACAACAGAATATTATTCAGCCACAATAAAGAATGAAATAATGCCATTTGCAGCAACACGGATGGACCTGGAGATTATTCTACTAAGTGAAGTAAGTCAGAAAGAGAAAGACAAAGATCATATGATATCACTTATATGTGGAATCTAAAACTGCTGGCTCATGCACTTTGAGTGGTAGGGCCAAATATACATCACTCTCTCTCTCTCTGGTTCTAGGCTTTGGTATCTACTATTTCTGTCGTGTTTTGTTTTACTTTGTTTTGTTCTATTCTTCCCTATCTGCTTTACCTACATAATTCCTAGATTTCTGCATGGTAGTCATTTGCTTCAGGAAGCTTCTCTTACTATTCCCTGAGTTTTAGAAAATGATGGCTCTCTAACTCACATAGGTTTTTAAATGCATAATGGTTCAAACAAACATAGCAGAAGCTTAATTCTCACTTATGTAATAGTTTTAGTTCCTGTTTAAAGTATCCCTGGTTAGCTTTCTTATGCGATGATTCAAGGACAGAGACTTCTTCCATTTTGTGGCTCCAACATTCCCTGTGGTCATCTTAACCCAGATGGTAGAGAGCAAAAGGAATTGGAGATGATGAATGGTGCATGACCATTCTATTCACATTCCGTTGGTTGGAACTCATGCCCATGGCCATACCTAACTGCAAGAGAGCTTGGAAAATGTGGCCTAGTTGTGTGTCCAGGAGAAAATATGGATATTAGAAGCAGGGAGTAATCTTTAGCCTTCTCTGAGTAGAACTGGTATTCAATCCAATTGTGGGTCCCTATGGTAAGGTAACCCAGAGTATCCTAACTGCACTTATCATGGGGTCTGGGGAGTGATAGGTGCTTAATAAATCCTCTATAATAAACTAATTATCAAATGAATAGTGTGAGATGTTATGATTTGTACTGATATGAGACTTGAAATATTAGACTAGAATTCAGACACCTGGCTCTTTATTTCTAATATGTGATAATGCAGGAAATTTAATCTGTCTGGGTTTCAGTTTCTTTAGATGGAAAGAGCGATAATAACTACTTTTCCTATTAAAAGAACTATTCTGAAGATCAAATGAGTTGTGTATGTAACAGTTTTTACAACAGTAAAGCAATTGTAAAGAAATTATTATGCAATCATATTTTTAATAATGGATATAATATATTCTAGCCACACTAGTAGAAGATTTTTGGCCCTATGAACTTATCTTTGAGAAATAAATTATGAAAGAGTATTTAATATATACCACTTTAGCAATCAGCTGGCAAAGGTTACGCTAAACTTCCTGTGTTATGTTTAGCATTTTGAGAACCTAGTAGGGTTTGTTGAGAGGATAAAATGAGCTAAGCCACATGAAGTCCTTAGGACAACACCTGCAATAGTAGGTGCTGAATAATTGTTACCATCATTACAATTCACATGTGTTGAAAATGATTTGCCCCAAGTGCAATGCTAAGCACTTTATATATTATCTTATTTCATTGTCATAACAACTCTACAATGTAGATAGTATTATTATCCCATTTTATAAATTAAGATAATTTTCCCCTTTATTTCCAACTGTGAGTGTCAACATTCATTCATGTTCTGAACGTCAGATGTGCAATGGTACCTATGAAGCCACATCTTCCATCAAAGGACGTCTTTTATCAATCCTGAAGCCATTTAACAGTAGCTGACTAAATATATCATAAATACTCAACAACTTGCTGCAGGAAGTTTGATATTGTTGTTTGCAAAACTTTCCTTTTTTAGTCTCAGATTCCTCTTTCGTGAAGCTCAGGTTGCTTCCTCACAGCATCCTTGTGACAAATAAACTTCTTTTCTTTGACATTACTTATAAACAAATGTTTTTCACAAACCAACAACCAATCCACCTAAATCCACCTAGGTTCCATAATGATATATTACTGTCCTGTACTCTTTATAGTTCAGGTTATGATGAAAACAAATTGGGTGATTTCTCAATTACTTTGTCTAGTCAAAATTCTTTATCTTGTCCTGGGTCTCTTGGAGGAACCGATAGAGGGCACAGAACACTCAAGAAGGTATCAAGTTAGTTGGAGGAGCCTGAAACCTTTGCTGATGAAAGCGCTTTCCTAGGCTTCTTAGTTAGCGACTGTGGTTTTGTGTTCAACGTGCAAAAATCAGGGAGTTAAGAGCGATTTTCCTTCTGCCTAATTTGTCAGAACAAAAATTATACCCATCTGTAGGCAGCATCTTCCTGATCTCTTATTTTAAAGTCTTCTTTTATTTATTTAGCTCTTTGCTGCCTTTCTATTATAAAAGAGAGAAGCCATAGTTCTTGTTAGAATATAAAATTTTCATCTCTGCTCAGTGATCCCCATGTTTTCTTTTCCCTACTATGGTGCATGACACAAATATGTGCACAAAGAGTTGGTCAAATTGGAACAGCACGTTTGGAAGGGGGAAAAATCTTCCCATGGGCACTCATGAATTCACCTTGGAGCTTTATAAGCAAGAGTCTACACTACTTTGCACTTTTCTGTGAACTACATGGGTCCAGAATTAAGTGCTTTGTTAAAACTGTGTTTAGGTAATTCAGAATTAATCTAAACTTCTAGAAGATATAGGTTATTTTCATGAGAATCATGGTCAACAGCAACTGGCTGTTAACAGAGTAGTCACCTTTGCTCATTTTAATGTTTCTTCATTAAAATAATTCAATCAAATTGGTTTGAAACAAAATAATTTGTCCACCCACAAAAATGTCCATTTTTTAAATAAGTAGTTATGGGAAGTATCCTATTTTTAAGACCCTGTGTGAATCCATGATATTATGTAGATATAGGTATATATATATATATATATATATATATATATATATATATATATATAATATAAATACATAATATTAAATATACATACACATGTATTTTATAATTATACATATACACCCAACACAAATAATAGTCCGGGATAGGATAAATGAACTCTTAGCAATGTGAGCAACTGGCTGTGGGTGTACAGAGGAGGAAACACTTAACTTCTAATTGAAACATAAGAGAGTGTTTGCTCATATCTCCTGGGACATCTGCCCTGGGCCCTGTCATTTGAATAAATTTTAATAAGCAGAAAATCCAGAAAAGGCATTTCAGGGTGGGAATGCTATGAGTAAAAGCAAACAAAATGCCTACTGCAATTGAATACAGGGAGGAATAAATTATAGATAGAGAATCAGAAGGGAGGAAAAGCTGTAGGACGTTAGATGGGAAAAGTAGTCTAGGAAAAGATTGTTATAAACAGTATGAATTAGTTCCCTAGATGGCAACTTTAAATCTCTTGATAAATCTAAAGTCTAGGGAACGTATCAAATGGTATACTGCCCTTATGCTAGCTACGTAGCCCTCCCATAAAATCATGCATATATATCTAGTTTAAACATTATCTCCAGCACATTATTTAAATGTCAATGTAACTACTTCACCTGGGGGAAAAAAATAATCAGTATAGAAGACCAGAAAAGGATCTCAGGAGCTCTTGGATGTCAATGAAGGGCACCAAAGGTAAAATGTACATGAAATATGTTCAGCTGCTTGGAAAGAGCAATTGTTCCTGATAATTAGACTTAAGACTCAATGCTAAGGAGGGAAGCTGAAGGCTGTCAGCTCCTCTAGAGGGTCCCGCAGAGAGGCAGGGACATGGGGAGGATAGGAAGGACATGTGCACAGCTGTGAAACACAGAAAGCATGTCATGGAGAGCAGGATCCAGTGGAGCTGTACCAAATAGCTACCAGATGTGCTCTTTTGTCAACGACCTCATCTGAAAGAGCTCTAAACTAAATATAACAAAGTAACATTTTTAGTGCTGTGAGGCTCATACCAGTTGAACCAAAGAACTACCACCTTGAGAGAGAGAATTCTTCCTCATGTGGGCAGTTCGTCTTAAGAGATATGTACGAACAATGTCATTAGCTTTGGAGATGTGAACAGAAAGTGGAATAGGCATTGCACCCTGTTGGCAGGAGATTGGGGTCCCCAGGGCACAAGGGACAATAGAAGTGTGGGTACAGATCTGGAGCACAAGTAATACATTATCCTACAGATTCAAAGACCATAGACCCATGACATGCTCCCCTGTGAGAAATTAGAGAGCGTGAGGTATTTATTCCTTTAAGCACTTAGAAGAGCAAAAATTACTGCCTAGAAAGACTTGTAGAGATGGAATTCCCATAAAACTGGTTGAAGAGCTGATTGAAAGCCAGGACTCTTATTTTTTTCCCTCACTAATATAGTCTAGAAATCAAGACCTACCAATATTAAACATGTTATTTTCTCATTCTCCAAAAAAATCTATAGAACGAAGTGCCAAATTATTATATTTTGGAAAAACTACCATTTGCAACATATGGGTAAACAACTACAGACTCAAACACTGATGTTGCCTCTATCAGCTGCAGTGCATACGTTCCTGACGATCGACACTGGTATATATTTATTTTAATCCTTTTGCACCGCTGTATAAATATAGCCTGTCAATGTTACGACATACTTTATGCTGAATACCAGCTAAACCCCGACCTTTAGTTTGCTGACTACATGAACCATGAATGCACCATAGCATTCCAAAGGACATAAGGATGTTAAATCTCCCCTACATTTTAAAGTTTAGATGGATTTAACTTCCCCTTCCACTTGTATTCATTCCAGCCATGCAGATTCTGCACAACTCAGTGGAATGTGTGAGGAAAGGGGTCAAAGAGAGTGCATCGTGGTGAAAAAAGTACTGAATGAGCTGCACGTTTTCCGGACTAGATTTTACCTTTCTCACCATCATTTTGGTTAACTTAGGCAATCACAACTTTGGAGAATCACTTTTTTTATTTGTAAGGTGAAAAGAGGTAAACTTAATGAGTGGGTTAAAATTCAAATTTTAATGGTCTAAATTCTCAAGAAAACAGAAATGCAGGAAGACCAAAGGAAAGACTTGAAGGAACTGAATTCTGATTGCTGGAGCAGAAGTGAGTCAGAGTAGACATAAGGTGTCAAATATGTGTTCCATTAGTTTGCAAAACACACTGAGTTAAATAACATTGGTTAGAAAATCCTGAAGATTTTCTCCTTATCTAAAATCCTATGACCATAATATTATGCATGTCCAAGTCACTGACTCATTAATTTTCCTGGTAACATAGGAACAGATCTTTAATGCAAAAAGATTGTGTCTCTCGATTTGTTCCTGTTTTTGTTTTTTATTTTAATCTGTACTTTCAATGTCTAAAATAATATCCAAAATTTGGAAGTGACTCTGTAAAAGAAGTTCTAAACGGGTTCTTACTTTTTCATTTTCTTTAATTTACTTAGAGAAGAAAGCAACGTCCAGTCCATGCTGCCTAGTTTGCAGATACCACTCAGTTTGCTCCCTTTAGGAGATTTACTTATAAACCAAGACCTCTATTTCTATTTTAGCAACTCTGGATGGTGTTTGATCTTTACTTGAAACCTATACAAGAGGTCTGTAGAGTGGAAGACTATTCTATATGATTGGAACATTACCAACTTACAGACGACCCTAACATTTTCCTTCCCATCAACTCCACTTATATCCTGGTCTTGGGGCATGGAACCCTCACAATATAATCCTTTCCCCATTTGCCTGTGAATTCAACAACTATTCATTTATTCCTTTGACATCTATTAGTTGAGAACATACTGTTTGCCAGGCACTGAGCTTCATACTGAGAATGCAGTGGTTCATAAAACATAAAAGTTTTTTGCCCTCTGAGAACATGGATCCCAGTGAAACCAGGAAACAGGCAATGACATCAACATATGATAAGAACCAAAGAAGTAAAACCACAAAGTGCTATGTGCACTTAGAGGAGAGTTACCTAAGCTTCTCTTACAGGGCCTAAGTGGGCTTTCCAAAAAAATGATACCTAAAATAAGAACCAAGGAACAAGTGAAAACTTAATTCTACTACTACTAGGAGTGGAAGGAGCCTTTCTTTCCAGGCAGAAAAACCTAAGGCCTAAGAGTGATATAATATGCTATATTCAGAAATATAAGTACAATTTTGAAAAAAGCATAGTGTTGTGGTATAGGAGAAAAAGGGATGTGGTTGATAAGATGGGCAGGGTGTAGCTAACATAGAACCATTTAGGTATGACATGATATATGTTATATGTTAGATTCTACACAAGGTTCCATGAGACTATTCATCTCATATTCAATATAAGTTATAAATTTCCACAATATGCTGAGTAACAAACTGTCCCAACTCTCAGTGGCTTAAAACAATGAATATTTATTTTGCTCATGAATCTTCAGTTGGGTGATTTAGTCTGGGCTAGGCTGCATAATATCCTGGTCTCAGCTGGACCTCCTGACATGTCTAAGGGTTGACTGGACATTACGTGGCTGATCTAGGATGGCTTTGACTGGGGAGCCTATTTCAAATGTCTCAATTCTGTCCATGCCTGTTCTCATGAGAAGACAGAGGGACCAAAGGAGAAGCAGAAATGTGTAAGAGTTTTTTCAAGTTTCTGTAAGAGTCATATCTGCTAACATTCTTATGTCCAGAGCGAGATACATGGCCAACTCAGAATGAAGAGGGTGGGGAAACAGGCTCCTCCTACTTCAGAAGAAGCACTGCAAGTCATGTGGCAAAGAGAACAGTTACAAGGATAGCTGAAGAATCATGACCACTAATGCCATCAATCAATCAAATATACAATTCTTGCTGGGCAGTGGAGTCTTTGCTTCCCAAGATGACGACTAATCTAAAAGATGACAATGATTTCATTGGATGAGATCTTTTCCTAAATGGACCACTCACCCACACCCCCTCACCAGCACACACATGCCCTATGAATCGATATGCTTTGTCTTCAACTTCTCTGAGATAGTACTCTGCCTTCTCCTAAAAGAATCAAGTAATGGTTGCACTTGGAGGAAATTTGAGGAGAAGAGAAAAGTAAGATATAAGTGGAAGGGAAGTGTATTCATACAAATAGATGTTTTAGCAAACTTTAGAAAACTATTTAATGTAATTAAACCTAAATTAGAAAGTGCATTAGTTAAGAATAAATAATGTACCAAACACTGCTCTAAGTACTTTTACCAAGATTTTCTCAGTTCTCTTTCTCTTTCTCTCTCTTACACACACACACACACACACACACACACACACACACACACATTAGATAAATGCTATCATCATATTATCCTCCCAATTTCACTTTTGAGAAAACTGAGACTTAGTGAGGTTACAAAACACATAGCACCTGAATTTTAAGCCCAGCAGTTCGATTCCAGAGCCCATTTGTTTAAATAATGTGTGCCAAATTGTCTTATCCCCAAATGTTCTAAATCCTACCCTTAGAGAAGAGTATGTTTGAGAAGACATTCCAAAGTCTATTTATTATACATTTTTCCTAAAAGTAAATGCCAAGACCCATGAAAACTTCCTATAAATGAATAATGCAGTGAAAACCTCAGAAATCTATAGATTGGTGTCATGGAAAGTCTGCTTTCCTAACGAGTTTATCTTTGATTAGTGATTCATTTACATAGATTTTGTCTGTGTGTCAATCCTCATGATTTGTGGCACTACATATTTTAGAACTTGACATATGCATTCTTTTCACAAGCCATGTTTCACAGCAGCCTCCATTGTCTATGATAATGAAGAAAGCACGTCAGTAATATGGAAAGCCCAGTTTCTTTCCAAACTACATTAGGACAATTATTCAGACTAGTCTAACAGTTGCCCTACCGTCCTGTGTGTTCACTAGACTGCCATGTCGACTGCCCCTTTCCCTGTGGATAAAATAGCCATTTATTCAAGAGCATATCTACTGAGCATCCACTCTGTGCCATGCACTGAGCCTAGTATAAGAGGTACAATGGGGAACAAATCACTATTTTACAGTTAAGTAGGGGAAACAGACCCCAAAAACTCCATAACTAAGAATAATTACTATTTAAAATAAAACCTATAGAGGTCAACCTATACTATATACCTATACCTGTATGCCTGTAACAACCTTACATTTTTTAGAATGGTCAGGGGAATCCTTTCTAGGGTGGTAGCATTGGGGCTCACTGTAACAAGCTCAGAAGAATGAGAAGACGTGTGTTCAAGGAGTTGTCTTTAATCAAAATGCTGAGGGGATGTTGAATCTGGGATATTCAAATGTTGTGAAAATTGAGTTCAGCAGGAAGCAACTTTTGTTTCTGGGCTTTTTATGGAAATATAATAGTCCTCATTCCTTCCTTGGTTACATGTACTCAATCAAGATGAATTGTGTTCTGGTTAATCAGGACCCCACAAGGCCCAATGACATAGTTCCCATCCTAAGTCTGGGCCTCGTGCTACCTTCGGGTTTGAAATGGGGCACACCTACCAGGAGGAGGAGGTGATGTGAATAAAGGCATAGCCGGGTGGCTGAAAGACTTTGGAGCCCTCAGACATATAGGGCAAGACCCCAGGACAGGGTCTGGCACATAGCTGACAATATCAGCTAAAAATAAAGAAGGAATGGATGAAACATCCTGAGAACCAATCCCCTCACTTGTGATGTCAGACCAATAATAAACAACTGATAAGTTTGCACAAGGCTTAAATTAGACTAAGGTGTTTAGTTCAGGGCTAAGCTCACGGAAAGCACCAAAGAGACAGTAGCCACTATGATGAAGAGGCAGAGACTAGGAAGACGTTTATGATGTCATTCCTATGTTTCTCTGCAGTGAGAAGCACATTGCTCTTGCTTGCAAGCTAATTAGGTATTAGCACTTACAAGACATATACATGGGGTTTGAGGATTTCATTCCTTGTGGACAAGCCCTCCAGTATATTATTCATTTTTGTGTCTCAGGCACCTACATACACTACATGCTTAACAAATATCTGACACATAATTAGTTTATTTAGTTCTTTCCTGATCCCTACAGAGTATCACTCTTCTGGAAAGTGACCTCTGTAGCTCTTTTTCTTTTGGCTGAGGCTACGTTTTCTTCTTCAATCGTGGTGAAAGTATGTGGAAAGCATGGGAGTCTCTGTCCCCAAATGGAATTCACTTACTTCAATGTCATCATCCATCAGTGACCAAAATGTACCTTGTAACTGCCACAGCTTTCCCCAAGCCCAGCTAAGGAATGAGTTACACTTTGGGTGGGTTGTGCAAGAAGAAAAGCCTGCCTGTTCCAGGAATAGCCATATCCAGGAGAAACGGCAGCAGCTGTGGGTGGCTCTCAATGACTTGGCTCTGACCGTGAGGAAGACCGAAAGGCATAAATTCTGAGGCTGGTTTTAGAGCCAGTTGAGCTCCTGAAGGGGAAGCCCAGTGGATGGAAAAGATCATGCTCTGCTGCTGCCTGATAGGAATATGAGTTGGGCTCCTTAGAAACTAGAACCCTGCTTAATTTACCTGTCAAATAGCGTGATGGATTTGTCCAGAGAGTTTTTAAATAGAAGATATAGCTCTTCACTCTACGTGCTTCTTCCCTGAAGTGGGGAACATATCTATCACTTGCCCAGATCGATGTGGCTAACTCAGGGTTTTAGCCCCACCCCATAGAGTATCTCTACTCTGTAAATATCATTATTTGGAGTGTAATTTAAAGATGGCCCATTGTGCTCTCAGTTTGTTTTCCAATGAAGGTTCTAGGGAGCCAAATCCACAGTCGCCTCTCGTTGGTGGTCTGCTGGCATGCCCAGTGGTGGCAGCCTGGAATGCCACCATCAAAGAGTCCCAGACATAAAGACCTAGAAGGGCTCAGGGAGAAGGGAGAGCTTACAGAGGTGGAATGCTCAGCCCACATCATGGTTTCTCACTATTTTTCAAACTTCTTTAGTCCACTCCTCTAAGGATTCTGTACATTTTTATTCTCTTATTAGGAAGCATGCTTTGAGGGCAGGGATTAAAAAACAGACAATTCTTAGAGATTCCTAGTCTCCATGGAATATAAGGAAAAGAAACATGAATTCTGGGTGCAGCATATCCATTAATTTGCAACTCTTGGACTATGCCTTTCAACAGAGACTGAAGAATCCCATGTAAAGTCACTAATAGTGATTGTGCCTGTTTGATTCATGGTTTTATAGCAAATGTAACTGTAAGCATGAATGTGAAATTATATAACATCCTAATCCTTCAGTTGCCAGCAATAATGTATAATTCTATTTATTTCAGCGAGGTGAACTGAATATAAAAATTTACCTATTTAATAGAATATTTATTTTGTTTCTTTTAAAAACTGCTTATTTTTTAACAATGGAAACAAATAATAGAATTCGAGTTCTTCTGGCAGAAAAAAATATTGAGAACAAAACATTTATATTCATATGATTGATGAATAATTGTTTTCAAATATCGACATTTATAGAAAATGAAAGAATTCAAAGTACATTTTTCTCCTCTTTCAACAATAAATTAAAAGTTTAAAGGGTCCCGTACAAATTGTTTAAGTTTTAAAACCTTATTTCGATTACAAATAAAAAGATATCTGGATCTAAGATGGCAATTTGAACTCAAATGCTCGTATAGTTAGCCCTCCCAAATACCACTAATATGCTCCAAAACATAAGCATATGTTCTTAATGCAATATAAGTATGAACTAAGATGGAAGTTTTCTTTTATTTTTTTTTAACATGACACCAATACCAGAAGTCATAATGGAAAAGACTGATTACATCGAAAATAAAAGTTTTCTAGTAAAAAAAAAATTACCAGAAAGAAAGTAAAAAACCTAATGACTCACTAGAAAAGCATTGGCAATTTATGATAGAGTGATAATATCCTTAATATACAATTAAGTTTTATATATCAAGAAGAAAAACAACCTAAAATTCACAATATAAAAATAACACAGGGGGGCTTCCCTGGTGGCGCAGTGGTTGAGAGTCCGCCTGCCGATGCAGGGGACGCGGGTTCATGCCCCGGTTCGGGAGGATCCCACATGCCGCGGAGCGGCTGGGCCCGTGGGCCATGGCCGCTGAGCCTGCGCGTCCGGAGCCTGTGCTCCGCAACGGGATAGGCCGCAACAGTGAGAGGCCCGCGTACCGCAAAAAAATAAATAAATAAATAACACAGGAAGATGAAAAGGCAATTCACCAACGGAGGGCAAATTGTCATTATATTCCTGAAAAGATGTTTATACTCACTGATAATAAAGAAGAAAATCAAATTAAATTTCAGATTAGCAAAAATGTAAAAGAATGATATTATACAATATGAGTGCACATGTGGGGGAATCAGTTATTTTCACATATTCTTGATACAAGTATAAATTTGCTATGTTTCTGGAGAGCACTTTAGAAGCATGAAATAAAATTTTACCTATCCACACTGACACAGAAATTTCACTTGTAGGAATCTATCCTTAAAATAAATATTTAGGCAAATAATATTCAAGGATGTTCAGTAAAGTATTGTTGAGTACATCATGAGATATAATACAAATATCCATTAAAAATGATTTAGTTAATTAATTGTGGTGCTATACAATGCTACAGGGGGATAATAGGTAGCCATTTGAAATGTCATGAATATATAGATATTGAAACAGAAATTTCTGTAGGGCTGTAAAATAAAAATGCAATTAAGAAAAATCATGTATTGCTTTTAGTTTTGCTTTCTACTTACTAAAAATATCCAAGAACTTTAAAGAACATTGAGAGAAAATGTCACGATGCAACTGATTTTTTTGTCTCTCTTATAGCCCAACCTTGAATATATATGCATAGTTATTTGCATATGCAATTTGTGTTCATTTCTTAAATACCTTATTTTAAATATATTTACTTATCTTTGGGGCTAAGGACAGATTTCAAAGGTGGTTTTTATTTATTGCTTGTGTATAGTGAAATTTAGCTTTTATTTCTCAGGACTGCTAATGACAATGCTGTGCTTTCTATTTGAGAGTAATATGGCTGAACTTCCCCAACAAATTCTACTCCTAGGAAAGGGAAATCACCATGGATGCTATTTCTCCTTGCAGATTAATGTTGATTCACTCAAAGTTTCTTAAATATATGCATTCATTCATAAGTAAACAGATAAATAGATAGGATGTAATTAGGTGATGCATGTTATGGGAAATAAAAGTGAGTGAAGGATGTAGGGACTCAGGGATGTATATGGGCAATATTACAAAAGACTGGCTGATATATTCCTTTGCTTTGAAACTGAGAAGGCCTTAAAGCAAAAATACCCCCAGAGCAACAAGTATATCCAGAGTCCAGATCTTGGTTTCTTATCCCAGTCTTCAATAAAAAGGACCAAAACTCCTTTGAGAAATAGCTAACTCTAGGGCTGGGGTAGAGAATACACAAGATAAGCCTGGAGCATATTATTGTGCCTAAAAGTAAGGAAGTAAGCATTCCAACATACATACACACTCACACACACACACACACACACACACGCACAATGATGGACTTACCTCAAAGGGAAACAGGAGCTAACTGAAATAACTCCCAATGGCCAAAGCTGGAACAATTTGAGCCCAATAAGTAACACAGTATCAGATTATAAGCCATAGTATAAAATGCATATGGATGAGTTCACATAGATGTAAATATATGATCAAATAGATAGATATACAGATAATCTCCCACACAGAATTCCAGATAATTTATGTAGATAATCTGTCCTTCAGAAGATAGAGCATAACTCTTCACTTCTTCAGTGTGAGCTGAGTCTAGTGACTTCTTTTGAAGAATACTGTTTGGAAAGCAGGAACAAAAGAATAATTCTACACTGGAGAAACCTGACAAACAAGACCTTAACCAGGTGATGGAGGTCAACATGAGAAGTGGTAAGTCATGTTGGCTGTATGTATCCGTGGTATGATGTGATGAAAATGGAACTTTACCTCTGTGGTTTGCATCCCCCTCAAAAATTACTCCAGCCTAACCATGAGCAAAACAGCATAAAAATCTCAACTGAGAGACATTCTACAGAATACCTGACCAGGATGTCTCAGAACTTTTAACGTCTTCAAAAACAAGGAAAGTCTGAGAAACTCCCACAGTCAAGAGAAGCACCAGGAGACACGAGGGCTGAATGTAATGTGTGTCCTGGAGGAGATTCTAGAACAGAAAAAGAGCCTTAGGTAAAAATTAAGAAATCTGAAGAAAGTATGGACTTCAGTGAATAATAATGTATAATGATTGGTTTGTTCCTTGAGACAAACCACCGTACTAACATAGGTTAACAACAGAGGAAATTGGGAATGAGGTAGGTGGGAACTCTACTATCTCTGCAACTTTTCTGTAAATCTGAAAGCTATACTAAAATAAAATGGTTGTTTTGGTTAAAAAAGGTGGACAGGGTAGACCTCATTTAGGCAATCATATTGAGCAAAGACTGAAAAACCATGAGAGCGCCAGTCATGTGGACATCTAGGAAACGGTCTGCGTAAAGGGAGCATGCTTGACAAGTTCAAGGAAGAGCAAAGAGACCAGTGAACCTGTAGTGGTCAGAGGTGAGAGAAGCAGGAGAAGGTAATGAGAGAAGTCAGAGAAGACCTAGGGTGGAGGTGGGGCACAGCATAAATATACAACCTGTAGGATACATGGGACTGTAGGTCATTTCAAAGTCTTTGACCTTCACTCTAAGATGAGCAGCCATTGGAAGGTTTTGAGCAGAGGAACCTAACCCTTTTGAAAGACCCATTCTGTCTGATGTGACCATGGGGGCAAGTATGAAATAACAGGCTGTTTCAGAAATTCAGGTCAGAGGTGATAGTGGCTTTAGCAGGTTGAACAGTGGAGGTGATAATAAGCACTTGTATTCTGAGAAGACTTTGGAAACAAAGTCAAGCTGGTTTTCTATCAGATTAGATGTGGGGTAACAGGAAGAGAGAAATCAAGAATAATTCAAGAAACTGTTATGTCTCGTGTTATGTATTTATACCTTCACTTATATCAAAGAAGCTTTGAGGATTGCCTCACTTCATGATTCTGTATTGTTGAAGCCCATTAATAACCAGCTGGCAGGTGCATTCCCACCACTATTCCACCTCGAGTTTCGAGATGGCCTGCATTTGGTCTTAGAGCTTTCTCCTGGATGATCCTTCTGTCCAACCTTTTACCTTGAGGCTTCATTCCAGCTCACCCCTCCATCACTGCCACAAGCGGGCAGAAAGCAACTTTCCCACAAGGGACAAAGCTTTGGGGTGCAAGGAGATCTTACCAGCAGGAAACTGTTCAGTTCCTAGGAAGGGAAATCACCATGATGCAAAAAACATGTTTTCTGCAAAGTGTCTCCAAATAAAACAATAAGTTAGATGTTATATTTTAAAGTGCAGAAACTTATGGATGTATAATTTCAGTAGCTATATTTGTCTATCAAGCACCCAATTGAGATTAATGACATCCATCCTCCTCTCCATTACCATTATAGTAAATTTTCCCTTACTATTATTGTAAGTAATGGAACTTTTGTGTTTTCCAATTACTATTTTTATAAGCTAAATTAAAAGTAAAAAGACATTTAGAATTACACAAATAAGCACTGCTATATACACGAAAATAAAAATGTTCCTGAAATTGAACCATAGACATACTTGGTACCACCATATTATAGTTCAAAACGTTCATTGACCACTGAGAAATGAGAGTCTGAATTCAACAAGTGAAAAGCGACCAGAGGCATCAGTGTAAAATGTAAAAAGTAGGGATTACACAAAAGGAAGATGTATAGAAGTTGAGGACCGCCTGTGTAAATGCTATAGAGAAGTTTATCTTTGATAATGTCAGGTGAATCTTGGCTCTTTGTTCTGGCATATTTGCTTCCCCTTGGGGGTGCCTGACAAACAATGAGTAACAAATTCACACTTCCTACGGGTATTTTAATACTGATCACCTTAACATAAAGAAAGTTATTTAAGTTTTCAGCCTAAATGTAGCTTCCATACTTTGGAAATGCAGGTAATGGTACATAGCTTTAAAATTGTTGTAAGGATCAAATGACTCAAGGCATTTAACACTATGTCTGCTACATGTTCAACAGATGGTGACTTTTATCACTAATAGTTATTGTTTGTGAAATTTAGAGCACCTTGGGAAGCTCAAAAAAGACTTTCAAAACATACTGTATAGATAAGAACACACCCCTTCTAATTACAACACTATCTTTAATATAAACTACACCTCCTTATTCAGCTTTGCAAGGACATCAGAGGAACAGTAATATGAGAGACAAAATTGTTAAGACATTGTAAACATGGCCATTGAAAATCCTAATTCCAGGCATTCTCTTTGCTTGTTTCCACATACAATACCTTAGTGTCAGCATCTCCCAGCTTGCCTCTGACACAAAATTCACATAAAACATTTTTGAGAGATCATATGCTCCAATTTCTAGGTGTCAAATAATTGTTCCCCAAAATATTAGGTTTGATGATTGCACACCAAGTCAAATCACCTAACATAAATATATTTCATTTAACACCCCATGGTCCCTGCAATGCAGAAGTAGACTCCAACAAAGAAAGGAAGTCAGCCCACATATCCCGACCTCCAGTCCAAAGACAGTGAGTGCGGTGCAAGCAGGAAAGGCAGCGTGTTACTCACAGCCTATAGCAATCGATGCAAATCTATGCCACAGTTAGAAGGTGTCTTAATTCCAATAATAGACATACTGTGATGATGAATCTTTCACAACTGTTTTCTCTGTAGCTGCTTAATTCAAGCCTTCTGGCAGAGATGGTCTGATGCTTCAGTAAGTCGCTGACCCCAGAGTGTCATGCTGGGCCTCCAGCAGGTTGAAAGGAGTGTCTGGCCTATGCGTTGGGTCACCTGAATGTTGATATGAAGTCAGTGCGCAATGCGATCGGTCAAATTTCATCAGCTTCCTAAAAAACACCAATCAACTGACAAATAGAGCACTACTGGTGGCTGATTCTATGGTCATTTCTGTCCAGCCTCAGACATGGTCACCTAGAAATGCTTTGCCAGTGACCACAGATTAGTCCCACAGGAAGTCCTTGTCAAGAACTTCAACTCACCTAGCCTTGGATAATATCGTAACCTTGTCCCTGGGAGATTCTGTTTTCTTTTAAATGACTATTGTTTACATATAAATTTATTTGGAAATTGTCTTGTGCTTCAGATGGGAGAAAAAGTTCATATAGCCATTTTGAAAAACAAATTTGAAAATACGTATGCTTCAAGCCTTAGAAATTCCAAATCTTGCGATTAACCCCGAAGAAAATTATTTATGCTGTAAACCTGACAGTGACAGAGATTTGGAAACACTCTCAATGCTTGTCAGTGGAAGAATAGGTAGAAAAAATGTGGTATAATTATACCATGGATTACTACACTGCAGTTAAAAGAATCAAGCTACATTTATCAACATAAACAGATGCCAAAAACATAACACTGAAGGGGAAAAAATCAAGTTGCAGTGTGTATAATTCATACCAAATAATCTATTTGTGTCAATTTTAAAATTATATATTAAGCAATATTTATATGTTGCTGGACATTTACAAATTTTAAGTCCCTGGTTGAAGATGGATGGAAAGGACAGTGCAGAAGAAAGGGATAGAACTGGGAAAAGGGCCAAAAGGGGACAAATTAGTCATGGAGTTATGATTTGAACAGTAGTAATATTGTGCTAATAACAGGGGATATAATTGATTGAGTCAATTCAACTCTGCACCTGAAGTCCAGCATGGCCACAAAAAGTTAATGAATATCTTGTGAAGAGTACGGCTTTAAGGACAAAAGCAGTACAAGAGACTCAAGTTCTGTCTAGGTCATTCCACCCACTTCCCTCCTGTGCCTCCTGCAGTCTGACCTCTGAAAAGGATGCCGGTGGCTAAGACTAAACACTGTTCAAGCTTTGGCCTCTCTGTAGACAATGCCAGCGAAGACTCCAGTTTCCAGGATGGTTGGGTACTGCAAACACATCAAAACAATCTACTACCTAACCTATTAACACTGAAGACATCTCAATGACTATTACGCTAGACCTAGGCACCTCCTACTAATCCATCACACCATCCTGTCCTCTGTAATGTCCATCCCTCTTTCTCCTAAAACAAAAAAAAAAAAGAATGAATGAATGTTAGAAAACAGAGATGCTTCAATTTGCTTCAACTGACCTAATAAAATATATAGCTCTTCTAAAAATGACCACAGTGGTCAGCAGCTGGCTTTATACACCTTTTCAGCTCAGTGATGCAGACTAAATGCAGCTGACATTCATGTTGAGATAATTGGAATGTAAATTATTTTCAAATGCTTCTTTCTTAAAATAGAGAAGAGTCTGTCCTTCATATTTGAAAATGACATTAATTATGGTTACACTCAAGGCTGTGTGGTGAAATGACTTTATCACACTTGTTATAGTTTTGTTTAAATATGTCTTTAACAGTTATGTTCTTGTACGAAATAAAGGCCCTTTAATGGAAATTTGTTTGCCTCCAAGCCAAATTTGTAAAGTGGAACCGTAATAGTGCTGACTGAAAACACTCGTTGGGGCAAATCTCCATAGAAAGGAAAGGGAATTCAGAAAAGTAATCACCAGTCTGTAGCGTGTGTGTGTGTGTGTGTGTGTGTGTGTGTGTGTGTGTGTGTGTGTGTGCTTGGTTTTGTTTTGTTTTTGGTGACTCCCTGAGTTACTTCATGCATTAGTGAGTCACTCAAGATGTAATTGTTCGATACCATGTGGCCTTATGCGAAGTCACCTCTTCATAGCTAGGCTTCTAAAAGCCTCCCTACCCTCCAGTCATTGACTCTTAGCTAGCCTTCTCTCTTGTAATCACTCTATGACTACTAACTTATTGGACTATTTCCTAAAATGAGGCCAAGGAGATCCCCAGTAGAAATACTTACACAACCGTGGCTACTCTTGCTTCAACCCCTTGACCCCTTCTCATTCTGATAAAGTACATGTGACCGCATGGACCAACCTCTATTATACCCACACTGTCAGTTTCCTTACCAAAAATGACTGAGCTGTTTTTCACTTCTCCAGATTAACGTTAAGTAAACTCAGACCTTGATGGTCTCAATTGATCTAGGGAGAGGTGTAGAATTAAGGCAGGCAGAGTTGAAGGGAAAGGCATGATTGGCCATAAGACTATGGCCATCTATGGCTTCTTATAAGACGATGAGTGGTCTGTTGGAAACCAGAGTAGAACATCCACAGCAAGACGAAACATCTGGGAAATGGTGAAATTAGCTCTGCTCATTAAAAATAATAATGAAAATAATGGTAATTGTATCAATTTAATCATTAATTCCGAATAATGGTCAAATCATTAGTTCTGAATGATAATCAAAATAACAAGGCGCTATAGGGACTCCCCTGGAGGTCCAGTGGTTAAGACTCCACGCTTCCACTGCAGGCGGCACAGGTTCAATGTCTGGTTGGGGAAATAAGCTCCTGCCTGCTGCGTGGTGCAGCCAAATAAATAAATAAGTAAAATCACAAGGCTAAATTATACAGGTTAATACTAAGTCAATTGTCTTTCAGAGTCATCAAACGCATTTCAGCAAAAAGAGAATAGCGGTAGAGGAATTTTAGGATGAAACTGTGAAAGAAGGAGAGCTTGGGGGCATACTGAAATCAACAATGAAACCTCCTTCCAAATTTTGCTCCGTGCAACCTTAGCTTCATGGAGTTCACGATATTCTTTATTCTCTTTAAGCAATGTCCAAGAAATGTATTCCCATTGACCGTGAGCAAGCATGTGAAGGTGTATTGGAATAACCTAAAATGGTTTTCACACAGAATCAGGAGCTCCTTGGTCATTTCCAGTTAGACCCACAAAACTGAAAGATTCCTGAGATGGGTTATAGCTTGCATTATGGGGCTCATTTATTTTAATCTTCTCCAAACAAATAAATGGCTACAATTCTGTGTATATTACAGAACTTTTCCATCTGTCACATCTAAGACAGGCATATTATCAGATAATGTTAATTTTTGTTAATGCATTAATTATTAACAGCATTTAACCATTTTAATAAAGGTCCTTTTGAATTATTGAATACATATCATCCCCCAACACCTTTTAAGGACGCTGGATGCTGCTAACCAGAGGGCATTTTGCTGAGCACTGTAATAGTTCAGGAGAGGCAACTTCTACATACAATAGAGTGGTGAGAGACTTGGAGACCTGGAGAAGTACTTGAGAGGAGGAGATTGTATTTAGGGGAAGGTGGGTACTTTATGGAAGGAAAGATGAAAAGGGACTAGAGGAACTTAGGAGAAGAAAACAAGTAAAGGTCAATCCATGAACTTTTCTAAAATCTAAATTGTTTATGCTATAACCCACTCCTCTTCTTTTCCTGGCACATCTTCAGTAGATTCTACACTGATGAATATTTGATTTTCTCTTATTAGGATGGGGGATAACATGGACAGTTAGTTTCAGGAGGAGGATGAAGGGACAACTGACCTCTGGGTCACCTATGATGTATTTCAGTAGCTTCAGCCACATCCCATGTATGGTATTAAGCCTATTTTCAAAAAAAAAAAAAAATACTCAAAACCCATTAATAGACGGATACTTTTTTCTTACCCATTGTCTTTGCATTGGCCAACTAGCATCTCTTACATAGTCATTCAACAAATATACATTGGACACCAACTCTTTAAGAAACACTTAGCCAGATCTTTGAAAGATTTAGTGTTGAATCAGATGTTCACCTTGCCTTTAAAAGGAACTCAGTTCAATAAGGACAATGAGACCTGGGCACTGTTAACCATAATTCAGGGTAGAAAACAAGAAACCCTATAAAAATGTAAGATTAAAAGATTTGCTCCAAGGGAAAGGAATTAAGAAAGAATATGTGGAGGGGTTAGCACTTCAACTGAATCTGAGAAGAAATTTAAAATTAACCAAAATAAATTACTCAGATGTTTCCAAAAAAACAAAATGTGATACACAACTCAGAATTTTGTTGTGCTGGTGGTTACCATGGTAAAGGATTTCAACTCTTTGTGAGGTTCCCAGTACAAAGAATAAGATTTGGGTGATGTAACAGATCCATTATGCAATCCACACTCCCTCCTATAGGAACCAAATGTGACACGAAGAATAACAAGAAGAAAACCCATGTACTTGTGAGATGTTAACTGTAGTATACAGTCCAGAATTATTGGACATTTTGTCTTTCCTAAGGAACAGAGGGATAATCAAATTGTTGCTGAACCATTCATTAGTTTTAATCTCTACCTTTAGAAAGAGAAACACTGCATGTTAGATCATCCATGCTATCTATATCTTATAAAGCCAGAGTCCCTGTGACCCAGTTAACTCATTCTCATTGAAAATATTCTCGATAAAGTCATCTGAAATATGGTGTCTCTTCCTTCCAAAACCATGACTTGCTCTTCAAGAGTAGGGGTCAAAATGGGAAATGAGGACTCATAGAAGTTGAAGGTCAATAACTTGACCCCAAAGATAGAAAGGCTGATAATTCTCCCAAGAAATTTTAAAAACATGTTTTACTCTATCAACTGAATTATGAGACAAAAGAAAGAATTATAGTCCACAGGAAGCCACAACCTCCAACAGAAAATATAACTGGAATGAGGGGAAAGCAGATTTTTAACAAGAATATTACACCAGTCTCATATCCAATAGTGAGAACATTTAGATTTCTTTATTGTTGTTTAATCTGGTGCTGCTTTATGGAAGTACTCCCATCCCTAACAAGCCCTGAGCACCATCCACCAACACATCCAACTACAAGTTAAATCTAATAACTGAATATTAATGAAGTTCTTGTAGGAGGAGCTATTGAGTTTTCACACGTTTTCTTATTCAAAGCTGTGTCAACATCAGCAGAACACTACCATCTGTCTTGGTACCAAATATGACTGATCATTAGATAAAGAAATGATTGAAGAATTCATCAGGTTAATTCCTTCTGGGCTTCCCACACGGCAAGAGTCAAGCCAAGCCAATGTTAGTTTGCTACTATCTCTAACTTTCTGTTGTTCTCATTACCACTGCATTCCTGATAATTACATATTTCCTCATTTTGTTAGATCTAATTTTGTGCTTATCAGTCATGAATCCTGAACTACAATTAAAGACATTTAAGGTCATTCAGAAGTGTCTCACATTGTATGAATTGTAGATAAATTTGAACTGATAATTGAGGCTGCGCCCTCACCAAACACACGCACACACACACACACACACACACAAACACACACACACTATAATTATTCAGCATATTAAATAAAATAAACAAATTAGGTCAATAAAATTTAAGTCCCTTATTCCTCTGAATGGGACTTAGAAGTAAATAATATAATAAAGGATAAGCCTGGACCATGGGAGTATCCTCCCTTGAGACCTCATATGAGGTCACCACTTTCACTGAATTACATTTAGATATCATGCCCTGGGCCTCTTCCGATGACACTCCTTGTTTTTACCACTCTGATGTTTTGAGAAGATTTTTCATAATATTACATCAAGATATTGCTTTGAGGAACCACTGGAAATTTTTTTCTCACTCCAAATTCTAACAATAATTGTGTTTTTCATAAGTTACTAGCTTTGTGGCATTAATCATGTTTCCCTTTTTGTATGTATTGCTATAAAACCCAGTCCAGACAAGTTCATGACCATATCTTCTAGGAACCGCCTCAGGATCAGAGCTATGGTGAGGCCAGTAAGATGCCTAGAGCACAAGAACCAAGGACCAAGTCAGGATGCCTCACACTAGCCCTGGCCTTAAAGTCTTGCAACAAGTAGCATGGTTATAAGGTTAGAATAAGGTCAACCCTTAGTTTACCTTATTTTTTCTTAGTTCATAACTTCCTCACTTACATGTATTTTTATCTAGTGTGAGTTTTAATGTATCTATCTATAACCTAAAGTGTATACGTAGATAAATAGTCTAAAGCTATAGAAAACCTACTGCTAATCAAAATTGCCCAATAAAATTTATCTGCTATACTATCAGGAATTTCAGAGAGGTCATAGGTCTGACACTGGTATTTTCACAATGTTTGCAGATTTGTGCACATTTGGAAGTGTTTTGCTAACAGAGGAGAGACTGCACACAGCAACATTTAAACAAGCAGATTCTGGAGGCAGTCTACTGGGATTCAACTTCCAGCTCTGCCTTTTAATAGCTGTGAGACCAGAAGCAAGTGGCTTAATCTCTCTGTGCCTCAGTTTCCTCATCTGTAAAATAAGAATCAAAGTAGTAACTACTTCGTAAGGTTTTTATGAAGAGTAAATGGATAAAAGGGAAGTACTGAGCATCGTTCGTCATAGTTAGTAAATAATAGGAAAGCATCTGTATCTTTTGTATACTAAAGCTGAATTCTTCCTTGCGTTGTATCTCCCATATTTAAAACAACTTGCTTCCTATGGGAGTATTGAGCCTCTCTATGGATAATTAAAATATGGAAGTAAGATGAATGCAGCAAAAAAAAAAAAAAGCACATGGACTTCTATATTCAGCCCCGGCATAATAAAGACCTTGGAAGTTGTTACTACCATCCTTAGAATAAAAGAATGAACAAATTAAAATCGACACTTTTTTCAGACCCATCAGAAAACTGAAGTTGCATAACAAATCATCACTCCAAAAGTCTGGAGAGAAAGGTGAATTTAGAGTCAGAGTTGCTTCCCTAAAGCAGATAGATATGACCACTGGAGCTATAAACTAGGAAGAAAATTAGAGGATAGTTTTGATAAGTTGATGGAGACTGAATGTGGACTAGAATAAGAATGAGAAACTCCTGGAGGATGCAGACTTAAGGGGATCCCCACACTTTGGCGAGTTGTACTTCCAGGAACCATACGAGGTACTCACTGTGAAGATCCCAGAAAGAGGGCCTCCTGACCTTGGCAAGGGAAGGGAAAGAGTAATCATTGTGAAATTTACCCAGAGCATACTCCACAAAAATGACCTACTCCTCAGAGGAAGAAAATTACCAGAACCTTATCCCAGCTGGCAAAGGCATTCCTCTCACTCTAATCCTCTATAGCTTTCCTGTCTCACCTAACAGGGAGCAACCACTGGAACAACATTTGGGAAGGTCACAGCCCAGAGAAATAAGTCCACTGAAAGACTGAGATTTATCATAGATTAGAGAAAGTTAAACCCACCCTCACACCAACCACCAAATTAATGAGGCTCTAGGATAACAACAGTGCAAGGTGCATACTCTCTCTGAGGAGGAATGCAGAGGGAAGCTCAAGATAAAAAAACCAAAGCAAGTAATGTAGAGAGAATTAAAACATCTGGCACCAAAGCTCCAACAAACAAAAACACAGCCCAATTCTTAACCATATCAACATAAGTCCTCACAATGAAGGCCTATTTACCACAGGTTCTAATACCCAAAGCAACATATCCAGCTCTCAGCAAAAATGTATAAAGCATTCCAAACAAAAAGGAAAGAAAGAAGGAAGGAAGGGAGAGAGGGAGGGAAGGAGGAAGGAAGGGAGGGAGGGAGGGAGGGAGGGAGGGAGGGAGGGAGGAAGGAAGGAATGAAGGAAGGGAGGAAGGAAGGGAGAGAGGGAGGGAGGGAGGGAGGGAGGAAGGGAGGGAGAGAGGGAGGGAGGGAGGGAGGGAGGAAGGAAGGAAAGGAGGAAGGAAGGGAGAGAGGGAAGGAGGGAGGGAGGGAGGGAGGAAGGGAGGGAGGGAGGGAGGGAGGAAGGAAGGAAGGGAGGAAGGAAGGGAGAGAGGGAGGGAGGGAGGGAGGAAAGGAGAGATGGAGGAAAAGAGCAATCTAAAGAGACATAACAAGCTTCAGAAACAGACTCAGATATTACACAGATGTTGCAATTATCAGATAGGTCTTTAAAATAATTATGATTAATATGTCAAGGCCTCATTGGAAAAAGTAGAAAAGATTCAAGAACAGATGAGTATTGTAAACAGAGAAATGAAAACAAAAAAATCAAAGGGAAATGCTTTCTTGGGCCCATCAGTACACTGTCTATCAGGAGACAGAAACGCTAACATAGTATTAACAGTGAAAAGCTGAAAGCTCTTCCTCTAAGATCAAGAACAAGATGAGGACGCCCACTCTCACCACTTTTATTCAACATAGGACTGGAAGTCCTAGACAAAGCAATTAGGCAATAAAAAAGGCATACAAATTGTAAAGAAAGAAATAAAATGTTCTCTATTTGCAGATAACATGATACTATACATAGAAAACCCTAAAGACTCCACACAAAACCTGTCAGAACTAATAAACAAATTCATTAAAGCTGGTCTTGGCAATGATTTTTTGGATTTGACACTAAAATCAAAGGCAATGAAAAGCAAAAAATAAACAAGTGGGACTACATCAAACAAAATCTTCTGCACATCAAAGCAAACTATGAACAAAATGAAAAGGCAACCTATGGAAAAGGAGAAAATACTTGCCAACCACATATTCAATGAGAGGTTAATATCCACAATATACAAGGTGACAAATACTTCACTTATGTGTGGAATCTTAACCAAAAAATTCAAACTGATAGAAACAGAGAGTAGAAAATTAATTGCCAGGGGCTGAAATGTGGGGGAAAGAGGGAGAGGTTGATAAAAGGGTACAAACTTTCAGCTTTAAGATGAATAAGGTCTGAGGATTTACTGCATAGCATGGTGATAGCAGAATTATTGTATAACTGAAATTTGCTAAGACAGTAGAACTTAAATGTTCTCACACACACACACACACAAAGGAAATACGTGAGATGATGTATGTGTTAATTAACTTGATGGGGGGAATTCTTTCACGATGAATATGTATATCACGTATAACAAATCATTGTACTGTACATTTTAAATATCTTACAATGTTATTTGTCAATTATACTTTAATAAAGCTAAAAGAAAACTAAACAAAAACTCCTTGGCAGAGTGCAAAGTATCCCACCTTCAGCTCTCCCTACCTCTCAATCCCTCGTAATACATATCACTACCTGGTGAATACAATTATTATATAAATATAAAAGTGTTACTTTCCCCTCCTCTGAGCCTGAAAAGTCTAAGGGACCACACAATATCCACTGGAATTTACCAGAATCTTTTGATATTAGACAACCTTTGACCTGAAAGGATGAACAGAGAAAAATAAGCAAACACATAAAAAGAGACATTAATTCAAAAGAAATGACCCAATCGAAGAAATCAACCAAATATTCCTCAACTTCAGCAGATTCAGTGTAATAAAAGGAGAAAGACTTGGTGAAAAGTTAAAGAGAATATTATATTTTTGAATCTGTACTAGTCAAGCACTAAGTCAAGCCATCTGAGATCTGGAAGAAATGCCTATTTCCAAATTTAAAATTGCAATGCTGGCAGTAAAACCTTCATTAGAACACCTGAAACCTTAGTCTATTACAGCAGAAGATGTGCTTTACAGATTATTCAATAACTAAGAGTTAAGAATAAAGATATGAGTCTTCCCTGGTGGCGCAGTGGTTGAGAGTCCGCCTGCCGATACAGGGAACACGGGTTCGTGCCCCGGTCCGGGAAGATCCCACATGCTACGGAACGGCTGGACCCGTGAGCCATGGCCGCTGAGCCTGCGCATCTGGAGCCTGTGCTCCGCAACGGGAGAGGCCACAACAGAGAAAAGATAAGAGACATGGAAAAGGTATCAAAGAACAATGACACACGTGTAACAACAGTTTCAGGAGAAAACAGAAGAGAAGGATGAGAGGCAATACTCAAAATAACATTTAAAAAAAAAAATTTTTTTCTTCAACAGGTTTGAGGTTTGGGGTCAAAGGGGCCCTTGATTGCCAGAAAAAACAAATGAAAAAAAGCCATATATTTTATGACATGTTTTTATTTCAAAAATAAAGGAAACAAAATTCTTGCATGAACAGTGGCAGAATAATAAAGGGGTTGCCTACAAAAAAATTATATAGTAGTTGCAGATTAAAATTCTTTTCATGACATAAAATGACAGAAGTCAATGAAGCAATGTCCACAGAGTTTTGATGAAGAGTACTGTGAAACAAGAAAGTTATAGTGAGGTGAGATAAGAGAAACAGAAAGGTATCAAACATGAGAAGTCTCAGAAGGTATTTCAACCAAATATATTTTCTGGAAAAAAATGAGTCTAATAACCTTGAAAGAAGAAAATAAAAAACAAATACCAAACCTTGGAGACCTGGGTTCCATTTCTTTGTCTCTATTGTGTAAAAGCAGCCTTCCCTCCTCATTCTGCCCAGGGTCAGTTACCCCTGGAATGAAGACACCTCCTTACCTGCTGGTACCTGGACACACAGAGTCCAAGGTGCCCTGGAGGCAGGCATAGCTTATATTTAAATGGAAACTTAGTTGTGTCTCCTAGCAAAAGTGAATGCCCTTTGGAGATTAGAATATCTAAGCCTGAAGAACCCAGGGTTGTGGGGGTGAGAGTTAAAAATTATCCTATATAATGTCAATACATAATAAATATTCTTAATTTCAATAATTATAGCTATTAATTATCATTCTGTCATGTTATATACCATAATTTGACATTTCTCTTGCTCTCAATTATTTGATATATAAACGATTCTGTAGTTGGGTCATTGGGAACAATGGCAAACAAGATCCTTTGGTTTTTGGACTCATATATTCTTCTTTTTTTTTGGAATTTTATTTTATTTATTTTTTTATACAGCAGGTTCTTATTAGTTATCCATTTTATACATATTAGTGTATATATGTCATGTATTCTTCTTGATAAGGACACAGCATTATATAGAAGTGTCTTATCTAGTGCATATACTGTGTCCTGAAAGACAGCACCTCATTTTGCAAAGGACTACTACCAGACTAGCATTTCAGCTCTGCCTTCATGAAGTAGGCTGTTCTAATGTGCTATCAGACTGCCTCTTTCAGGTGGTATGTGATTTAACCAATGGATTCATGGTCACAGGCCCACTCCTCCACCCTCTTGGCTGAAATGTGGGTGCCCTGGTTGGATTCTGTGCTATGTGGTGTCCCATGTCTGTGGACTAGGCATTCATAAGCCTTCACAAGTGGTTCTGGCTGAGTCTGTTGGTGAGAAAGGCAAACCCATACCAGAATAGGTCTCTGTCCCTGTAGGGATTAACCACTGGTTCTTCAGAATGGAAGACACTGAATATAGTCAACTTGCCACCAAGTTGCTAATTAGATTTTTGGAGCAAAGTGTCATATTGGGTATCAACATTAGCTTCTATTGCTAATAGGTTGAACATTCAACATACAGAGGCAGCTGTAGCTAGATTGACTACGGGAAGGAGGAGTCCACGTGTAGCCTTCATCTCAGCCACTCAGTTCATACACCCTCATTGCCAGTTCTGGGCTTCGCCAGTGATGGAGGTCGGCTAACACAAACTGGCTAAATCATCTGTCTCCTCGGTTTTCCAGTGCCTTTTCAGAGGTAAGTGCTTTGCAGTGGGCACACAAAGTCTTCGCACACCGTGCCCACCCCCAAATGTCCATCCACCTCCTTGTCTCCAACTTCCCAATCCTTTTCCTTACAGACTCTGACCACCTTTAGTTACTTTTTCTTCAACACACAAGCACTGCTCACAACTCTATCTTTGGAAAAATTATTCTTTACTGACTCTCAGGGTTACCCTGATTGTAGCCATAATACAGCTTCTTTTTATTTTTAGTTCACACCAACCCACCAAGCTCACCCATCTGTAAATCCAATTTGGGCTTTTCTCCTCCTTCGGCCATATAGGAACTTCCCCCTATAGTATAGTCATAGGGACAAGCTTGAGAAAAAGTGCTGGTGCAATTTTGGTGGGAGATATGAGGATCTGAGCTATCTGCTCATGCTGTTTACTATTTGTTGTGTCTACACTTCCATTCTTGATGTATGATCTCCATCTTACAACGGATTGCTGCTGTGCCCACCTGATTGTATGACTTGGTGGTCCAAGAGGACCTAGCTTATAACGGATAGTTCTAGATGCATGTTTATTAGGCGCACCGTAGTGAAATGTTCTGCCTCTACCAGAGCCCAATAAAACATCGGGTTGTTTTTTCAAAAGCCATATAATTCTCACTCAAATGGCATGACCTTGTTCTAGAACATCAAGGGCCTTTCACTGTAATCCTCCCAGTTTTTAGGCTTGCCATTTTTTCCATGCTTTATCTTTTTCTATCACTGACATTTCGAACATAGAGGTGGCTGGACTCTATGTCCCAAATAGCAGAACTGCTCACACCACAGCCTGACCTACTAAACAGAGTCCTTTCCTACTCTAAGCCCCATTCAGATTTAGCAGCCTTCCATGTCACCCAGCACATGAAACAGAGCTGTATTCCTAGGACCTGGGTGTAGAATGCGATGCCTCCAGAACCTGAAGCAGTTTACAAGGAGCTGTGCCCCCTGCCTTCTCAGCAGTAGGCAGCACAAGCTCTAGCCAACTGACTTATACTTTGGAGATTATGTACTGGAAATCTCCTGACAACTGGATTCCTAGAAGTTTACCAGAGCGATGGGTCCCTGATTCATCACTGAATTTACCTCTCGTTCTCCAGAGTGCGTGTATTTCACCAAGGTCTCCAGCATATTAAGCACCTCTTGCTCAGCCTGCCACATCAACATGGCACCGTTGATATATGGGAGCAATGTGGTGTTCTTTCGGATATGCAGGTGGATTTGTATCTTTGGATCGCATCCTGAAAGAGGAAGAGAGTTAACATAGCCATTGGGGAAACCTGTGCTTATCGTTGTGTAGTCCTCATGAATGTGCATGCTTTCTGTCCTTCTCTTCTGGTTGGGATAGAAAAGAATGCACTCACCAAATCCATGGCCACTTGCAATGTACCTGAGACCTTATAAATTAACTCTGACAATCATACCATACCCTGTAGAGCAGCTGTGATCAGAGCTACTTGATTATTTGTTGTAGGCTATAGTCATTCTTCAGGATTCATCCAGTTTCTGCAGGGAGCAGACTAATGAATTACATGAAGATATGGTGAAGGACACCACATTTAAGGTCTTTAATGGTGACGTTAGTCTCCACCACTCCCCTGGGCTGTAATATTGTTTTGACTCATCCTCTTGGTGGAGCAGGAATGCCCAGCTCTAATCTTCCTCCTGTGCTCAGTCATTGGCTGAGCACAGACCAGGGAGAGCATGGCCACACGCGAATGGTAAGGTAGTTCCCAAGTGACAGCAGCTGAGTCTGTCTGCCAGTGACTCTTTGCAGCAGGTTCTCTCAAAGGGAGAACTTAACTACAGCTCTATCACCATCTCAGCTAGATCAATCTACATGTATCCATTAATCTCTCTATATCGATCTAAACATGTAACATTTCACCATACACAAGTAGGGTTTACCCCAAGAATTCAATATATCTATTCACACTAGAAGACATTTTAGTAGAATTCATCAAACTACCAGGTTGAAGATGGAGGAACATATAAGCAAATCAAAAGATGGCAACAGTTTTACTATTCTTTGGTGCTTTTCTATCTATTCAAAAATGTCAACAAACAAATCTTCTGCAACTGCATGACAGTCATTTTGAAAGAGAATTAAGAGACTTCTCTGCTGATGCTCAGCATCTAGAAATAATGCTTTCAGAACCTACTGATGATCATAATCTGGACCATCTTAAGAGTTCTGGCCAATCAGATCAATCAAGTCCCCCAGTTCTGTACCATTCCATCATGTGCACCATAACACGCCTGCCACGGGGCTACTTACATTTTTTTTTTTTTTTTTTTTTTTTGCGGTACGCGGGCCTCTCACTGTTGTGGCCTCTCACGTTGCGGAGCACAGGCTCCCGACGCGCAGGCTCAGCGGCCATGGCTCACGGGCCCAGCTGCTCCGCGGCATGTGGGATCTTCCCGGACCGGGGCGCAAACCCTTGTCCCCTGCATCGGCAGGCGAACTCTCAACCACTGCGCCACCAGGGAAGCCCGGGGCTACTTACATTTGCATCGCCTCTGTAGTCTCCCATCAGTTAAGGATAATGTGGAACATTTCCAAGGGCCCCAGTATGATTTCTTTCCCTCTGAGCAAGAATGGAAAGAGACATCATAGTATCAAGGAGGAATAGTCACATACTTTGACTAGCCAGGAACTCTAGACTCTGGAACAATATTGCCTTCACATGGACACTGAAAATATATTATAGATTTAATTTAGTGTTCTGGAATGCAGCAAACAATTTTCCTTCAGATAAGCTTTCTCCAAACACGGCAACTGAGGCAACTTTCACATATACAAACCAAGTGGACCTGGAAAGTTCAACAAGCTGGGTACAAGCTGAACCACAAGAGCAAACTAAGCACATTTTAAAATAACAATAAGGATCATAAAGCTAATAATTACAATCTCTCTGGTGAGATAAAAGGTCACTGTGACCACCAGATTGCAATGCCAAACATCCTGCCTGGCGTGACGCTTTCTTCGTCCTTGTGCTTTTGTAAGTCCAGGGTCAGGCTGCAGGCAGGCGCCGGTCCCAACTTTCACTTGATTACCCTCCAGTGACTGCAAGTAGCTCAGGTTGCAAATTTGTTTATATTTAGAAGAACAGGTGTGTGGCTCAGTTCTAAATCAAGTCAGTGCCATGCTGGTGTCATCCTGGTGCACTTCATATAGCTGAAATAACGTAATATGGAAAAGGGCAACACACCTACCTTGACCTAGTAAGGGCTGCACGGAGCACACAGGAATTTTATGTCATGAGTTCTGTTCTTCAGATTCTGTTCACTGTCCCCACTTTGCACAAATCTGCAAGTTTTTTTGTGTGTGTTGGTTGGTGTTTTCCTGTGAGAAAAGCAATCAGAAGCCCTGGATTCAAATGAAGTCTCATTAGAAGATTGAGTTATCTCTTACCTGTGTGACCTGGGGATGATTTATAATATCGCTGGTCTTCTGTGGGCCCCCTCTTTAATACAACAAGATTTCTGTAAAACTCAAATGCCACCATGAGGTGAATGTGCTTCATAAATGCTAAAGTACTCCACAAATGTAAAATACCATGATGCATGTAAAAGATCTTTATGACGCTAAATATGATCTATAAATGAGAGCTCATAGAATGGATGGAAGTGTGCAGTGAGCAATGTTATAAATGTCAGATCCATGACAGAATCCAAGACCAGGTGTTCTTGAAAACAGCAGCTTGGAAGTCACCTCCTTTAATCTTTATTTCTATTAAGAATTCTGATGAAAACGTAATGTATTAAGAAATGGAGTTATAATGTAAAGTTATCCTGCTAGTGAATTTAGCTCTGATACTTGTCTAGGTTTCCATCTTAATTCTGTTCAGTGTACAATGGGACACTGAGAGACCATGCATCATTTTGTGGCATCCCTAAATGAAGTAGGTACCAAGTAGAAGGCTTTTCAGTGGAAAAGGAAAATGGAATTTTGTTTCCATTTCACTTCTCTTTATACTGTAATAGGGTGGATTGGGTGTTATTAAAAGCTATATTGATAAAATAAAATATTTTATAGAAAAAAATAAGTTGTACTTTTCATTAAGTAGCTTCAGCATAAGTATTTTTTAATAAAATGTTTCCTGTCTACCAAGTGCATCTTTTTCCCCATAGTATACCGGACCGTCCACTAAATAAGTAAACAAATACAGATACATGCTTTACCAAACACGAGTGACAGTACAAGCACCTAGAATGGACTTGAACTTTCTCCTGAATCATCTTTAAGGTCTACTTAGTTGCTCTGAGATACAAGCAAGAAGAGAGAAAAATGTCTAAATATGTCGACCTAAAAGATACAAGAATACCACCATCATAATATTCCAGAAGAAAAGCCATGGGGGGTTCTCTTGTTCTCCTCCTCCTAGGACAGGAATTGCTTCTGCCACATGCCTGGCCATGGCTGCCATCCAGCCTCAACTTGGCCAGCCCTGCTCAGTGGTTGGAGCTGCTTTGGGGATGTGGCCCCAGACTCTTGTGCACAGCCCAGCTTCCTGATTGTGTGTTTCAACTGCAGGTGCTAATCTATTACACCCTGGACGAGCCCTAATTTATATATATCTCTCTCTCTCTCTTTCTCTCTCTCTCTGATATTCTCTCTCTTGTTCTCTCTCTCTCTTTACAGGTTCAAAGCTAGGAATCCACTGATGTCTTACCATGGTGGAATAGAAGACAGCTTTGTTTGTTATTGCTCCACAAATAACGATATCCAACCAAGGCAATGACATGTATAAAATAATTTAAAATAGTTTTGAGGACTTTATTTTTCAAGGTGTAAAACACTTCCCTTGCTAATTTTTTAAGTAGAAATATGAAAATGTTAGATTATTTGAAAAGAGTAAGTAATTAAAAATGTATTTTAAACAGATCATAACTAGTGGAGGAAGGACACTAATGAGGTTGATGGGAATGGGAAGAAGGTGGTAGGGAAAAATCAGGGTGGGAAGATTGAACTAAATGAAGAGGCAGAATAAGAGAGAGAGAGAGAGAGGTAAAAGGAAACAGAAAAAGACAGAATCACACTCAGAGAAGGGGGAAGTGAGAGAGTGGGAGAGAAGGATGGGAGAAAGGTGGAAGGAAGGAAGGATGGAAGGGAGGGAGGAAGGAAGTGGGGGGAGGGAGGGAGGGAGAGAGGGAGGGAGGGGGGAGGGAGGAAAGAAACAAGGAAGGAAGGAAGAGGTTTGAGGTGAGTGTACTGATCAGAGATAAATTACTCGCTAGTGTCCAGGCTGCCTGTGCCCTGTGACCATACCAGCCATACTCATAGTCGCTAATAATAACATTTACTGAATGTTTACTATCTCCTAGACACTATTCTAAGTACTTTCTATGTGGGCCTCACCAGAACCCTATGAGTTCATTTCTGTTATTATAGTCATAATCATCTCTCTCAGACAGGAGAAATCTGCACTCTACAGCTCGTAGGCCATGATGGCAGGGCCGGGATCCTGACTCAGGTGGGCTCCACACCATGGGCCACCTGCCTCTCAGCTCCTGAGGCTTCTTTTTTATGCTCCATGTTGACTATTAGCCAGTTTCCCTTTTTGTTGAGATTTCTGTGAGCCTTACAGAAGTTAAAAGCAATATGTTCTGCATCTAGAAACACTGTATTTAGTACTATTAATAAATTGCAAAGTCTGTTTTAAAATTAAAGTGTATTTTCTTTGATGATATAAACCTTTAGAGGCTTACAGATGCTTGGCAATTTTCTAGCAGTTTCAAGTTCCTTTGATAGTTCCAGAATTTATAATTGCCTTATTGTTTTGCTTAGAGCGATCAGAGTTGCTTTATTCCTGTTAACCAAGGTAAAATTTAATGAAAACTAGCATTTATGTCTGCTTCCAGTCAAATCCTTGTTTTGTAACCTGGTTAATACTAGGTAAGAAATAATAAGAGAAGCAAACTATGTAAAAGCTACGAATAAATTTTACATGTATGTAATAAGTACAACACTGGGCATGTCAATAAATAATTAATGAGTAAATGAAATTGATTAATTATTTCTTAATAACAGCTTTTAAATGGCTTTTAGCATACCTCTAGAAGCCCTTCTAAAAATATTCACCAGTGGAAGAATGGTTTCTAAGTGATATCATTAAAATTAAAGAAGTATCCTTTATTTTCTATGAGTTTCCTGAAATTAAGCTCAGCATCCACTCAGGAAAATGTAATTATTTTAAGTACTTTAGACAGAGGAACATTAATACAAGAAATTAATTGTTTAAAGAGGTGTTGAACAAATATGAGATGGAGAGGCAAAAAGGAAACAGGGCTGACACCCAGAGAGCAGAAACACACCACTGCCCCTGGGCTGGATTTCACAGCCTCCACAGACTGCTGAAGTGTTGGAGTTGCTGTCAGTTTCCAGAGAGCTAGTGTAGAATGCAAGTGTGTTACTACAAGCCCTTTAGAGCTAACCTGAATAGATAGTGCCTAAATAAGGGCATTACAACAGCAGGTATTTACCTGAAATCTCTTGGTTTAACCTCATAAGCACCTGTACAAACCAACTGTTCTACCAGAAAAATAAAAAAAAACAGAGGAATTTGGTTAGAGGCATTCTATCCTTATCTAAGTATTTTAAAGTAAAAGTAGGAAGCATTGTCCATTGTCTGTAGGAGTTTTTAAACAACTCTCTGTTCTATATTCTCCTCTGTTTGCTTTTTAACCGTCTTTACCTTTTTTTTTTTTTTTTTTTGCCTTAACTAACAACCACTTTTCAAATTTAGCTCTTTGCTATTTTTTCTTTGGATTATAAAGGTAATAATGCTTGTCTGCCCATTAAATGGATTGTGAAGGTACTTACTGAGTAAGGGGTGGTAAGTTGTGAGGAAAGAGTTTATAAAAGAACAATTCCAACTGTAAAGTGCCACCACGACTCTCAGAATGTCATCCTACGTCACTTACAGAGGATGGAGGTGATGTTCACAAGCTTTATTATAGCTCTTACACAGAGCAGTTATTTCAAGGCGATTGCTTTGTTCTGATCCCCACAGTCAATTGTGAGGTTAATGCCATTTAATTTTACGTACACATTCAGAAAGAAATGAGATGGCTTGATGGCAACATCGATTTCAGGATTTCTTTTGTTAGATTGAAAAAGCAGGTATTTCACCTTGCATTACTTGTTTGAAGCCCCCCTCCCCAAAATTTTTTTAAATAAAAAGATCATGATCAACCCAAGCGTCATGTTAGGTAAAACAGCAATGTTTTTAAAATTAACGAATGTTATCTGGATCTCAGCTGAATTACATTAATTTTGATCAAAATGCTGAATGTCATATACAGCCAAGCTAATTCCACTGAGATCCAAGAGGCGAGTCAAGTGAATCTTGTCCACCAGCGCGGTGGAGAATCTGTTGGGCTCGTGGATTTAAAATCCTCCAAACAGCTTATCTCCTGAGAGGTTTCCTGAGTACTCTGAGCCTCCTGATGGACAGATCCATGCTGAGATTCCTCCTCCGTGAATCGGGAAAAGGACTTTCCCTTTCCCTTCTTTGGCAGTTCTCAATCTGTGTGTTCAAATGCATTCAAGTACATGTGATGGGAAGGGTTCCATTAGCTCATGGAAGGCATTTAAGTAGAATCACCCTTGCAAGATTAAGTTCAGGAATCACTTTCCGTTTGGGATAAATATTGGCTATCAATCAAGAAGTAGGCAAGTAGGTTTTTATATTTAAAACAGACCCAAAAAACCCCTCAGTAACATAAAGTGGGGGTTATTTTCAGTCAATTCTCAAAATTTCCTTCGAAGCAGCATAGCATCATGGTTATAAACATGAAATCCATAGACGGGTAGCTTGAGTTTATACCCTGACTCTATCATTTAGTAAATGCAAGATTTGGGGCAAATTACTTCACCAGTCTGGGGCCGTTTCCTTACCTCATTAAATGAAAATAACAATAGTGCCAATTTCATAGGGTTATTGCAAGGATTAAATGAATTAAAATTTGTAGAGCTTAAAATGGTGCTTAACACATATTAACCACTACATATGTGTTTGCTAAAGAAATAAATTCTTTGCTTGAACCAGGAAGGTCAGTCCCAGCTCTGTACACACAATGCACACAAGCCCCAGTGCTGAAGAAATAAATCCTTCTGAGAAGGAAAAGCATAGGCTCCCAGAGCCTTATTTTCAGAATGGCTCGTGTTGCTTCCAAACATTGGCTATTTAATCCTTCCAGAACAACCAAGGGAGAATTTATGCAAATAAATTTCTCCTTTTACAGAAGAGAATGCTGCTGTCCAGGAAGATCAAGTGTCTTCCTTGAGATGACCCAAGGAACTCAACCCCTGCCCCATCTTTGTTGCCCTTTTAGATTGACTTGCTATAAAACATAGGCAATACTAAATAGGTAGGAAATCAAAAACTTAAAAGTGTGACATGCAAACCAATTTAAGAAATAAGTACATATAGAGAAATGAATCCACTGTATGAAGTTCATGAAACTTTTTAGAGACTGGATCTTTTCTAATGGCTTCAGGAAACGAACAAAGTACGTACTGCTGAATGGACTTAAGGTTCCATTTAAATTTCGTAAATGAGGAGGGAACTAAAATATGCAGCTGGATTTAAAAAAAAATAACCAGTTATTCATGTAAGTAATGTTCAAATACATACAAATATGATTTGACTCTGCCAGGCCAGGAAGGAAAAAATATGATTAAGATGCGTTTAGGAGAGGAGATAGCATGAGAGCCCTCACTATGGTGGGATGTCTTACCTGGTCAGGGTATATAAAGGGAAGAAATAAAGACGAGAAGTGGTTTGGGTGGAAATGATGGATATTTTCAATGCCCTCTCCCATAGCCCCTTGTTGAGCTTTGAAAAACAATAGTTTCTTCATGCTAAGTCTTGTTTGTGAAAGGATCCTTGGACTTTACCCAGTCCAGTGAAGTGTCTCACAGGAGGGACAGAGGGAGAGAGAGGGAGGGAGGAAAGGAGGAAAGGGGGAACAAGAGAGAGATTTTCAATTATTCCCATGTTAAGACATGGCTTGAAAAAAATCGTAACTTCTAGTATTTATATTTTTTTCTGACACCAAAGCAAGAAATGCTTATTGCACAAAATTAGGAGAGTTTTTAAAATATACAACAGAAAATCAAACTATGTAATTCTCTTATTCCACTGTGTGTCTGAGTATCTTGGGCTACATCATTACCTCCCCCCCCCCACACACACACACACACTCATCCCCTATGACTATAAATTCATATGGACTTTTAGAAATCAAATAAGTATCTAAGTGTACAGCTTCTTGACTTAGTTTTACACCTTATTATGAGTCTTCTTCTATACCCATAAATGCTCTTCATAGATTTTGATTGGCTCTGCCATAATTGTGTAATGAGCTACGTACAACTAATGGATGCTGTTTCTATTATTTTCCCAACATAAATAATACATATACTTGTGACTCTTTATGCACTTCCGTGATTATTTCCTCACAAGAATTTTCTAGAAGTGGAAATCTTGGATCACAGCGCAGGAGTGTTTTAAAGCATTTAATACATAACATTGTGTTTTGTGTTTTCTCCAGTTATTGCTAAACTTGAATATTAAACATTTTTGTTTGATATAAAAATGTCTTGAGTTTATCAAGTCAACTGCTTTTCTGTTTAATTCATACTTTTTTCTTTTATCTGCCTTATAACATTTACCATGCTTTCCTTATGATTATTTTTTATTATTATTTGATTTTATTTAAGGATTAAGTGGTTCGTTTTTCTTCTTTCTCTAGAAAGAGTGATAAGCCCTTTAAATGTAATTTTTCATTTAACCCTAGCAAGAACTCGGTAGAGACCATGATTAGCTCCATTTTACAGATGAAGAAAAAGGACTCAAATGAAGTAAACAATTTACAAAAATCACAGAGCTAGTAGATGGTGAAATGGGTCTGACTTCTCTATATCCTGCAGGGATTGAAAGACAATGAGCTTCCTTACGTGTGAGCACAGCTCCATGGCCACATCCCCGGAGGTGGATGTAACACCCCTCAGAAGTTACAGCCGAAGACTAACAGTGTGCTCTACATAGGACAATGTTTTCTCTTTAAAGCGATTAAGTGACAGCAAATGTTCACTGGAAATGTGACACCAATTTCTCATATTATTGTAGGAGAAAATTTATCAAGGAGTTTTCTGTTGCATCTCTTGTTCCTATGGATAATTCTTATAAAGCTTACAGAAATGTTTGGCAAGACTGCATTTATTTTTGTTGTTCCTTTTACCTATAATGCTCTTGCTGTACTTTTTTTCTTTTTTTTGGTTTTTTTTTCTGCCTGGCTAACATTTATTTCCTTTCCCCAAATCATTCTCCTCTAGGAGCTTTCTCCAAAATACCCTCTGAACCTCGTAATGTATTCTAATAGCACTCTGCATGCTCTTCCTGGGAGCTCTACCAGAATACCTTTTGCAAGAATAAGTTTATAAATTCTAAGTAAGTGAATGTTTGGGGAGCTTTCTGTTTATAATTGCAGTATTTCCTCATAAGAGATTTAGCAACTCACTTTGTTTTAAACAAACAAAAAAACAGCTGCTGTCATTTGGGCTTCCAAACAACATGGTTCTATCAATTCAGACAAAGGACTTGATCATAATAAAAACCATGAACATGTCACGGCAGAGATACACACTCACTTCCGTGAATGTATAACAAACAGCATCCCACATTCGTGGGAATGGACTTGCAAGGCCACCTGTCCATCAAAACAATATATTGAAGTCCATAAAATCGATGTTCTACATTATCCTCAACTAGCTCCACTCCACTTAGTCACCAATCATTCTAACAGTCATTCGGCTGCTGTGTCCGAGGTGGGTAGCGAGAAATTACATCCATGCCAATAGCTTGGCTCCAGGATAAACAAGGAAGCCCTGAGAAGCCCTCTTGTAACTTTTTCTTTCCTAGTTCAGCCACGGCTCAGATCACGGCCTCAGCTTGTCAAATCACTTTCTCAAAGCAGAAGCTGGGATCTGTAGCAAAAGTGATAGATAATGCTAGGTCCCCATGCAGGCAGTCCTTGCGACCCAGGCTGCTTCAGGCAGGTGCTGTCTGCGCACACAGCAGGCACATGTGCCTTGATGCACTGGACTCCTTTACAGCAAAGTAAAAGAGACCTTCACAAAGCTCCACACCCTGAGGGAAACAACTTGAAGAGTCTCACCAACTTGGCAAGCCAATCTCACAATGCTGCTTTGCTGACAGATAACACCTCTCTCTGCACGATTCCCACTTCTCAAAGCAACAGTGAGAAACATTTGCAACTTTTGAGACAGTGACAGTAACTGTCAAAACAGGCACAGGAAGAGTAAGGAGACAGTTCAAGAAGCCATAACAGGGAACACCAGGGATTGGACACAGTCAATCTGAGTTGGGGGAGGGGATGAAAACCAGAACACCAGACACACCGTGTGGCCTCTGAAGAGGAGGCAGAAGACGGTACTCACCGTGTGCACCAGAGAAGAACTTGCATTAGCAGAAACCAGGCTGGGGACTCTGCTGTCCTCACTATTTATGAGTGAAACTCCCTCTCTCTCTCTCTCTCTCTCACTTCCTCTCTCTCTCTCTCTCTCTCCAAATTACTCAGAGTTCTTTTGGTTGCAAGTGACAGAAACTACAATTCACACTTAATTAAGCCAAGGAAAAGGGAAAAGAAGGAGAAGGAAGAGAGAAAAGCAGGAAGGGAGGGGGAAAAAAGGAGGCTCATTCAACTGTAAAACCCAGAATTGGGGTCAGATTTGGGACACAAGTGACATCATTATGGCTCAGTCTTATTCTCCTCCCTCCTCGGTTCTGATGTCCTCTGTGTTGGCTTCACACACTCCAAGCTCTTTCCTTTGTGTGAAAATTAGACTTTCAAGAGTTATACCCTACATTCTTAGCAACCTCAAGAAGATTAAAAAAATATATACTTTTCCTCTAATACATCCAAGAAAAAACCTGAAAACTCCTTGGTTTGAATTAACCTGGCTGGGGTCTCCTATGCACACCTGGAGCTCCACTCACACTAAATGAATGTAGAGAGGGTTTCCCCCAAAATATGGGGACACTGATACCAAAAGGGAAGGTGGGTTCTAAAAGGCAAAAATAACAAACTTTTGGTCAGGTCACTGTGGTTGGAGGATGAGCTTACATGGAGAGTTTAGAGGAAGTTTTCTGGGTTATCTGTCCAGCTTCCTTTTTCTGCCTTTTGGTAATAGTACCATCTTTATTTGTGGAACTTTCTTACTTCACATGGTTTAGTGGAACTGCCAATCACAGGACCCCGATCACAGGGATGAGCCTGTGACTTGTTAGCCAATCAGATCTGGTCTCCTGGGACATGTAATCTTTAGCTCTGAGGTACAAAAAGTGGTTGGAGTTGAATCAGCCAATGGTGGAGCCCTAAAGTGGTAACCGTAAGAGCCTGTTTCTAAGATACCCAAAGTATCTTAGGGGACTTGGTTCCTGTCCTTCCAGACATCTTGCTGCTCAAGTCTTCCTTCAATTTTGTATTCTACTCAGTGCATTCCCATAGCTTTGTTTTACTGCTCACATTAGTCAAGGCATTTCCATTGAGTGCAGCCCCAAAGTGTGGATACAACTGAGTAAGTTTCGGAAATCCACATTACCTTAGCTGTCCAGGACTGGATTTAAGTTCTTGTCAAAATCTATATCCAGCCCTGAATGGAAATAATCTAAGAACATTGCTGTTTCTGTTGTAGAAGGAGGACTATGAAAAGCTGTGGTTCCCAAATATACAGTATACTGACTGACCTCAAACCTGGACTTGTGCTAAATATTCCTTCTGAGATATTTGTTCCCTAGTGTGCTAAAAAGGAAAATTAACCAGTCAGAGGTAAGGCAAAGCTCTGAGTCATTTTTCCATTCTTACAACCATATACATAGTAATTAGATGATGATTTAATTTTTTGAGCACCTACTCTATGTCAGACATTAGGAAAGGCATGGAAGACACCATGCTGGGCAACAATAGACACAACCCTTAACTCAAAGGGTGTGACAGAGAGAATCTAAAAATTAAAAAATCATAGACTTCATACTGGTTTCCTAATGCTGCCATAATAAAGTACCCCAAACTGGGTGGCTAAAACAAAGAAATTTATTCTTTCACAATTCTGGAGGACAGAAGTCTGAAATCAAGACATTGGCAGAGCCAAGCTCCCTCTGAAGGCTCTAGCAGAGAATCCTTCCTTGCTTTTTCCAGCTTCTGGAGTTCTTTAGCTTGTAAGACTTTTCACTCAATCTCTATCTCCATCTGTGTGTCTCTGTGTCCTCTTTTCTTATAAGGACAGCAGATACTGTATTTAGAGCCCACCATAAATCCAGGATGATTTCATCTCAAGATCCTTAATTAATTACATCTGCAAAGGCCCTATTTCCAAATAAGGTCACATTCTGAGGTCCTCGGTGGACATGAATTTTTGGGAGACACTATGCACCACACCATACAACTTAATATATAATTAGAAACTAAGCAAGACCAATGAAAGGAAAGAATATGATCTTATGGGAGGATAAGAAAGGAGTGTGAACTAGACTTTGGATGTAGTAGTTTTCTTTTGCTATATAACAAACTGTCATAAACTTAGCAGTTTAAAACCATAACCCCTTAATATCTCAGACTTCTGTAGGTCAGAATTCAGGCACAGTGTGGCTGGATTCTCTACCCAGGGTCTCAGAAGCTGAAATCAAGGTGTTGTCCAGACTGAGTTCTAGTATGGAGGCTCCGGGGAACAATGCACTAATAAGTTCTATTCGGGTGGTTGGAAGAAATCAGTTCCTTGTGGTTGTAGGACTGAGGTCCCTGTTTCTTTGTTGTCTGACTGCTGGGGGCTGTGCTCGACCCCTAGAGACTACCCACATTTCTTGTCACAGAGTCCCCTCCCTCTTCAAAGCCAGTGATAGAAAACCTCCTTTGTATTGAATCTCCCATGATTCAAAGCTCTCTCTTCCAGAAGAAACCAGTCTCCTTTTAGGGTTTACTGGACTGGGTTTGGCTCACCAAGCTTAGGCTCCCCATCTTAAGCTCATCTTATTGGGAACCTAAATTATATTTGCAAAATCCCTTCACAGTAGTACCTAGATTAATGTTTCATTGAATAATTGGGAAAAGGTGTATATATATATATAATATATATATATATACATATATATGTATATACACACACACACACACACACACATATATATATATATACCTGGGACAGGTATCTCAGGGGCCATCTTTGAATTCTGCTACCACAGTGGGTCAAGGAAAGCTTGCTTGGGGAAGTCTTCGTGAAGTTGAGACCTAAAAGATGACTCGGCTAGGGTTTCCCTGGTGGCGCAGTGGTTGAGAGTCTGCCTGCCGATGCAGGGGACGCGGGTTCGTGCCCCGGTCCAGGAAGATCCCACATGCCACAGAGCAGCTGGGCCCGTGAGCCATGGCCGCTGAGCCTGCGCGTCGGGAGCCTGTGCTCCGCAATGGGAGAGGCCACAACAGTGAGAGGCCCGCATACCAAAAAAAAAAAAGATGACTCGGCTAGATGAGGAGGGAGAAGGAGCATTGTGGACAGAATGAGAGTGAAGAGGAAAGAGCTGCTCTCACAAAACTGAGAGAAGACCCACGTGGCAGGAGGACAGGGAATGAGGGCGAGGCTGGAGAGTGCTGTGAAGGCTGGGCTACATCATCCAGGGCCACATAGGCCACAAGAGGACTGGAGTCTTCCCCTCTGCACCAGGCAGTTACAGCCACAGGCTGAGGGAGAATCTCTCTGAACCATCTATAGAGTTTGAAAATCTGAAAAAGGCCAAACCTGTAAGGATAAAAGTCCAAGTATTTACTAACTGATTAGACAAGGACACCAGCTTTAGTGCTGAGCCATGCTCCTTTCTGCAGACCCTGGTTGCATTGTCATTAGCCCATTGTTGCTGGTTTATAGGGAGGTCCAAGGGGTTCTAGGGAGGGAACAGTGGCAGAGTGACCATATAATTTATCACCCAAACTGGAACAGTTTCGGGAATGATGAAGGGCATTGTATTAATTACACTAGAGAACAAGGGTATATCAGGACTGCCCAGGCAAAGCAGGAATTATGGTCACCAGTCTTTTGGAACTCAAGACAGTGACTATTTACCAATCAAAAGGGAAATTTTTAAAACGTATGTTAACAAAGCCTCCTTCGTGCATATTGACTATGTATCAGCACCACACACTACAATTTAATAGGCTGAAATTCAGTAACTAATCTAGCACTAATTGTCACTCTGGGAAATTGTTCTTACACCTCAATTTCCCCTACTTTGAAAGTAAGTTTATCCCTATTCCTCCTTAATTCATTCCATGTGAATTCCATTTAAAAGGATTTATGTATAAGCATGTCTTTCTTTTTCAATGTGTAAATGGCAAAATATTTCCTGTGGCTTTCCATTGTGATAGCACTGGAGAGAAATTTGATAAGACAAATAAAAATTCCCAAATGAACAATAGTGAGTATTGTGCCAAGAGATGTCCTGTCTCTAAGGTCTGAGGTAGCTTAATCCTAGAGCCTAAAGCCTGGACTTTGTCTTCCATTCCTGTGTACAAAGGCTGTTCTCTGCCGGAAGTCAGCCAGCTGTCGTTCTGCTCTGCTCAGGCAGAGAAGAGAAAACCTCCACTCATTCCACAGGGGAGCATTTCTCTCCCTTCTCCATTTATCAGCATTTTACCTGTTCCTCAGAGCCCACCTCAAATCCCACCAGCCTTGGGAATTCTTGACTTATGACGCCAACAGGTGACTCTTTCTTTCTCAAGTTACACATTTTGTGTCTTTCGTGTGCATCATGTGATGGGAATTTTATCACATTAACTCCCTTTCAATAAGTGCCTATTTTTCACAAGGTCCCAATTTAGTTTAGTATAACTTCTCACAACCAAATCCTAGAGTATAACAAATTGAGCTAATCAGTTTGAGCCCCTCACTTTGGAGGGCCCTCACAGCTCCTGGTACCAGGTGGCTAAAGTTTCACATGACAGGATTGAATGGTAAAAGCTGCCAACTGGTTGGAAAACAGATCCAAGGCTGGTATACAGCCAGTGGGCGAATCATTAATGACCCTGAGGGCAGCAGCCCTTTCCACGTGCACCATTAGGACACATAGGGTTTTCTTCTTTTTGTCTTCAAACCTACCCTTAAAGTTCAGCTTAATTTCAATATTTGCTAAAAAGCATGGGAAGAGCTACTCATTGTGGTCTACCCTATGCCTATAGGTCTTTAGGAATACTTCTAAGTATTGAAGCCTCTAAGTCTCTAAAGCAAGTGTTGGCAAACTTTTTCTGAAAATGGACAGATAGTAACTATTTTAGGCTTGCCGGCCATATGGTTTCTACAGCAATTACTCAACTCTGCCATTACAGTGGGAAAGCACCCCAGATAGACAGTATGTAAACCAATGAACATGGCTTTCTCCAGTAAAATTTTATTGACAAAAACAGATGGTAGGCTGGATTTGGCCCATAGGCCAGAGTTTGCTGACCCCTGGTCTAAAGCCCAATCTAACATAGTATCCTACCAGTACGTAAGCGTGTGAAGCACACACTGCCCAAATCATAAAATGCTTTAATTTTTTATTTTTTTAAACGCTCCTCTTTCTTTTCCTATATTCAGTCTTTAGCTTCTCAATAACAGTAACTATAAATTTTACAGTGTGTCCCGTAATTCCAGCCTCACAGGAAAAAATGTGTAGTTTTCCATCCATAAGTCACACTTTCCTATCTCTACAAACCTTCATGTCTCTTATGAATGAAGAAGTAATACAAATTATTTTCATGATTGAAGCTGTTTGAAAATGTAAACATATGTAGAGAAAATTGCAAATTTTGAGCATTTGTTGTAGCACATTAGTGAGGGATGTAACCTCATTACTGCTGACCTGATTCACCATGTGTTTGTTGACTAATCACATCAGAATTTGTATGAATGAAAGCTTTGTTTGCTGTCTTTTCAATAGTAATTTTCCTATGATGTTGGGCTTATGGGAAAATCTGAGTTTCTTTTCTATCACAGTTGTTTCTAGATTTGAGTACGTTTTCGTTTCTAGATTGTAGTAGAAAAATAAATGTTGGATCTCTGCTAAACCTCTATATAGTCAGAGAACTTTCATGTTCTTCCTGTCCTAATAGAAGTCTGGGAAGCAGTATAAGTAAATTACTGACTTTCCATCAAAGCCTTCAATAAGTTTGTCTCTTCCTCCATCAGCCTGAATAACTCAAGTCTCAACTTTGGAGAGATTCATTGACAAGGAAATGAAGAATTCATGATAGCTCTCCTGTAAATCTAACAAATTTGTCCTTGTCATATGATATCACCCTATTTACTTTCTACCACCCTTGCTGATCTATATATTTTGTCCTTTTATTCTTTTGTTGCATACAGCATCTCTTTCTACTCTGTTTCTAGACCTTTTTCCCCATATTACCCAATTCCTATAAGATACCCTTTTCTCTGCTCAAAAAAAGTCTCCCTCCACTTTAAGATATTTTCCTCAAAATCCTGGTAGTGTTTTAACTTTCAGAATTATGCATATGTTAAAATTCTCTATAATGACTAACAGTCAAGGGTGGAATGGGATTTTTAAGGGAAGACCATGAGCCTCTGAGATACATGTTGATGTAACAGCTAAAGAACTACACAGAGAATCCGTTAGTCACTACATGACTCTCTAAACTGACCCTCACTGTGGGAGTGCTTGGTTGCAGGGTCAAAGTTGAGACATCCAAGTCACCCCTGCCTTTGGCAATCCATGCCTAATTCTCCCTGCCAGTGAGCAGGCCAAGTCCAGAACCTAAACTCAGCACAGCAGTACCTTCAAAGGTGAAGCATGAAGGTCAAATCACTTTGAACTCCCTGTGGGAAAAAGTGTTACTGAAGTCAAATGGGTTTTCTTTGGAACCATAGCAACTTACGTTTTCTTGAAAGCCATAGAAGAAGTTGTAATATGAAAAGAATTCCATAAATAAAGGTTATTAAAATGCCAGAAAATAGTCAAATGATAGTCATACAAAACAGAGCCCGTGTTTAAATTTTAAAACAAGCCGCCTTCAATGTAATAGGAAAAATATGTGTTTGTTAAGCCCATGGGCCCAATTCTGCTTTCAGTGAAAATCCGGAATTCCTGCTTAAGTCAATAAAGTGTGTTTGGGGGGCTGTTTTCAGAGTAACAGAGAAAACAGGGATGGGCAGAGGAGAACAATAATGTTTAGGGACCAGATTAGAACCTGGAATGAGGACCAGCCTGTATTCAGCAAGTACCCACCACATCAGTATGACTGTATAACTGTTGTGGAAGGGCAGTATCCATTCTGATTGGCCAGTGCTCACGCATTGTAGTCAGTATCTATTTATTTTTTAACTTTTGAATTTTATTTTATTTGTTCTTTTATACAGCAGGTTCTTATTAGTCATCCATCTTATACACATCAGTGTATACACGTCAATCCCAATCTCCCAATTCATCACACCACCACCACCAACCCCCGCCGCTTTATCCCCTTGGTGTCCATTCGTTTGGTCTCTACATCTGTGTCTCTATTTCTGCCCTGCAAACCTGTTCATCTGTACCATTTTTCTAGGCTCCACATATATGCGTTAATATACGGTATTTGTTTTCCTCTTTCTGACTTACTTCACTCTGTGTGACAGTCTCTAGATCCAACCATGTCTCTACAAATGACCCAATTTCCTTCTTTTTATGGCTGAATAATATTCCATTGTATATCTGTACCATATCTTCTTTATCCATTCATCTGTTGATGGACACTTAGGTTGCTTCCATGACCTGGCTATTGTAAATAGTGCTGCAATGAACATTGGGGTGCATGTGCCTTTTTGAATTATGGTTTTCTCTGGGTGTATGCCCAGTAGTGGGATTGCTGGGACATATGGTAATTCTATTTTTAGTTTTTTAAGGAACCTCCATACTGTTCTCCATAGTGGCTGTATCAATTTACATTCCCACCAACAGTGCAAGAGGGTCCCCTATTCTCCACACCCTCTCCAGCATTTGTTGTTTGTAGATTTTCTGATGATGCCCATTCTAACTGGTGATACCTCATTGTAGTTTCGATTTGCATTTCTCTAATAATTAGTGATGTTGAGCAGCTTTTCATGTGCCTCTTGGCCATCTGTATGTCTTCTTTGGAGAAATGTCTATGTAGGTTCTCTGCCCATTTTTCGATTGAGTTGTTTGTTTTTTTAATATTGAGCTGTTTATATGTTTTGGAGATTAATCCTTTGTCTGTTGCTTCATTTGTAAATATTTTCTCCCATTTTGAGGGGTGTCTTTTCATCTTGTTTACGGTTTCCTTCGCTGTGTAAAAGCTTTTAAGTTTCATTAGATCTGTTTATTTTTGTTTTTATTTACCTTACTCTAGGAGGTAGATCAAAAAAGATCTTGCTGTGATTTATGTCAAAAAGTGTTCTTCCTATGTTTTTCTCTAAGAGTTTTATAGTGTCTGGTTTTACATTTAGGTTTTTAATCCATTTTGAGTTTATTCTTGTGTATGGTGTTAGGGAGTGTTCTAATTTCATTCTTTTACATGTAGCTGTCCAGTTTTCTCAGCACCACTTATTGAAGAGACTGTCTTTTATCCATTGTATATCCTTGCCTCCTTTGTCATAGATTAGTTGACCATATGTGTGTGGGTTTATCTCTGGGCTTTCTATCTTGTTCCATTGACCTATATTTCTGTTTTTGTGCCAGTACCATATTGTCTTGATTACTGTAGCTTTGAAGTATAGTCTGAAGTCAGGAAGTCTGATTCCTCCAGCTCCGTTTTTTCCCTCAAGACTGCTTAGGCTACTTGGGGTATTTTGTGTCTCCATACAGATTTTACAATTTTTTTGTTCTAGTTCTGTAAAAACAATGCTATTGGTAATTTGATAGGGATTGTATTGAATCTGTAGATTGCTTTGGGTGGTATAGTCATTTTCACAATATTGATTCTTCCAATCCAAGAACATGGTATATCTCTCCATCTGTTGGTATCATCTTTAATTTTTTTCACCAGTGTCTTATAGTTTTCTGCATACAGGTCTTTTGTCTCCCTTGGTAGGTTTATTCCTAGGTATTTTATTCTTTTTTGTTGCAATGGTAAATAGGAGTGTTTTCTTAATTTCTCTTTTAGATTTTTCATCATTAGTATATAGGAATGCAAGAGATTTCTGTGCATTAATTTTGTATCCTGCAAATTTATCAAATTCATTGATTAGCTCTAGTAGTTTCCTGGTGGCATCTTTAGGATTCTCTATGTATAGTATCATGTCATCAGCAAACAGTGACAGTTCATTACCTATTTTTAATATCACACCAAACAAGGGTTCTCTAAAATTTCTCAGCACCATAAAGCTTAATTTGTCTACCAATTTAGCTTGCTAGAGAGGGTCTCAAAAGAGACTCATTTTTTAAAGAGGGTTCATAGCACCATTTTTAGAAGCTATCTCCTTTATTCTCTTTCTGAATCATATATTCATTATCCTTATTTTATGTTCTCACTTGTTACGGATCAAGAAAAAAAATTGAGCACTGGATGGTTAAATGCCAAAAGCATATAAATATTTATTTGTATGATATCAAAGAAAGAAGATAGTTTGGAGTATAGTGATTTGATATTAATTTAGGTATAATTAGTAGTATTATATCAATTTATACAAAGAAACTCTACCTTTTAAGAACTGAACTATTCTAAGAATGAGGAACTCATGCTGTCATATATTCAAAGTCGAAGATACAAAAATTTAACTCCCTAATTTGTTCAGTTTTAAAAAAAAAAAAGAGGACTTCATGGCTTAACATAGTCAGATATTAGAAAGACAGAGGGGCCTCTAAACTAAAGCATGACAAGGATTCAGATCTGGAACACAGTCAGTTCCTTCTCTCTCTTCTCAAACCTCAGCTCTCCATCTGTCTGCAGGCTGGGTCCCTGCTCTCACACTTCTCCACTTGGTGGCACATGGCCACTGACAGCTCTGAAGTCACATCTTTACAGCCTTCGACCAAAGAGCAAAGATCGCTCTCTCTTTCCCAGATTTAGTTTTTAATATCCAAGTGAAGGATAAGGATTGGCCTGAATACTCTTTCATTTAAGGTGTTACATTTGAAGAGCACTCAAAAGACAGCTTTCTAACTTAACATGTGACATTTAACCATCATATCCATTAAGCCTTTGAACTTTTTTTTATATTGATTAATTTTATTTATTTATTTTCCAGCTTCAAGGAGATATAACTGACATAATATTGGGTAAGTTTAAAGTGGATGACGTGTTGATTTGATACACTTACATACTGCAAAATGACTACCACTGTAGCGTTAGATAACACCTGCATCACATCACGTAATTACCATTTCTTTTTTCTGGTGAGAACGTTTAAGATCAACTGTCTCAGTGATTAGTTTTCCTGTATATTTTCTATAATTTTAAAGCAATATATATTAATTTCCTTATAATTTTAAAAGCAACACACATGTACTCTAGAAAATGTTTAAACAACATAAATATAAAAACATCCATTATTGCTCTACCATTTAGAGATAACTTCTATTTCATGTTCTTATATTTCCTTTTAGACCTTTTGTTTTTACAGTTAAGATCATACTCTTCTGTTTGTGTTTACAAAGAAAAACTTTTTTCATATTCATGCCCCTTTTTAATTTTTAATTTAAAAATAATTTTTATTGTATATTGGAGCAGAGTAGATTAACAATGTTGTGTTAGTTTCAGGTGTACAGCAAAGTGATTCAGTTATACATATGAATCCATTGGTAAATATCAGTGACTTATCACTAAACAAAACAGTCTACTATATCAGCTAAGGATGCAAAGGAATAGAGGACCTGTCTGGAAAGGCAGAACATTAGAGGTTAAAATGTAGCCCCTGGAACCAGACTTCCTGGATTTGAACTTGACTTTGATGCTCACTGGGTGTCTGTCTCTGGGACAAGTCCATAACCTCTCTAAGTGTCAGAGCCTTCAGATAACAGATGTTGCTTACCCCAAAAAGGGAGTTGTAAAGATTAAATTCCAGATCAGTGTCTGACACTCAGTAAGACACACTTCAAATTTTCAGTTAATTTTCCTCCTTTATTACCCAACATAGTGTTAAATCATTCGTCTAAAAGAGCTAGTCAAAGGCAATTAGAATATTCCCCTGCAGGATAAAATTTAGCAACCCTCAGCAAGCATATAAAACCCATTGTGTTCTGACCACATCTCATCTCCCACCACCCACTTCATATGACCACACAGATTACTGGTGTTTCTCTGAACTAGACCTATGTTGACTCCAAGCCACTAGGCTTTTGTAAAGTTCCACTGCCTGAATTGTCCTCCCATGCCCATTTTCCCAAGAATATCTTACATAACTCTTTTTATTGTATAAGAACACATTTTAAACAGAAATCCCAATATAAGCAGTTATTATCACATCCGCTCAATGAAATCTTTTCTAATAACCATTTAGACTCATTACACTTGCATACCTGTCAATTCACAATTTATCTTTTAAACAATTTGCTTTACAGTTAATGAGCCAAATAAAATGATCTCTTAGAATATAATCACCAGAGAAAATTACAAAGATCTTATCTAGGTGCAAGGTAACACTTAAAGGGATTTTCCAATGGCTTTATTTTTATTGGAATATAGTTGATTTACAGTGTTGTGTTAGTTTCAGGTGTACAGCAAAGTGATTCAGTTATACATGTACATGTATTCATTCTTTTTCAGATTCTTTGCTCATATAGGTTATTACAGAATATTGAGTAGAGTTCCTTGTGCTATATAGTAGGTCCTTGCTGGTTATCTATCTTATATAGAGTAGTGTGTGTATATTAATCCCATGCTCCTGATTTATCCCTCTATGTCATGTTTCCCCTTTGGTAACCATATGTTTGTATTCAATATCTGTAAGTCTGTTTCGGTTTTGTAAGTAAGTTCATTTGTATCTTTTTTTAAAAATAAGAGTCCACATATGAGTGATATCATATGATATTTGTCTTCCACTGTCCGACTTACTTCACTTAGTATGATAATCTCTAGGTCCACCCATGTTGCTGCAAATGGCATTATTTCATTCTTTTTATGGCTGAGTAATATTCCACTGTATATATGTACCATATCTTCTTTATCCATTCCTCTGTCGATGGACATTTAGGTGCTTCGATGACTTGGCTATTGTAAATAGTGCTGCAATGAACATTGGGGTGCATGTATCATTTCAAATTATGGTTTTCTTTGGATATATGCCCAGGAGTAGGATTATTGGATCATGTGGTAGCTCTATTTTTAGTTTTTTAAAGAACCTCCGTACTGTTCTCCATAGTCTATGTAACTTTCAGGTCCTAGCTCCTGTGACTTCTCTTGGTTTCCTAAAGGAAGTGTGGATTTCTTTCCCCTTTTTATCTGACTCAATTATAAAAGTCACCATCTTGTATTATAATTGTTAAGAAATTTGTTTCATTCTCCTAGAATGAAAGGAGGTAGTTTTTAATTTAATTTGTATTTTATCCCTAGAGCCAACAATGACCAGAATATAGTAGAGTTCAATAAATGCTGTTGAATAAAGGAGAAGAGTCATATTCTTTTATCTCAAACTTTGCTGCATTGAAGCATGAAAAGTGATGGCATTTTTCCCAGACAGAAAAATATCACAAGATTTTTGGACCCAAGTTCAGTTTTGCCCTCAAAAATTTGAGCATAAAGGTATTGCTGGGCAATAGACATTGTCATGCAGTTACCCTCTCAAAGTCATGGCCTTTTCTAGAAGTTCACATCTATGGGCTTAGGAAAATCCCACCAGTCCTAAAGGTAATACACTCTTTCAGGTGAAAGGAATTTCCCCCTTCTTTTAACAAGTGTGATCAGCCCCCTGGAAACATTTGCAAATCGCAGTCAAAAAGGGAGCTTGTTATAGCACACAGCAAACTGCCACATGCATGATATCACGTAGAGTACAAAGGAAATATTATAGGTCTGACCAGCTCAAACATCTCTGCCCTAATATTTCCAACAGATGTGGGGAATCTTTCCTCTTTTCATAATGTGGTTTAGATGAATGTGTTATGTTATTCCTTAGAATAGAAAGATGTTTTAAACTTTTAAAAGATGTATATAGGGCTTCCCTGGTGGCACAGTGGTTGAGAGTCCGCCTGCCGATGCAGGGGACGCGGGTTCGTGCCCCAGTCCAGGAGGATCCCATATGCCACGGAGCTGCTAGGCCCGTGAGCCAAGGCCGCTGAGCCTGTGCATCCGGAGCCTGTGCTCCACAATGGGAGAGGCCACAACAGTGAGAGGCCCGCGTACCTCAAAAAATAATAATAATAAAAAAATAAAAGATGTATATATATATGTGTGTGTGTGTGTGTGTGTGTGTGTATATATATCCCTAGGAAGATATAGATATATGTATATGCCTGTCTTGCATACAATAGATTTACTAAACAATAAAATGATCTGTTATTTTGACACTCTTACAGTTCCTTGTTTTGTTTTTTGTCTGTCCATACTCATAACCTAGGATTAAATATGAGACCTTTCAAATAATTGCTCTGAGAATACTTTAAAATTTTCATTTTCTCTAGGTAATTTGAGAAAGTAATATCTTTATAAGGTAAGTTTAAGATCTTACAACATTTGTCTAATAGATCTGAAGCAGAGAGGAGTAAGCAGCCCACAAAAGTCCCAGAATGTTTTAAAACAACTTTCCTTTCAACATCTCCAAAGCAATTATACCTGAAAATACCCCTAAGCTCAAGGAGTGTGCATTATGTAAAAAACCTGAAGGAAAAAGTTTAAAAAATACTAAATACCACATGTGATTTAGCAAGTGATACTGAATGACCATCTATTTTCTCAGACTTACGAGAGTAAAATTATTTTCCTCTACCAATAAAGGTTTATGTCTAAAAGTAATGTAATGCCACATCCATGATTAATGAAATAAAACTTTAGTTTTATATCTATAACTTTGTTTTTGTATACATGCAAAAATAATTTTAACCAAATGCTTTGAGATACAACATTTCATTCATTTACTACTTGGTTTTGTACAAGAGCTACGTACAAGATGCCATGACAGATGTTGCTATTATGGCTAAAATATACAGTCTACAATATACAGTCATGGTTACCAAAATTTACAGATTTTAAAGATCAGGTATAAGACATATCCAATAATAATGATAAAACATAGGGTTTGGTAAGAATCAAAGAAGAGGCATAGACAACAAGCACTACAGGTACTCAGAGGAAGCTGACAGAGCAAGGAAGAGTCCATGGCGGCCTTTGCACTGGACACTGAACTATTGGGAAGATTTCTGATAGAATGAGATGACAACCAAGCATTATAAGCAAAAGGAAGAGTATGAATAACAGTACATGGCTACAGGAACACAAATCATATTCAGGAGTCTGCACATACTTTGAGAAAAAGACATCTCCAAATAGCAGTTCACGGACCAGATTCAGCCCACAGATACGTTTTGCTTATTATCCAACACATTATTTTTTTAAATCTTAACACTTAACTTGGTAAGTTAAGTTAAGTGTTACTTAACACTTAACTTAACACTTAACACTTGGTAAATTTCACATAAAAGTCACTTAACACTTGGTAAATTTCACATAAAAGTCCAAATTACTAGCATTTTGTTAAAAATTAAAAGATCCAGCAATAGTCAGCAAATATTTATTTCCCCATGAACACCATTGGCTGGAGCTTAGTAGAAATATTTAGACACCCTCCTATTTACCATAGTCCTCACCTCTCCCTGTAGTCTCACAGTAACCAGGATACTAATTTCCATTACCCAAAGAGTACTATACATGAATAGATGACCTCATATATAAACCCATTCATCTGAAGAGATGTTTAGGGAAATAGTGATAGATAATATTTGGAAGTAAGAAAGAATCCAAATTATGCAAAATATCTAATACCATGCTAAGGAGTTTGGACTTAATTAACAAAAATCAGAAAGAAAACTTCGGAATAAAACGATCAAAGTAGAGTCTTAAGGAATTGTATCTGGGAGCGAGGGAGGATATCTTAGCACACAGAGAGAGGAAGCCAGTAATAATAACCAAGGTCACCATTTATTGAGATCTACTGATCTTTTGGAAACTATTAAAACATTATGCATCATGCTCAAGATTTGAACCTTAGCTCCACCTCCTTCTAGCTGTGTGACTTTAGTAAATTATCTAACCTCTCTCAGCCTCAGTTTGGCACACAAGAAATAATACCTAATAATCAAAGAAAAAAAATATATGGAGCATTAAATGAATTAACCCAGTTAAAGTGCTAAGAACAGTACTTGACATATAGAAATAGCTCAACTAATGGTAACTATGATTTTTTAATTCTCAAATTCAAAGATATTATTTTTTCCATTTCATGGGAGAGAAAACTGATGTTCAGTAATGTTAAATATTTGCTCAAGGGAAATGATATCACATGAAAGAGCCTTATCTCAAAAACAGGCTAGGATCTGGACTCTTCATTATATTGTTACTTCCTACTGCAGAAATTTAGGAGAAATCTCCTTGTCTCCTCTGAGTCTCTTTTTCCAAATTCGAGGTTGAACTGGCTCATTGAAGGAGTCCTTCACAACCACCCCACCACCTGGTTAGAGGGACCCTCCCCTACGCTCTCTCCTTTGTCCACAGCATCCCCATCATGACAGCCAGGACAGGCTGTGTAGGTGAGGCACATACATACAGCCCCCTCACTTGCTAACCACTCATCTATGTGTATGTTAATGAGGGGAAAATGTACTAGTCATCCGTATTTCCTGAGAATCTTAGTTCACTTCACTGCACACACCCAGTATGCAATAAATTTGCTAAATTAAGTTAAATGATCAGTGGAATGCCAGGTTCCATCAACCATAGAGTAGAAAACAAAATGGAATATTTGCGGAGAACAGAAGTGAAAAGAGAATTCCAGATTTTTATAATACTTTATCCCACTAACATTTAAGCATGTATTTAAATACTTTTTAGATACTTAAATTGATTTTGAATAACATTAATAATTATATCAAAATTTTTAGCAATGATAAAGGGATACAACTTAATAAAAATCTTATGTGATTTGTTAAATCCATTTCATTTCGGTGGAATCATGCTTTCTCTACATGAGCTAGGAGCATGTGCATGTGTGTGTGTGTATGTTTGCACAATGATATGTTTTATGACTCATATGGAGACAAGTGCACCTATGAACAAATTGGATTGGACACACAGATAAATGTTGTAAAAGGTAATTTCAATGCTGCCCTAGAAGAAATACACTGAGCATAAAGGTAGTATTTACAATAGCACTATTTACAATAGCCAAGACATGGAAACAAACTAAATGTCCATCAACAGATGAATGGGTAAAGAAGATGTTGTACATATATATACAATGGAATACTACTCAGCCATAAAAGAGAACAAAATAATGCCATTTGCAGCAACATGGATGGAACTAGAGATTGTCATACTAAGAGAAGTAAGTCAGACACAGAAAGACAAATATCATAGGATACCACTTATATGTGGAATCTAAAACAAAATTAATACAAATGAACTTATTTACAAAACAGAAGTAGAGTCACAGATGTAGAATTGCCAAACATTGAACATTCTTATAAGAGAGGATCCAATAAGTCCTACAATAGGAAAAAAAAAACTGGGTTCCTTTGGTTTGACCGGATATTTTTCAAGCATGTTTAACCATAGATGACTTTCTTTCTCAACTATTTATTTGTAATTAATTAATTATAACCAATTGATCTCTTTCTTTTTCCTTTTTTTCTTCCTTTTCTCCCTTCCTTTCTTTCTTCCTTCCTTTCTTTCTTTCTTTCCTTATTTCATTCTTTCTTTCTTTCCTTATTTCATTCTTTCTTTTTCTTTTCCTTCCTTCCTTCCTTCCTTCCTTCTTCCTTCCTCTCTCTCTCTCTCTCTCTCTTTTTCTTTCTAGCATCTGTGAACATCCTGGCAAGATTTGTGTTTCTCAGGTCACATGTTGGGAAACACTGCTCTCTGTTGGATACTAACTCTTCAAAGTTAGACGTTAGCATCCTCTCTGCCTTCTCTGATTCCCTCCATTCCCCAAATAAAATACAATCAATTACCACTTCCAAATAATTCCAGCAAGACTACCATTCTTCCAGGCTTTAGTTTAGAAACCTTGACTCTCACTGTTTAACTTTCCTGGATTCAATTACTCAACGAGCCTTATTTTCCCCTTATTAAAAAAAAAGACTTTTATATTTATTTTTTATGTTTATGCTTCACATTTATATTAGATTTCTATTTTCTTTATTTCTAATTTTATATTTCTATTCTCCCTTATATAAAATGATTCCCTGGACTCCCGTTTTTCCTCTCCTTCTTGTGAGCTTTCATCCTCTCCATCAAAGCCTCTACTAGTTAAGGTGGCAGCGAACCCACAGAAGCTGTTAGTCCTGCTCCCAGCAGGCTCAGCTGGAGGCTCAACTCCTCCGTGTGTCTTCCTGATACTCCCACCCAAAGGAATCACACCCAAAGGTAACTGAGAGAAACCTATACAGATATTAGCTTGCCTCTAATCATTCTCTGATTGAGATGTTGGAGGGCTGAATTTGACATCTCAGAGAGATTACAAAGTAACATACCAGATCTTTTATTTTTCATACTTCACAATGTAGAGCCCCTCACTGGGCACAACTTCTGTGTATGATGAAGATAATCAATGGTTAAAAGGAATAAAAATTGAAATTCCATTAGGCAGGAGAATTAAAAATTCTCATTTAGTATATTTTCCTTCTTCCTAGACAAGTCAGCAGCATCTCCCTTATTTAGGCACCCTTCTCCTGGGCAAGGCCAACCCATAGTGGTGAGAGGCCAGCTCAAAAGCCAGAAGTCTCAGAGGTCTGATATTAAGGACGGCTTCCCACAAGGGTATTCAGACTGAGAAACTTCTGGGCTCCAATTTCCTCAAAGGTGATAAAATGGACAGAACCTGAAGTGGGTAATAAGGATAAATCTAGAGCCAGAAGCAGGAAACACCAGGAATCACTCTAGGGGGATACATGGTGATCCACAGAAAATTAATAGATTTCAAAGACATTTCTTGGAAAGTGGCACCAGAATTGCCCTGACAGCCTATTAAAGCTGGTCCTTGTACTCCTTAGCCAGCCCCAGGGTGCTTATTGCCCACAGGTTCTGGGTGCCTGGGTCAGACACCAATGCTTTTCTTCTAAACCTATGGGTGTATCAGCCTAGATTAGTCACTTCAAATCTGCAAAAGCCTCTGTCTCACAATTTTTCTTTAATGAAATTTTAAGCTCTAGTAACTGGTCTTATGAACTAAGTTCTGACAATGACTGTATAAGAAACAGTCCAGATCGATTGAGCTCACATTGAAATACTTTAGTTCCCTTTGAGTCAGAGATTCTACTTTACTTAAAACCAACAAGACTATAAACATAAGGAAGAAAGGATTTTATAATTAAAAGTGAACATTTCCAATTCAAGTTTATCATGTTCTCACAATTTGCTCTGTTTTGTGGTTCCTCCCATGAAGCTCGTTCACCTATTTTATGCCAGGAATTATCCTCAAGGACAGAAGCATGAAGTTGAATACAAAATAGTCCCTGCCCTTAACTCACAATCAAGTAAAAGTGTCAAGAAATCTCAACACAATATAAGTCGAACCACAGAAAAGTGCAGATGTACAACCATTACTGAACTACAGAAACAGCCATTTTTATGGCTTAGGCTCATATGGGTGTTTGCTTTAATAATAAAGGTGTATTATGAGTCCTGGTTGGTGTTGGGAATAGGGCTGCCAGTTGCCTCTTTTCCCCAATTTGGCTGCAAAACAAGGAGTGAGCAGAAAGGCATTAAGAGGTGCTGCTAAGGAAACAGATACAGGGCAGAGATTAGAGAGCGCTACATGCCGTAATAAGAAGTTTGCACTTTATTCCAACCGGAAGTAGGAAGTCACTGAAGGGTCGCAAGCAGAGGAGTAGTATTAACAAGTATGTTTTTAAGCGATGCCTCCAAAAAATGTTCAGGACCAATCATAGGAAGTTGAGACAGGAGACAGGGAGACAGGAGACTTGACAGTAATCCAGGAAAAGCATGATGAGGACCTAAATTAAGGCAGGGAAAGTCGATACGAAGAAGAGGGGAGAGGTTCAAGTGGGATTTAAGAGGGAGAATCAACAGGATTTACCGACGAATTAAAGATGAAGGAAAGAGTGAGAGAAATGTGTGAAAGGAAAGAAGGAATCAAAGATGATCCCCACCCCCCAGGCAAGACTGGCTATGTAATTTATGGAGCCCAGTGCAAAGTGAAATTGTTCAAAAGTTATTAGGAGTTTCAAGACAGCAACAGCTGAGCATTAAGCAAAGCATGGGGCGCTTCTGGAGTGGCGTTCACTCCACTGCACAGGTCACACGTCTGTGAAGCTGGCCCCGTTCCTAGGTTCAGACTGGTACTCGAGTAGACGATGGGACCATTAATTAGGGTCCGGAACGTGGGAGAAGGAGGAGGTGGGGGAGGAATAAAATGAGATTTGTTTAGCTATGTTGATTTTGCCGTTCCAGTGGCGCATCTGAGTGGGATGTTAGTATAAGGTGGTGATTAAAGCAAGCATGTTGGAGTCAGAAAGATCTGGGTTTAGGTCACAGCTGTTCCCCTTGTAAGCCATGAGATCCTGGACAAATTATCTAGATTTAATGTGCTTTGGTCTCCTCCTCTGTAAACTTCACAGAGTTAATAGATCAAATGGAATCCTATTTTAAAGTTCTTAGTCTAGTTCCTGATATATGCCGTCTGTAAAGTCATTCATAAGTGACATTTCTTATTATCATTAACATTATTATTATCATCATCATCATTATTATTATATCCAATAGACTTGGTTTTAAGTCTAAAGCAGTAAATCAAGTTTGGAGAATCATCGATGCACAGGTGGCTCAAAATGACAGCAGTGAAAGAAAATACACAGAAGAGAAGATCACAGTATTAACCCTGAAGAACACTGATATTTGATTGGGAAGGGAAGAGAGGGAGATAGAACGAGTTCTGGACCCTATAGAAGCACAAAGCTTAAACAAAGAAATGGATTGCTAATGGTGGTATTTCACAATAGAGACAGGCCTGTGGGGAAATACTTGGGGACAGGATCTCCCAGGCAGGCAGTCATTTACTCCACTGACAGATCTCTCAGTCCCTCCCTGCTCTCCAGACATAGGCTACAAAGGTTCCAGATGTTTCTTTTTCCCTCAAGTCATTTCTGTGAAAATTTCCAGCGTGATTACTAAATTGTAAAAATCTGACTCTGTTTCTAAGAGAAAATGGTATCTGATTAGTTTTACAGCACTCCACAACTCCAACAGTTTAGGGAAAGTGGTCTGCCTTTCATTTCATCAAGAGTATCAAGTGATGAATCTTTCATATGATATCAAACAAGTATCATTATTTAAAGGTTGGCTCCTTTTATTGACAATTTAACTTCTAATCTTTAAACTGAAAAATACATTTTTAATTTGTTTTTCTGAATCACCTTAGTGGCTTATGAATATATTCATTTTTCCTAAGTAAAGGGAAATGGAACAAAAACCTTGAAATGCTCTGTTAACTCCCTTAAATTTATTTAAGAACGTAACTTGGGACTCTATTCTGTAACTGAAATACGCTTTCTGCTTGAGTTCTTCAATTATGCAAGTACATAGTCTTCTGGGTTCTTTAGCAATTTAGCATCTGGTTTTCAAGTTATGTGATTTTTTTTCCATGAATAGAAAGAAATTAAAGTTAGATATCAGTTCACAAAATCCATCAACTTAACCATCAAACTTCGATAGGATTCTAGTAATATTTTCCACTTAATGGCTACAACAGACAGTGGCTGAGTGAGGTATGAACCAAAAATAATATGCAAATGGAAAGCACATTGCTGGATCAGGGTAGAAACAGACATTTTAATTGACTTTATTGACAGCAATATTTCCATTCTCTACAGTGGGTTACCTCTCCTTCAATCCCACAGGTCAACCCCACTGCCATACTCTGTATCTTCAGCACGTAATTTGGCCAAGAAACAAGTATAAAGAATTAACTCCTTCCATTTCTTTTCCCTCACCTCCACAGCCATCTGATAGCCACTCATCTCTAGTATTATCCTCTCCTTCAATTTCATCTTCACCGTGTGCCACTGACACTTTCTGTCCTCCTCCTCCGCTTTCTTTTTCTCCCTAACGCTTATCATTTTGTAAGATGCTATATATTTTCCTTACCTTGTTTATTTTCTGCCTCCACTACCAGAATATCAGCTTCATAAGATCAGTGATTCTATCTGTTCTGTTCATCACTGAATTCTTAGCACCTAGAGCAGTGCTGGGAACCAAGTAGGAACTCAAAAAATATGTGTTGAATAAATGAATGTCTGGCCTCCACCTGCAACATTTTCCCTTCACATCCTTCAGTTGATGTTCACAATGCAGCTTAAAAGTAGCTTTAAGGATGCCTCTTCTGGCCTTCCTATCTGGAATAGGCCTCTCCTAGACTGTTAGTCTTCATCTTAGTATCTTGCTTATTTCTTTCCCAATTCTGTATACTAAAATTACTTCTTTTCTTTGTTCTCTTATTCGAAAGGTTTCTATTAAATGTCTACTGTGTTCCAGGGCATGTGATAATCACATGGGATATAACAGTGAAGCCAAGCAAAGTTCCCTGCCCACATGCAACACCAACAGTAAGGGGAAACAGATAATAAATAAGTAAATTATACAGTATTATAGAAGTTTATAAGTGCAATGGAAAAAAACAAAGCAAGTTAAAGAGGGTCAGGAGTAGCAAGGTAGAGAAATGGGAGAGTTGCATTTAAGTAGGGCGGTTCAGGTAACCTTAGGAAGGTGATATTTAAGCGGGACTTGAAGGATTAGCTATAATAACTAGGGAAGCATATACTCTAGGCAGAAGGGACAGCCAGTATAAAAGCACTAAGGTGGGGCACAGCTTTTGTGTTCAAAGAATCCAAGGATGCCAGCATGGCTGGGACAAAATACAAGTTGGGGAGACTAGTAAAAATTAGTTCTCTGAGTAAAGAGGTCAGAAGTGGACTTTGTAGGGGCTTCAGCAGGTCTTTAGCTTTTATGTTCAGTTACATGGGAAGCCATCGGCAGCTTTCCAGCATTGTGGCATGATCCGGTTTATGTTTACAGTGCCTGTTTGCTTGTTTATTTCTTGTCTCCTTCAGTATATGATGGCCTTTTAACTCACCACTCAGTATTCATTGACTAGCGTGGTACCTGGTATAATACATAAATATGTAAGTGAACAGGTAAACACATGATGTTACCATACAATGTTTGCCATACATGGAGAACACAGAGTATATTTAGGTGAGAGATGGGAGGAGAGTCTGAAAGAGAGTTTAGGGATTTTTTAATGAGCATGCTGTGTAAAATGAAGTTACATAATTAGCATGAGATAGATAGATACAAGTTAAGTTAAAGCACGTTAAATGTTTACTAAGACGTATTAATTTGCAGCAACAAGAAAATATTCAAAAGTATATAAACAATATATTTTTTCCATGTCAACTAGATAATAGATTTAGTTGGGTAAAGGACGTACGTTTTTGTGTCTGCGTGTGTACCTGTGTACGTAAATACGATCCTTTGCTGAGTGCTTTTTATGTGTCATGTGTGTTCTGAGTTCTAATTACATTATCCCATTTAAACTTCTTAAGAACTCTGAAAAGTAGCAATTTTTATCCCCATTTAACATATTAGGAAACTGAAGTTTGGATAATTTAAATAACATGCCTAAGGTCAGACATCTAATAAGAGGTAGAGCCTAGATTTGAATCTGGTTTTACATGATTCTAAATCCCTTCATATTTTCAAATTCTTTTCACACACATCTCATTGGACTCCCCCAATAATAATGTGAGGCAGAAAAAAAAGACAAAATATTATTCCATCTAAGTGTATGTATGCACACACACACACACACACACACACACACAAGAGAATACTAAGACTTGATGAGCTTAGATGTTCATGTCTTGATTTGAACCCAGACCTTCTTACTCCAAACACATTTTGATTTTACTAACTACTTAAGAAATTAGACATTCTTTTATAACACAATCTACACAAAGTCAAACAAATATTGACTGTAGCAGACATTTTTTATTCCTTCAGGTCATCTCTGAACCAATCATACTTTTATGTACAAGTCCCATGCCTATCTTATGGAAAAGACTACCTCCCAGTGTATAACTGGAGAACGCCAGCCTCCCCTGAAGCTAGGACAAGACCTAGGCTCCTGCAATCACATGGGCCTTCCCTGAACTTTGAAGTGGGGATACAAGCAAATAGGGTGCACATACAATCCATTGTAATAAGGTAGGGGAGGCAACAGAATTAGCAACTGCGTCCAGTTCACAGGGACACAAGTGCTCAGCCATGGCGTTGATGGTACTGGCCACTTTGGCTGTACCCTGTGGTTTATGTGTATGTTCTGGGGGGCACAATTTGAGATATTGTCCCTGGCTGCCTTCCCCCAGGCCAGTCCTGTGGTCCTCTGGGAGACTCTCTGACCAGTCACCTACTCCCCAATAAATTCTTTACTACTTAAATTAGTTTATTTCAGTTGCTTGCAATTAATTACACCATTCAATGTACCCACCACTGGTCTAAATGATAAGGTATTTTTCTGGGGGGTCATGTTTGGCTGTTTAATCAACCTCAAGCAAAGACTGTGTCTTTCCTGATGTTAGATATATTTCACAGAGCTCATTTTTCTTCAGTGAAGAAAATGCTTGGGCAGAAGGAACTCCAGCAAGCTAGCAGGAGAAAGAAATAAACATATCACAAAGCAACCAAGTCTTTCATCTCACAGATCTTCTGCAGATGTTTAACAGACCTTCACTTCATTCCTTTTATAACACTGTCCTGAAAAATAGGTTATTTCTATGGGGAAAACTTTAGGCATGAAATGACTGGAATGGCTACAGGATTTTATGACATCTTAGCAGTAACAGCCAGTCGCCCTCAGGATATCTGTTTCCTTAATCTTCTACCTTCAAAAACATGACCTTTGGGCTTCCCTGGTGGCGCAGTGGTTGAGAATCTGCCTGCCAATGCAGGGGACACGGGTTCGAGACTTGGTCTGGGAAGATCTCACATGCCGCGGAGCAACTGGGCCCATGAGCCACAATTACTGAGCTTGCGTGTCTGGAGCCTGTGCTCCACAACAAGAGAGGCCGCGATAGTGAGAGGCCCGCACACTGCGATGAAGAGTGGCACCCGCTTGCCACAACTAGAGAAAGCCCGTGCACAGAAACGAAGACCCAACACAGCCATAAATAAATAAATAAATAAATTTAAAACATATGGGCTTCTAAGAAGACCTATGCTTAAAAAAAAAAAAAAAGACCTTTGATGGTCTATAAAAAAAAAATGACCTTTGATGGTCTACTTTTTATATATGGGTGTGTGTTCATATTATATTAATGTTTAATCAGCTTCAGGGATGCATTTCAGTTGGAAATCTGGAATTTTTCTCTCTGAATGCTTTTAGAATTTTTTATTAGAAGCTGTATTTTCCAGAATGTCTAGGCCTAGAAAAACATCATTACAATAATTTGGCAGTAAAATTTAAATGTTTCGTAAGGGACACTAATCTTTATTTTGTTAATGAGCAGAAATGTACATAATGTTTTTTATTTTTTGGTTTTTTTTGCAGTACGCAGGCCTCTCACTGCTGTGGCCTCTCCCATTGCCGGAGCACAGGCTCCGGACGCGCAGGCTCAGTGGCCATGGCTCACGGGGCCAGCCGCTCCGCGGCATGTGGAATCTTCCCGTACCGGAGCACAAACCCGTGTCCCCTGCGTTGGCAGGCGGACTCTTAACCACTGCGCCACCAGGGAAGCCCCATAATGTTTTTTTTAATGAATGCATTTGGAGGCTCCTGAAAATTTCACTCTCTATAAATAAACTTTATTGTTCTCAATATTTTAGCCCCAGATCCTAGAAAATTAGTTTTGTTTTTTTTTTAATTTGGTTGGTTTTTGTTTTGTTCTGTTTATGTGTGTGTGTGTGTGTGTGTGTGTGTGTGTGTAAAAAGTAAAGAATGAGAAAAGAGAAAGAAAATAAAGAAATGTAAGCTCCAATCAGAGTAGAATAATGGCTCTCTTAAAAGTGCTACAGGAGATCCTGGGCAAATTTGTGTTCCTCTTTTGGCTGGACCCTGATAACCAACAAGACCTTCCTTATTCCACCATCCTTCATATTTATATCTGTCCTGCCTCTTCCTGTTCCTCACAGGTTTGCTGACTTTGCTCTACCAGTTTCTGTTCTTTTTCTTTACCATGGCTTATAAATCAAATTAGTCTCCTGGTACCCGAACACTTGCATTTGGCCTAGGGACCCACATTCTCTTTAACAACTTTCCAAGAGGGACAGCTGTTTATTCTTTCTTTGTTCAACAAAAGGTTTTCAACCACCAACTACGAGCCAGGCATTGCACTAAGTGTTCTGTATCTTATGGTGAACAAAACAGACATGGTCTTTACTTTTACAGGATTTACAACACAATAAAGAGAAAACTTTTCAGTAAAATAATACATAAACAATTACATATGTATTGGTACCGTCTATGAAGGAAAATAACAGGGTAGAGTAACAGAAGAAGCTTAATTTACGCTGAAGATTAATGAAGGCCTATCAGAGGAGGTCAGATGTGAGCTAAAATCTGAAAGATGAGAAAGAGTCACGTTATGAGTTAGCACAGGTGAAGCTCCCTACAAGGCCAAGAGTTTGATGCTTGGGACTTAAAATAAGGCCAGTGGCTGGAGCAGTAAAAGAAAGGGTAATCAAATCTGAAGTTCTAGTGTAAAGCAAGGAACACACTACTTCGGGCCTGGTAGACCAAAGCTAAGAGTATAAAATAAAATAATAGGAATAATAAGAGTATAAAATAATGCAAAGAGTAATAGTAAGCTACAGAAGGATTTTTTTTTTTTTTTGCGGTATACGGGCCTCTCACTGCTGTGGCCTCTCCCGCTGCGGAGCACAGGCTCCGGACGCGCAGGCTCAGTGGCCATGGCTCACAGGCCCAGCTGCTCCGCGGCACGTGGGATCTTCCCGGACCGGGGCACGAACTCGTGTTCTCTGCATCGGCAGGCAGACCCTCAACCACTGCGCCACCAGGGAAGCCCTACAGAAGGATTTTGAGCATGCAAGTGTTATTTTCTAATTAATATTTAAAGACTATTTATAACGTGGAGAATGTATTATAAGAGGAGCTGGTTTATCTTTGAACTCAAAATTTAGTAAGTACTGTGCAAAATTCTACCCCCTGGAAAGATTTCTCTTCCCACACTGTCCCTCAGGGCCACCCAGGCTTCAGGTTGTAATGCTGGTGCCAGTATATCACATATAGTTATCTTTAACTAGGCTCCTTTTCTCATTTTGTCATAGGAAATTGCCCCTGAGACCATAATAGTATTTTGCAGAAGAAGCAGGTATTATAGGGATGTTAGTCACCTGTGCCATCAGGACATGCTTCCTTTTGATGAGGAAGTGCCCAGGGTGACACTTGACTCCATGGCTCAGTCAATCAGATGACAGTGAATTGATGACAGAGAGAGCTTGGACAGCACCATAACCCTGCGTTTAGTCTCTATGACGTCCCAGTAAAAAGCTAGGGTCTCCTCCTTAAAATAAAAAGAAATTTACTTGCTGAGGAAGTATGTCTTTGCTCCAAAACTCTGTGGCGTTTGTCACAAGCTCAATACAATAAAGATATCTTCCACAGATACTGCATCAGATAGGCAAGGCCATTCCTATGATAAATAATCTCCAATTCTCACTAGTTTAACACAATATAGATTTATGTCCCATTGCAGTGCTAATCATTTGGGAGCAGTGGAGGAAGCAGCCTCTACTCCAAGTTCCTCCCATCTTGTGATTCCCCAAGTCCTCAGAAACCTCCCCATTCAGCAGACATTATGGAAAGAGGGTTTTGGAGGATTTTGTCGGGTAGACCCGTAAGTGATCTATACCATTTCCATCAATCTCATTGAGTAGAACTCGTTTATATGAGTTTGATATGGATCTAGCCACAGGGAAGACTGAAAAATATAATCTAGTTGTGAGACCAGGATGAAGAGAACATGAATATGGATGAGTACTAATAGCTATTTAGCAAATATTTAAGCCCATTAGATCCAATGGGTCATAAGGGATTGGTGACAACATCTTGATTTGGTTCTAATTACATTGTCCTTTATACCCAACTCTGAGCTTTGCCAAGTTGAAACACTTCATTTTATCAAGGTTCTATATGTAATAATGAGCAATGGCTGCGCATTGCTGACCAGACCACATATAGAATAAGGTCTTTTCTAAGGCCCAGTGTTCTGTTGGCACAAAAATAATTTTACATCAGAGTTCCATTCCAAATCTTTAGACCATTCAATGCCATTATCTCTCTCAAAGCCAATACCTCCATGATATTTTTGGCTTCTATCCAAAATGCAAATCCTTTTGTATTCCACTCCTTCCCAAACTCTTACTCAGACCCCCTTTCTTCCGATTCATCATCCTTTTGAGGCCCTCCCTGCCAATCCATTTAAAGTTATCCTTGGGAACGCATGTCCCAATAAATGTTATTTCTATCATCATCATCAATTTGTTCACAAAAGATTCCCTGCACCTAAAATTGTTCCTAAGTTCACCTTTCACTCTATTTTTCCTTAAGATACAATTTTTCTCCTTAAGATTTTTCCCATCTTGGTTTCAGTCCACTCAGATAGAGTCTGCACATTCTGCCACTCCAAGTTCTTACAAGGCTAAGATTAGAGAATGGAGGTAGAAACTAGGAAGTGTGTGGAAATGATTCAGTAATTGCTTCTTGCCCATTGCTACTGTACAGTATTATTAAACCTACTCCCTAGAGTAACTATATCTCTTTGGGACCCTTGTCTCTCTCCTCATCACGGTCATCTACTTGCATTCTATTTCCTTCTCCACATTCACTAATGATTTTTTATCAGTAAGTCATTGTCTTCCATAAGGATGGACCCATAGTCTTGCCATCATCCTAGCTGACATCCATGTTCATTTTGATAGTTTTACTATGTTAGACAACTGCTTCTTGATCTCCTCCATGTCAGTAATTTTCTTATCTCCACACTATCCGTTCCTATAAAACATGGCTGATATTTCGTGAAGTTCCACATATTGTTCATTAAATTCCAATATTCCACTCTCCCACTACAAACATTATTTCACAAACTCATCTTTCCAAACCTCTCTATTTCTTACCCTCATAGAGACTGTCTGGCTGTTGTACCCATCAATGCTTCCTAATTGCCTGTACTTTCCAGGTCTTACTTCCATACCTTTCTAACCCATTTTCTTAGGCCTATCACATAAATATTTCCTGGTCCTTTCCTCAAACTCTTGTTTTCTTGCTTTCTTGCTTTCTCCACCTCATTTGCCCTGGAATAGTATAGATCTGGATAAATCCAGTTGCCTAACTTGCCTGTTCTTTATCCCAGATGACTGAACCCGGCTAAAGAATATCACTCAGGGAGCTTGATGATAAAAGCCCATATTAATTAATAATTTCTAAGCATGTACATTAATAATCCCAGCAGCCCTTCTATCTATCCTTAGCCCATTCATCTTTCCTTTGCTTCTCAGCAGATGCTCTAAACTTCACTTCTTTCCTCAAAACTTCCAACCCATTACCTGCTAGCTTATTCATGGAAGCTTTGACACTAGCTAGCCAGGAAAGATTAAGAAGATCTACTGTTCATACAGAGACCTCCATTCCTCCATGAGAACATGGGAACTATCAGGATAAAAAGAAAAATTCTATTTATTAATTTGAAACTTTATTCCTCATTTCCTTTTGTCTCTGAAGGAAAACCTAAAACTCCAAACTTCCCTCTCCATAGATATTTTTCATTTACTTTTACATACAAGCAATTTTACATACAAGCAAACATTTCATTAGCTTTAGGATGTGCAATACAGGCACTCTTCCAGTATTTTATGTATATCAGCTCCTTTATCCCTCAAAAGAACACCGAGAAAGCATAATTACTCCCCTTATTTTACAGATGAAGAAACTGAAGCATGGGATAGTTAAATGATGGGCCCAAAGCCACTCATCCAACAGAAAATTTCTCCTATGTTTAAAAAAAAAATTGGTCCTAAGTTCGCATTTCTTTCTGTTTCTTCTCTCTCTTCTTTCCTTTACGAAATAATAAACTTTTTAAAAATAAAAATCTATATTCATACTATCCACTACCATAGCTCTTATTCATCAACATACTGCTATTCACTTTTGTCCTCCCCACTCCAGTAAAACTGCTCCTGCTAAGGTCACTAATAACACCCATAGTATCAGATCGGTGACAAGACTCTGTCCTTCTCTTCTTTGCTTTCTCTTTGGTAGTTGGCACTGCTGACTGCTCCTTACTTCTGAACCCTTTCTTATCCAGTGGCCTGCATGTCACCTCTCCCATTTACTGCTATCGTTTTACTTATTCTCTCTTGGTTGCCCTTGTGAATTCCTCTTTCTCCCCTTGCATTTATGTTCGTGTTCCACAGGGATCAGCTGTCAACTTTCACTCCCATCGTTCAATTATTTATCCTTCAGAAACTTAGACAATTGCCAACTTCAAGAATTTGTGTGACCGTTTGCTTAAGATAATCTCAAAACTATTTTTATGTATATCTTTATCTTTCTGTGACTTTCAAGAATGTATGTAAATGTGCTGTTTTGGCCAGGCTAAACAGAAGGCCTCTTATCCAGGGATGACCAGTAATAGATCATCTTTAGCCCAAAGGTGAGGATAGGAGTATCATCTGAGACATGATAAGTAATATATGCTTATATGTCACGTAGAAACTCTTGTCATTTTAACCCATAACCGGGTTCGGGTCCTCTGAGAAATAGATGCCAAGATGGGATTAGATGTGTAAGAGCTTTATTGCGAGAAAAGCCTATGAAGAATTAAGATAAAGGAAGCAGGAATAGACAGGAAGAGCTTTCCAACCACAGTGCAGGTCAGACATTTGTGCAAGAAGAGTGGGAAGAGAATTGGATTAAAAAGTCTCAGACTATAGTGAAGTTTTGAAAATGTCTTGGTCAGGTTAATAGGAAGCTCGTGAGCAAAGAATGTCCATGAATGGACTCCCATTTATGGCAGGACTGCTATATCTAGTACTACTGCCATGCTTAGTCATTGGCCACAGTGTGAATGTCCCTATGGAGCCCAAAGTTGTGGTAACTGGAGATTGTTAGGTAGGCAGCTCTGTTCCTCACAGCAGTTTTCTTGATGGGACAGATGAGAAATGCAACTCCATGACCACCACATTGGTCTATCCCAATTCTGGTGTCTCCTCTGATTGTCTCTAAGAACAGGCAACACAGGACTCTGCTTCCGCCTTATGCCCACGCCACATTAATTATGTTATATCTAAACTGCTTCTGATTCCATTTATGATACCAATTAAGACGAACAACTAAAGTCCTCTTACCTGAAACCCTGTCTATAGTTGGCCAGTGAAGCATATCTCCACAAAAATTAGATCAGTCTTTTAGAATCAACAAATTGTTGCCTTGGGAATTTGATTCTATCCTCAAGGGAAAATACAGCTGATATTAAATGCCCTAGAAAGATCAGAAGTGTGACTCAAGGGGAATGTCCACTTGAGACACAAGGAGGTTAAGAGAGACACATCTAGTGTTTCAGGGGACCTCTTTTCCTTGTCTAGTTGAAGGTTAATCAAATATGCTCTCAAACATATATCTAAATACCAAGCTACAACCTTGAATTCTACACACAAACAACCCAATCTTCCTGAATATGCCCACTTCTCACGTTTTGTGTCTTCTATCTTAATGATCCCACTGTCCATACCCAGTTGCCAGACTAGAATCAAAGGAACCATTCAGGACTATCTTTTCAATCTTCCCCCACCTTTAATCAATCAGTCACCAAATCGAAAGGATTTCATCTTCCACCTCTCTTCTATCCATCCTCCTCTCCAGCCCTCATCACAATTCACCTGGATTAGCACAAAAGGCTTCTCTCCACTCCTACCTCCAGGATGGCTGGCTTTCCTTTACTGTACCATCAGAGTGATATTTCCAAATTGAAAATCTGGTAATGTAACAGTTATAAGTCCTTCAGTGGCTTCCCACAGTTTTCATGATCAAGTTCTAACAGTCTAGATAAGTGCCCAAGGCTCTAAATGATCCAGACCTGCCTCTACCTCTACTTTTGTCTCTTCTTACTCCTTCAGACGAATCCCTCATTCCAAGCATACTAAACACTACAGTCCCTTGAACCAACATGAGAGTTTTTGTGTCCATTTTGTTGTATATGCTGAGTCCTTCAACAGGACAGTTTTCCACACCACCCTTCCCATGCTAAGCCTTATTCTTCTCTAAATCTCTGGGAAGACTGTTTTGAAGACTCTCCTCTTTCCTCTGAAAGCACTAACCTATCATCACACTTACCCCATTGCATGTTATAAAAAGCATAAATGGTTTTCTGCAATCACGCTTAACTCTTGAGGGAGTTAACTCATTCTACTTATCTTTATGTCACAATATTCAGTAAAAAGGGTCAGACAGATGCTGGTCATTAAATAAGTGTTTAAATAAGATTCTTTGAATTGTCACCACAACAATTCACCTTCTGGTCAAACTGTTAGTGGTAGACCTTTCAAATTTTCTGTAGTTATCAAGTACATAACAATAAAATGTTTCACAAATAGAAATGGGTCAAATCAATTATTTGAGCCTAAAAGCCAAAATATTTATTATAGTCTAATTGATTTTAGAAAATATAAATTCAGTCATTACTCAACAACTCCTGAGGATCTCCAAGTTTTTAAAATCATTTCATCTTAACTTGAACATTAGGGTTTTCACTGATTTCTGCTATCAACAAGAACAGAAACAAGAAAGACAAGCACATTTTAAGTGCAGCAGAAGCAGGATGCAAATGCCTTGTGTTTTGTGATCATTTTTGAGTCACCAAAGTTTCTTTGCATATTACAAATACTTAACCTTAAGTTAGCCTATGGAATCTTAAAAATCACCTGGCAAAAAGTATATAATTATTCCTATGTTATAGTTGAAGAAGCCAAGACCAGAGAAATCACATTTACAGAAAGTGACATATTTATCAGGTGTTTATGTGTTACTCCCCATGCCTACCTTCTTCACTTTTGATTGATCATGATTTTATATATGTAATTTTCAGTCACTCATTAAATGTTCCTCAAACATTTAATACACAGCTAATTTAGCAGAAGGAGTAGTCCAACAGGACACCTAATTATTTAAAAAAATAGAGTTCAGTGGTTACTAGCATAAACTGCAGAGAGCTGAAGCCAGAAGTTCCTCACTAGCTATGTGGCCTGGACCTTACCCACTGAGTGCCTCAGTTTCCTTATCTGCTAAACAGGGATGATCCACAGTACTTTCTCCATAGGGCAGTTCTGATTATCAAATAAGTAGATAAATATAAAACACTTAGAATGACGCCTATACAAAGTAAGTGTTAACTATCATCATGTGATATCAAAAATTAATAATTCTGTGGAGATGACAACACTTGGGATCAAATTGCACCCACAAAAGTCGTGTTTACAGGGTAATTCAATTTCTTTCCAACTAAACAATGCCCCTTAATGTAACTATGCATTCCAAACCAATAACTCTCATTTAATCATGTTTAAATATAGATATAAAAGGTGATCACTTAGGGCTTCCCTGGTGGTGCAGTGGTTGAAAGTCCACCTGCCGATGCACGGGACACGGGTTCGTGCCCCGGTCAGGGAAGATCCCACATGCCGCGGAGTGGCTGGGCCCGTGAGCCATGGCCGCTGAGCCTGCGCGTCTGGAGCCTGTGCTCCGCAACGGGAGAGGCCCCAACAGTGAGAGGCCCGCGTATCGCAAAAAAAAAAAGGTGATCACTTAAACCCCCCATCTTAAATATTATCGATATCTATTAGTTTTAAAAACGTAAAAACTTTTTTTAAATCTTTGTTTATATTTTGAGAAAATTTTATTTTTCCTTTCTTGGCTAAATGGGCGATTAATATGTTGGCTGTACTTTGTTTCATATATTTTAGGCATGTGTAAGAAAAGTGAAAAGATGAATGTTTCATTTATGGAGCTTAATGCTTATTGACCTAAGTAATAATTATCATAATTTACATTTAGATGTGACAAGTATCATAAACAGAAAAATAAAAGATTCTGTGCAATAAGATTTTTATTCTTTTCATCACCCATGTGTACATATACACTTAAAAGCTATATGTAAAGACTAATATTCTACTTTATTAAATATTATAATAATTTTTCATGATGCTATACCAGTTCATAAAGATTAATTAAATCAAATTTAATATTATCATAACATAATAGAAAATATTTTATCATAAAATAGAAAGCATTATTAATATTTCCAAAAATACTTCTATTACAACCTTAAAACTCAAATAATTGTATGTTTACTTAAAGTATAAGCAAGAATAATCAGATTTGGGATAGTTATTTAATTTTATAACATCTACAGTATTGAGTAAATGATAAGGATTAAGAAAAGTGAGTAGAGAGATCATAGCTTGGACAAGTCTTACCTCCTCTTGAGGGGACAGGAAGAAGGTGATGGGAAACAGGCGAGGCAGCTAAGAAAGGAGGCAAGAGGGCCGAAGGAGTAATGGGAGCAAACAAACATCTGTTTCAAGGAGTGTATGAGCTGTCCTAACAGCTCTACAAATATTTCTACCAAGCAACGGTTGAATTCCCATGAAGTCATGGCCAAAACACCCAGGAGGGAGACCGAAGAAAAGTGAGAGATATTAATCAAGACATTCCATCACCAGCAATGGGGAAACGGCAGCATTTTACCCACAAGAGGACCAATCATCCTGGAAATGCTTGCAGAGCATCTAGGGTATTTAACTGACAAGTGAGCACATTTCTTCACCATAGTGATTTAAACAAATGATTCCCATTAAAAGTATGTCTCCCTGACACTCTGGTTTTAGTCATCTAAATTTGGTTATTGGAGACTTTATTGGGCTAGACATGAAAAGCAGGTATATAATTGTTAAAAAAAAAAAAAAAAAGTAATATTACCCTGCAGGAAAATGAACTATAAGCCTTTTGTGAAACAAGTAAGGACTTACACACTTTTTTTTTTTTTCACACTTTTTAATTTGCTCTTTTTCATAATGATTGCTTTGAAAAAGCCATCTCCTTTTGGTCAATATGTACTTTCCACGTTGTCCTGCTGGAAAAATCCTCCTTATTCTTTAAAACGTGGTTCAAATGTCACTCTCTGACAAGAGCTTTGTCTAAATTCTGCAGGCAGCGTTAACCAAATCCTTCTCTGTACATTGTCCACATTTTTATTAGGACATTTGTCATACCACTGTAATTATTTCCAGGTTGGTCTGTCTCGTAGACAATAGGCCCCTGGAATGTATGAATGAATAGTGAGAAATTGAATGGTTGGGATGTGTTTCAGAAGGGGAAATTATGTTTTTGGCTCATTTAACTCCAAAAAAAGATCTTTCTATAATCTGGGATTTCTAACACTTTGGGTTCACTTTTTGAAAAATAAAATAATTGGGGACAACAGGTGGGTTCAGTTTAACTAACCTAAAATTCACTCTTCCAAGACCATGTATTCATTTTTCTTTCTTGTTCGTGTCAATAGCATGCTTTGGATCAGTGACCCTTTTCCTTTAAGAAGGAAAGATCATTCAGATTTTTATTAAGTCCTGGCAATTTGCTATTTAGTTCTCTTTGTTGTTCTGCTTGCTAGAGTCTTATGAATAGTGGATGCCTGCTCTTCTGGGAAAAAAACACTTCATAGAGCTCCCCCATCCTGCTTGACATGTTGAACAACCCTTAATTTGATTTACTGGAAAGAAGAAAATGCTGTTCAACATGTTTTCCCTCCTGAGATTAATCTAGTTAAGTATGAGAAAGGAATGGGGTGCTTAGCACTCAAAAAGCTCAAATTATCCTGAAAAAAAAATGAAATTTATAGAAATTTTAACTCATGTAAAAAACAAACCTTTTCCTCCTACTTCATAGTGTAGAAACTAAGAAGTACGGTGATCAAAAGAATAAACAAAATTTCTCTTCTTCTTTAATGAAGATTTAAAAAATAGGAAGCATTCTGTGTGAGATCATTAAACTATATACCCATGGAAGCCTTTTGTTTCTTAAATGCTCTCTTTTCTATTCATCAGAATCTTGTAAGGTTGACTTTTTGCATGCAAGCTAATTTGAATATCTTCTTATGGACTTTTTTTCAATTCCCATTCCAAAGGAAAAATTGTAGAGTTTAACACATACAGTGAACACTAATCAATGACAAAATTAAGTTCCAAAATAATGACTGATGTTTTTAATGAGAAATCATAGGTCCTGCTTTTCTGATAATAGATTTAATGGGAAAAAAAGTGTCTAGAAATTAGATATGTAAATATTCATTCAACAAATATTTATTATATTTCTAGTACGTGACACACCATAGACACACAGGGAGGAAACAGGCAAAAATAGAAAAATATTCTCATGTGGAGCTTCCGATCTACTGAAGAAAAACAAAATGAAGATAAATAAATAAGGTGTGTGTGTGTGTGTGTGTGTGTGTGTGTGTGTGTGTGTGATATTCGATGGTGATAAATTGGTAAGTACCAAGGAGAAAATTAACATGAGAAGAGAATAAGAAGGATCAGATTTCTTACCCTATTTTAAATAGGGTTATTAAAATATATCATAAGAATACATAGTGTGGTCAAATATAGGAGGCGAAAAAAGCCAGTTGTCATCTGTTTGTCTTAGTCACTTGAAATCTGGCCTTTGAATTTGAACTGTGGAAAAAATGAAGAGTAGATATTGAGCCCTTTCAAAGACCCCTGATCACTCAGAGTGAACTGGAGATTCAGTAACATCTCTTGAGCTTAACTTCAGTAACACTAAGCCAAATTTGATCAAGTCCTGACAGAGCACAGCCAGAGATGATAGGTGTCCTTTTAAACAGTGGCCTTTTTTCTTCCATACCATAATGTCAGGTCAATGTTATAGCAGAAAGGAAGTATCCAAGAAAGGAAAAAATATAAGGTAAGAAACTTTCCTCTCAAAATCCAAGGAAAACAATAATTTGGCTGAAATATTACAGATGTCTGCTAGTAGAGTAACCCAATGCAAAGCGCTTTCTTGACATTAAACTACACTAATTAAATGGAATTGTCAAATTAAAGCTGTCACGCTTTTCAACCTTAAAGCAACCTTTTAAGTCATGTTCCTCAACTCAATATTCTACCAAGAAAGAAATAAGATGAATTGGATCAAAGAATGTGCTCAAGATTATACACATAGTAAACTGCAGGGGAAAAAAGCTCTTGGTAACTCCAATTTAATTTGTTTATTGAATTTTTTAAAGTATTTATTGAGTGTCTATTACATCCTGAGTCCCAAACTGAGGATATAGCTCTGAGGATACAGCTGAAAACAAGAAGGGCAAGATCTCGGCCCTCACAAAGGTTTCCTCCTACTAAGAGGATACAGACAATAAAAAGGAAACAGGTAAGATGATTTCAGATATTGACATAAAATAAGGTAACGTGATAGAGAGTAATGGCAGGGGACCACTTTAGAAAGCATTAGAGCTTTAGACATCATTTCCTACTTGAGGAAATGACATTTGATGTGAACTTTGAATGACAGGAAGGAACCTAGCAAGTAAAGATTTAAGAGCAAAGCATTCTGAGGGGATTTCATAAAAGAAGGGAGACAGTAACCTGTAACTTAAAGCAATATTTAGTATGCTAATTTTTTAACTATCCACAATACGAGCTAATGAACTTCTTATTGTCAGGATTTCAAGAAACAACAGTCTTTGAGTAGGTGATTCTGATCCAAAATGACACCAAAAAGAAGTTTTTTTAAAAAAAAAAAAGAGATGTCAAATGCCATAAATTTGAAGCTCACCTGTCTTCTAGTAACCCTTATATCAAATAATATTTCTGGATAACATTTCTTTTAAGAAAATAATATGCATTAGAGCATAGCATCAAGATTTCCTAATAAGGAAACACAAAGAATACAAAGAAAACAAAAAAAAAAATCAAAAGCTTAAAGGTTAGCAGGTCTGTAGTCTTTGGTATCCGGACATGATTTATGTTACAAACAAATGCAGTAAGCCTGGGCCACAATACAGAAGTGAAAGCCTGATGAACTCAGAGAATTGTAACTTTCCCCAATAAATCACAATTACCAAACACCAATGATAAATAGCTAGAATCTCAGAGTATTTACTAGCTCTCACCATTTGTTGGTTTGTTGACTATTTGACTCTTTCCTCCAGAAATTGGTGTTTTGTAGTTCAACCCCAATGTATTAATATTTAATTGTGAACCCTTGGAAACATCAGTTATGAAATTTTTAAAGAACTTACTATTATAAACAAGACTAGAGTACTGCAGAAAATTCTTCTCCATGATTCTAGCTTACATTCTAGAAGAAATAAAAGCCTCCAAAAAAGCTTTAGATCAAAGAAGAGACGTTTAAAAACTGAAAGAACTTATATGAATAATGAAAGAAATGTTGGTTAAATTTTCAATCAGAACATCTCCAAAAGAGCAGCTAAGTAAACTATTGATATGTCAAAGGAACATAACCCAAAAGAACAGACGAAATATCAGAGTTATCAATAAATCCAATCAACAATCTTTTTTGCATTGATATAAATAATTTTTCCAAAATTTTAATATTTCATCCTTGCAGAATGACTGCAATAACATTTTTTTTCTTCCAATCTTATTGAGGTATAATTGACAGACAGGTCTGTATAAGTTTAAGGTGTACAGCATAATTATTTGACTTACATACATTGTGAAATGGTTACTGCAATAAGTTTAGTGAACATCCAGCAACTCATAAATACATAATAAAAGAAAAAGAAAAAATATATATTTTACTTATGAGGAGAACTCATGATTATTCTTTGAACAACTTTCATACATACACAACCATGTTAATTATATTATTCAGGTCGTACATTGAATTTATAGCACTTATTTATCTTATCACTGAAAGTTTGTTCCTTTTGACCACCTTCATCCAATTCCCCCTCTCTCCACCCCTGCCTCTGGTAATCACAAATTTGATCTCTTTTTCTATTTTTTTTGTTTGTTTGTTTTTGAAGTATAATTGACCGACAACACTATGTTAGTTCAATCACAAAGTGATTTGATATTTCTATACATTTCAAAATGATCACTAGGAAGTCTAGTTACACTTTGTCACCACACAAAGATACTACATTATTATTGACTATATTCCCCACACTGTACATTTCATACCTGTGACTCATTTATTTTGTAAATGGAAGATGGTACCTCTCGATCCCCCAAACCTATTTCTTAAGTTGTTTCTTCTAGTAACCTCGTGAAGCAGCATTGATCTCCCCATTTCTGAGACAATAAGAACTGTGGCACTGAGGTTGTAGAAGATGAAAATAAAATGAGGAAATCCCAGAAACAGGATTAAATTTAAAAATCTTTAACATTTTCTTTCTTTTTTTTTTTTTTTTTGCGGTACATGGGCTTCTTACTGTTGTGGCCTCTCCCATTGTGGAGCACAGGCTCCAGACGCGCAGGCTCAGCAGCCATGGCTCACGGGCCCAGCCGCTCCGCGGCATGTGGGATCTTCCCAGACTGGGGCACAAACCCGCATCCCCTGCATCGGCAGGCAGACTCAACCACTGCGCCACCAGGGAAGCCCAACATTTTCTTTATAATTACTTAACTAAATTATTTCTTTTCACACTGTTAAAACATTTTGGTTGGCCATAACTTAAAAGCATTGCCTTGACATAGTAACACCTGAATATAAATCTATTCTCCCACAGGTTTTCCAGTTCTTCCCAAAGTTGAACCCAACACCTATTTAGAGTCAATACTGCATCCATAACTTACACAAATCAATCCTTCAGTCATCCTGAATGGGATTTCACTCACAGTAAGAACCCACACACCATCACTCTAAAATCTCTTTCCATTTGTGTTCCCACTGACCGCAAATAGAGCTCCAGGCAGGAGAAAGGTTTTTAAAGAACCATGAATTGATATCATAAGCTGCTGTGTGACTTAATGGAAAAATGTTTCAGGAAAAACTAGTCCTGAGCAGAACTGTGAAATACAAGTGTTTCTCTTCAACATCATCATCTTTGTCTCTCTTTTCTGGTTTGTTTTGTTGGGTTTGGTTCAGTTAGTGAGTTGACTCATTGGTGTTTTTAAAACCAAAACATTGCTGACACCAACTAAAAAAGACAAACAAACAAACAAAAATACCTGCAAGTAGGAAGAGCTCTATCACTCAGCTATTGCCACATGGAGTTTACTTCACAATTTCACATACAAGAAGTTTGTTCATCCCTTAGGTTTGCCCCTGATTTTTAATTATACTGCTGAAGATAGCAAGAGTCAGAGATCTGTGAAGCCCCCAAAGCAGGTGTTTTGATTGATTTCTATTCTCCAAGGAAATTCATCTCTAATCTGGACTCACTTCACACATTGGATTTCTATGAGTTAAAGTTTTTAACTTACACATTAAACACATTAAATTATGGATGATAAATATTTGAAACAACTTATTAAAACAAAAAATTTCCTTCCATCATGTGAGATGACTGCCACTTCATTCTCTACCCTTCCCAACACATGTAATCCTGTTTAGTCTCACATGAAATCCCCAAGCAGCACTGTTTTTTTTTTCACACGGGCCTCTCACTGTTGCGGCCTTTCCCGTTGCAGAGCACAGGCTCCAGACGCACAGGCTCAGCGGCCATGGCTCACGGGCCTAGCTGCTCCACAGCATGTGGGATCTTCCCGGACCGGGGCACAAACCCCTGTCCCCTGCATTGGCAGGCAGACTCTCAACCACTGTGCCACCAGAGAAGTCCCCAGCAGCCCTCTTTTTAAAACATATATCTTTAATTTTTTCCAAGGTCATATAACAATTTATAGGTGTAAGTTAAAGTCTTCTTTCCATTCCTTTTTTCTTTTCCTCAGTTCTTCATTACCACTTACCAAGAAATTACAGATTCTTGTGGATCCTTCCAGAAGTTCTAAGATAGATTAGATATATATAGCCATGCACCTTTTATTTTACACAATTGCTTGCATACTATACCGAGTGCTCTGTATTTCCTTTGTTTTATTCTGAGAGATCATTCCATATATGTACATGAAGAGTTTACTCATTCTTCCATAAGGACTCAAAATAATCCATCCTGAGAACTGACTCTTGTCCTAACAAGAACCCAAATGAAAATACTCTAACTTACCACGGTCCTTCTTCCTACTACTACAGTGGGTTCCTACACTTTTCCCCCAGCCACTGACCAGAGTTCCAGCCCTACTATTACCACTGTCCCCGTGGCTCAGACTACCATCTTGGATCTTGGACATTGTCTATTCTTGCCTCTGACAATTGTATAAGTCTCCAGCTCTTGGGCCTCCCAATCTTTGTTGAGAGTTGATCCTCATTAATTAGAGTGTTCCCTTAAATTGCATGACTCGTTAGCAGTCACTGAGTTTGAGTCTCTTTTCTGTCATAAGCTTTTTCTTGTCTTCCCCAAATATTAACCTGGAATATTAACTACATTTCAGCACTTCTTATCTTAGTTGTCTATCCTAGACCCCTCACCAGTTCCCTTCAATGATATTAGGGCAAATATTAAGTTACATATGTGTATCTTTCTTCATGAGCCTAGAATCATTATGTTGTTCCTGCCCTTCTTTTTAAAATACCATTGCTGGCTTTAAAGAGGAATCTCTTCTTTTCTTTCATATGCAAAAAAACAATTCCAAAAGCAAAGGCTCTCTGTTCAACTATGAAAATATTGCCTAGAGAGTAATTTCTATGACTCCCTTCTTTCACAAATTTTTTTACATAATCCTTTTAAAAGCTTTCAGCACCTCTTAGATGTTTCTTGAGATCCTCTGAGACACAGAAAGGATGTCAAACAAGCAGCCATTTGTTTCAGGACACTGAGTTTACCTGCCTCCTGAAGAATTCTACTTTGCTATTCCTTATTCTCTAGAAAAAGGGGAAAAAAAGTAATTTCATCCTTTCCTTTCTCCTAACACTGTAATATTACTTGTTAATTAACTTATAGCTCTTCTCAGCCTTAAGGTAGTCTCTGGGTACAAGATGATATGTCTTGTTTTCAGCTACAGTAAAACTGCAAAAGAAGAGAAATCATCCTGGCCTCTTCATTGCTTATTTCAGTTAATGGCAGCAATGCCATCCTCCCAGTCACAAGAGATGGCAAAATGATAATCATCTTCAATGCCTCTGTATCGCTCATCCCAACGTCAGATCAGATTCTTCGAAGTCTTTGAAATCAAACTCTCTTTCCTCACGACACTGACCTTGCTCAAATTCTCTCTGTCTCTAACAGTTCTCTTTAATTCATATTCCAGGTAGGATTCTGAAAAGACAAACACCTACTTTCCCCTGAAACTTCTTTTCTTCTCTCCAGGAGGAAGAGCACTCATTTAATGAGTCAGATTTCAGGCATGTGCCTGGGCTGCATTTACTAATGAGCAGGGTCACTGTGGATTAATGATCACACACATTGGCATGGCTCATTCTTTTGCTTTCTCCTTTTATGGACCAGGAGTGGCAAAGTAGCCCAGGACTTCTCCCCCATGGGGGAGATTGAGTCATCTAGTTGCCTTACTCATCAATTCTCTTTCATATATATTTCAGTCCACTAATCTCAAAAGTTTCTGTCCTTTCTCGAGGACAGCAGGAGCACAGTCCCCAGGTTACAATCTAGGCTTAGGGATAGCAAAGACGCTCCTTCTGGTCTACATGCCACTTTCTAAGCCCATCTTACTAGAGTCCTTGGGTGTTGAGGACAAAAATTTCAACTAATAACTTTTAACCCACAACATGGGCAACCTTATGAGAGGAGTGGCTGTGGTCTTGTTAATATTATTAATAAGATCACCGTCCTAACATTCCTCAAAATCATAAAAGGCACATTCCTATAGTTCATATCCAATCACACCAGATCCTTCTTGGAACTATCTGATGTTCTGCTTGTCTCCATTGGTATCACATATAATTTAAATCAGTAGAATGTCATTCAAGACTGTCCAATATCTAAAACTAAATCTATGTTGATGATGGCTTCATCACAGACCCCCAACGTATGAATCCACCAGTCACGGACTTCCTAACTGGATCCTTTCCATGCCTCCATGTTTGGTTTATACTCTTTCTCCTCCAAAGAAGCTTTCCCCAAACCTCTGACCTCTACCTGCCACACTCAGACATTCCTTATATATCCACTGAGACCTTCTATGCAGCAGCCACTGAGCCACGTACTGTGAAGACTCCAGGCAAATAAGATATTCAAAGTTTCACCACGCCTACAAATCTTATCAGATTCTTCCAGCTATTAAGAATGTCTGTTTCTTTGTGCTCTGGTCTTACATTATTTATTGTGCCTTGGACTATAGAAATGTACATATATACTATATCTCCTCCACTGAATAACAAACCTCTTGAATATCACTTTTTATTCATCCCTGCATTCTTCCAGTACCTTAAAAAGAGGTATATTTATAGATTATTTTTATAAAATTATTTAGCTATCTTGTCACATGTTTGGAAGCCAAGTTTGGCATCTAGAGTTGATGGCAAATTTGTGATATTAGCCAACATTTTCACTCCACATATTTTGTTCCAAGCAATTTGCTCCAGACACCTTGCAGGTGTTAAATTAGTTTTCCTTCACAACAGCCCTTTGAGGTAGGTACTATTATTATTTACATTTATACTGGTGAGGAAACCGAGACATACAGATATTAAATAACTTGCCACACAACTGATAAGTGGAAAAGCCAGACTGTCAATGCTTATAGTGACTGGATAAGTAGGAATGTTCTGCATCAAGGGTGCTTTCTGGAAAGCTCCAGTCTGAGTCCTTTCTTTGAAATTGAAGGAAACTTGTTGCTTCAGTCTTACTCCAGGTCTGACTCTGGTTGTCAGTGTAACGGACAGGGAATTTATTGAAAAGTCCAGTGAGAAAATTGTGATGGTAGAGCCTTGGTACAAGGCCTGAAATCACTTCTACAATCTGCAGGGATTCAGTTTTTGCTATGTTAAGACAGAGACAAAGAGGGTGAACAGGTTCTATTTTAACTCTAGAAATTTTGAAAGGAAATTTTCCTCCTTATTTTCAGTACTGCTTGAGAACTTGTTTCAGTTTCTTAGAAGGGTGTATATGGAGGTTCATTCCAAACAAATCAGCCACATTGTTAGAAGGTGGAGCACCCTGGAAAAAAAAAATGATGAGTACATCAAAATTACTGAGATACGATAACGAGCCCTTAGCTAGGATTTAAAACTGGTTTTACCCCTAGCTTTGCCACTTACAAAGCAGGTAATTTTGCACAGGTCCTCCCATGATTCTCACTTTTCTTATCAGGAAATGGAGACAACTATGCCTGTTTTGTAGGATTGTTGAGAAGATTAAATGAGACACTAAACAAGGAAGCATTCGACATCAGAAGATTACTGTATAAATTGAAGGAACCTTGTTGCTTCAGTCTTACTCCAGGTCTGACTCTGGTTGTCAGTGTAACGGACAGGGAATTTATTGAAAAGTCCAGTGAGAAAATTGTGATGGTAGAGCCTTGGTACAAGGCCTGAAATCACTTCTACAATCTGCAGGGATTCAGTTTTTGCTATGTTAAGACAGAGACAAAGAGGGTGAACAGGTTCTATTTTAACTCTAGAAATTTTGAAAGGAAAATTTCCTCCTTATTTTCAGTACTGCTTGAGAACTTGTTTCAGTTTCTTAGAAGGGTGTATATGGAGGTTCATTCCAAACAAATCAGCCACATTGTTAGAAGGTGGAGCACCCTGGAAAAAAAAAATGATGAGTACATCAAAATTACTGAGATACGATAACGAGCCCTTAGCTAGGATTTAAAACTGGTTTTACCCCTAGCTTTGCCACTTACAAAGCAGGTAATTTTGCACAGGTCCTCCCATGATTCTCACTTTTCTTATCAGGAAATGGAGACAACTATGCCTGTTTTGTAGGATTGTTGAGAAGATTAAATGAGACACTAAACAAGGAAGCATTCGACATCAGAAGATTACTGTATAAATTGAAGGAACCTTGTTGCTTCAGTCTTACTCCAGGTCTGACTCTGGTTGTCAGTGTAACGGACAGGGAATTTATTGAAAAGTCCAGTGAGAAAATTGTGATGGTAGAGCCTTGGTACAAGGCCTGAAATCACTTCTACAATCTGCAGGGATTCAGTTTTTGCTATGTTAAGACAGAGACAAAGAGGGTGAATAGGTTCTATTTTAACTCTAGAAATTTTGAAAGGAGATTTTCCTCCTTATTTTCAGTACTGCTTGAGAACTTGTTTCAGTAAATACAACAATTTTCATCTAAGTTTAAAATCCAAATAGATATTTTTGTTCTTTTTTTAACTTGCAAGACTTGGAAATCACAGGCCAGCAGTGACAACATTCAACCTTCTGAGTAAGGATCTTCATAGTGCACTCAAAAATCTCACCAGCAACTTCTTCGATTTCCTTATATTGAACCTGAATCCCTCTAGCTACAAACCCTGTTCCTCTGGCTTGTTTTAGCAGGGAACAGCTGGTCTACAATCTCCATGTAATATCCATTCATGGATTTATTAAATTGTAATGCATATTAGCTGGGTTACATATTCTGAAAGTAGCAGGCGCTTAGCATTACCAGCAGTCATTTTTCAGTTCTGTGCAAAATATACCCCTGGGAGCTCTTAGCAGATGTTTGCTAAAATTATTGAAAGAAACAAGAAATAAGACTTTCCCTAGTTTTGCATCCACAGTGAGTAAACCATTTAAAAACAGCCACAAGTCATCTCCAAATCTGAAAATTAAGAAAGGCACTCTTTTTATGAATATCCTTGCCCAAGCAAAGTTACATATCACAAGTTAAATCCTAAAAGATGATGCCATCTTACACAGGAGAACATGTTCCTATTACAGCAGTTATGGCTTATGCATGTTAAAATACTGTTTTTAAAACTATGATTTTATATATTCTTACCTCGAAAGGGCCAAGTAGGATCAGACTTTATGTAACAACCTAAATCAGGAAGCAAAGAAAGAGAGAGCAAGAGGGTGAAAGAGTGAGAACAAGAGTGTAAATGAGAGCAATAGAGGAAGGGAGGGATGGAGGAACAGAGGGAAAAATGAAAGGAAAAAACATTCACTCCTCTATTCCTAGAAAACATATGGTGATTTTATAGCATTTTATTTGTCTCATTTATTTTCTGTAAGATACTTTGCAAAACTTGTGCTGGGAGAAATCTTGGAAGGAGTAAATCAAAATTAAAGGGAGATACACATAAATATATAAAGCAAATATTAACAGACATAAAGGGAGAAATTGATAATAATATGATAATAGTAGGGGACTTTAACACCCCACTTACATCAATGGACAGATCCTCTAGACAGAAAATCAATAAGGCAACAGTGGTCTTAAATGACAAAATAAACCAGTTGGACTTAGTAGATATCTATAGGACATTCCATCCAAAAACGGCAGAATACACATTCTTTTTAAATGTGCATGGAATGTTCTCAAGGATAGACCACACTCTAGGCAACAAAACAAGTCTCAACAAATTTAAGAGAATAAAAATTATATCAAGCATTTTTTCTGACCACAGTGGTATGAAACTAGAACTCAATCACAGAAAGAAAAATGGGAAAAGGACAAACACATGGGGACTAAACATGCTACTAAAAAAAAAAAAAAAAAAAAAGGGTCAATGAGGAAATCAGAAAATACGTCAAGACAAATGAAAATGGAAACACAGCTTACCAAAATCCATGGAATGCAGCAAAAACAGAAGGAAGTTTACAGTGATAAAGGCCTTCCTCAATAAATAAGAAAGAACTCAAACAACCTAACCTACCATCTAAAGGAATTAGAAAAAGAAGAACAAACAAAGCCCAAAGTCAGCAGAAGGGAGGAAATAATAAATATCAGAGAGGAAATAAATAAAATAGAGACCAAAAAAAAAAAAAAACAATAGAAAAGGTCAATAAAACCAAGAGCTGGTTTTTTGAAAAGACAAACATTTAGCCAGGCTCACCAAGAAGAAAAGAGGGAAGACCAAATAAACAAATTTAAAAATGAAAGAGTAGAAATAAAAACAATACCACAGAGACACAAAAAAAATGTCAGAAAATACGATGAACCATTATATGCTGAAGAAATGGACAAATTTCTAGAAACATAAAGTCTGGCAAGACCAAATCAGGGAGAAACATACAATCTGAATAGACTGATCACAGTACTGAAATTCAATTTGTAATTGAAAAAACTCCCAGCAAACAAAAGTTCAGGACCAGACAGTATCACAGGGGAATTCTACTAAACATATAAAGAAAAGGCAATACCCATCTTTCTAAAACTATTCCAAAAAATTAAAGAGGACAGAACACTACCAAATTCATTCTTTGAGTCCAACATTACCCTGAACCCAAAACAAGACAAAGACACTACAAAGGAAAAGAATTACAGGCCAATATATTTGATGAATATAGGCAGAAAAATCAACAGAATATTAGCAAACCTAATCCAACAATATATGAAAAGGATCATACACTATGATCAAGTAGGATGTATTCCATGGATGCAAGGATGGTTCAATATTCACAAATCAATCAATGTGATATACCACATTAACAAAAGGAAGGATAAAAATTACATGATCTTCTCAATAGATGCAGGAAAAGCATTTGACAAAATTCAACACCCTTTCACAATAAAAACCCTCATCAAAGTTGGTATGGAGGGAAGATATCTCAACATAATAAAGGCCACTTATGACAATCCCACAGCTAATATCATACTAAATGGTGGAAAGCTGAAAGCCTTTCCTCTAAATTCAAGAACAAAACAAGGATGCCCAGTCTTACCACTATTTAATATAGTATTGGAAGTCCTAATCACAGAAAACAGAGAAGGAAAAGAAATAAAATGCATCCAAATTGGAAGGGAAGAAGTAAAATTGTGACTATTTGCAGATGACATGATACTATATATAGAAAACCAATGATTCTCCACCAAAAAGCTTTAGAACTAATAAATGAATTTTACACAATTGCACAATACAAAATTAATATACAGAAATCTGTTGCTTTTCTATACACTAAAAATGAACTACCAGAAAGCAAAAAATAATCCCATTTAAAATCACATCAAAAAGAATAAAATACCTAGGAATAAATTTAACCAGGGAGATAAAAGATCTATATCCTCTGAAAACTATAAAACACTGATGAAAGAAATTGAAGATGATACAAAGAAATGGAAAAAATATCTCATGTTCTTGGATTGGAAGAATTAATATTGTTAAATTATCCATATTACCCAAAGCAATCTATAGATTTAATGCAATCCCCATCAAAATGCCTGTGACATTTTTCACAAAACTAGAATAAATAATCTTAAAATTTTTATCGAACCACAAAAGACCCCAATTGTCAAAGCAATCAAGAAAAAAGAATAAAGCTAGGGATATCACATTCCCTGACTGCAGACTACAAAGCTACAGTAATCAAAACAGCATGGTACTAGCACAAAAGTAGACACATAGATCAATGGAACAGAATAGAGAGCCCAGAAATAAACCCATGGTCAGTTAACCCAGGACAAAAGAAGCAAAAATATACAATGGAAAAAAGACTGTCTTTTCAGTAAGTATTGCTAGGGAAACTGGACAGCTACATGTAAAAGAATAAGATTACAATTTCCTCACAGCATATATAAAAATCAACTCCAAATGGATTAAAGACCTAAATGTAAGACCTGAAACCATAAAACTCCTAGAAGAGAACATAGGCAGAACACTCTTTGACATAAATTGTAGCAATATTTTTTTGGATCAGTCTCCTAAGGCCAAAGAAACAAAGATAAACAAGTGAGATCTAATTGAACTTAAAAGCTTTTGCACAGCAAAGGAAACCATCTACAAAATGAAAAGACAACCTACTGAACGGGAGAAAATATTTGCAAACGATATGACCAATAAGGGGTTAGTATCCAAAACATATGAACAGCTCATACAATTCAATATCAAACAAACCAACAACCTGATTAAAACAAATGAAGGAATATAACAAAATAGAAACTGACTCACAGATACAGAAAACAAACTACTGGCTACCAGTGGGGAGAGGGAAGGGGAGAGAGGTGAGATGGGGTAAGGGATTAAGAGGTACATAATAGTATGTATAAAAGAAATAAGCAACAAGCATATATTGTACAGCACAAGGAAATAGACATTATTTTGTAATAACTTAATTAATTTATTTTTTTTGGCTACACCACGTGGCATGCGGGATCTTAGTTCCCCGACCAGGGATCAAACCCGTGCACTCTGCAGTGGAAGCATGGATTCACTGGACCACCAGGGAAGTCCCTGTAATAACTTTAAATGGCATATGATCTATAAAAATATTGAATCACTATTTTGTACACCTGAATATAATATAGTAAATCAACTATATTTCAATTTAAAAAATTAAAAAGGGATAAAGAAAACAATCTCCTTGGAGAAATACTAAACATTGCAACCTTACATTGCATTCATAACTGCATGAGTTTCCATTAACAGTAACTAATAATTCTTTTTCTAATTCAGTAGACACAGAAATCAGGAACTTTATGTTATTGTTTCTATGGAAGTGGTCGTTTTCTCTCTCCACTCCATGATGCTCAAATTCCTTTTTCAAAAATATCCCCGTGAGTGTAAGTCTAAGTTCATGCCACAGCAGTTGAGAAAGACTATGGTCTGCAAAATTCTTTACTTTGCTTACAGTTTAACATGTTTGCTGTTTCTGAAGAGAAGGAAGTTTCCAAATCATGCATAGTTATGAACGAAGCATTTTAGCAAGTAATCCTCAAGGAATAACAAAAGATCAATTCCCATTGTCACCCTACAAAGGAAGAGATTGAGCTTTTAATGCTGGACTCACAGTACATGCATGCCAAAGAAACCCAGAACTGGGACTTTGAGAGCAGGACAGAGACTGGTGGGGCACTTTGTGGAAGTGATCCTCAGATACGTCTATCATTGAATGGCACTGTGTACATATGGAGTGCTTTCTTCCTCTCTATGTGAAGGCACTAATATCATCACCAAAGACAAATATCACTTGTATGAGAATACTTCTGTTGTTCCTTCATAATTATAAGTAATACATAGCTGATTTGGAAATTTTTGAAAGTATAGAAATTACAAAGAAAAAATTAAAATTCCTCAACTCTACTACATCATTGTTCACAGTTTGGTTCATTTTCCTCCTGGAATTTTTTTTTTCCTTAAACCACAGAAATTTATTCTCCCCTAGTTCTAAAAGCTAGAAGTCCAAGATCAAGGTGTTGGCAGAGTTGGTTCCTTCTGGAATTTTTTTATACCCAAAATAGTTATTCCTTACTTACAAAATTTGGATTATCCTAAATATGGTACTTTTCACTTAATGTAATGTCATAGCTTCTTCTGTGTCATTAAATGTTGCTCAAAAATTTGAATTGATGCATATTATCTCATAGCATAATCATGATAATATTTAACCATCTGTCTACTGCCACACATTGAGTTGGTTCTAATTTTCCAGTGTTATAAATAAATATTCAATAAGCATCCTTGTACATAACTCTTTGCCTCATCTCTGATAATTTTCTTAGGATAAATTCGTGAATATGAAATTACTAAATCAAAGGGAAAACAAGTATTTTGAGGCTTTGTGTCCCAAATTACAAATTACTCTTCTGAAAGAGAAGACCAACTTATAGTTCTACTAGCTGAGCAAAAGGTGTCCATTTCCTGAACCCATAGAAATTACTGTTGTATTCATCTTTGACAGTTTAAGAGTCATGACATGGTACATCGTTGTTAGTTTTACATGCACTTCCTTAACAATCACCATAGTTGAACACCTTAATTCTATTGATCAAGTATTTCCTTTTAGTGATAAAGCCGAAAGGTTGTTCCCTCAAATCCCCTGGGCAGTTTCCTTACTCATCTCAGGGACCAAAGAAAGGAAAGAAGGTATACTTGAATCCTGGATTTGGTTTGCCTCCTCTCCTTGGTAACCCTTTCATTCATAGTACCAGCTTCATTCATGATATCTCATTATCTATCCAGGAAGTGAGATATTTACTTACAAGTGGTGACCACAGTGAATCATTGAAGTGTGTGAACATTATAAATAGATTCTTGTGGATACTAAGAAAGATGTTTATAAGTTTCAAAATATAAGAGAAACCTAAGTCAAGCAGCTGTGAGGAGAGGACTGCATATTCTTATCAGTGTGGCTGATATGGTCAACAATGAGTTTCAAAAATCTAATGTCAGTTTTATACTTGATATGCATTTTATTATTTTGTGTCCTAGCTATAGTCAACAAGTTCAATAAGAAGAAGAAAAATAACAACAAATAATTATTAACACCCCATGAGCAGAACAGTGTATTTTTTTTAAACCCTAGATTTAAAAAAAAAAAGAGGAGATTGATGATGCTTTAACAGAATTGTGGGCAGCAAAGAGATTTCAACTACAATAAAGCACTAGATGTAGTGAGATTACATTTTTGAAAGATCATATTAGTCATTGTGTGGCCCAGGAATATCAGACTGTCTGAGTTGAAATCTGAACTTCATCACTAGGTACTGATAAGTTATTTGACCTTTCTGGGCCAATTTCTACTTGTATCAAATGGGAATTATTATAGTACCTAAATCATGGAGTTGTTGTAAGGATTCGAATTAGAAAATTCATATAAAGAACTAAGCACTGTGCCTGGCACAGAGTAATCATTAAATTAATATCAATCTTCACACATCTGTTTCACCATCACAGAGTTAAAATGTAGTTTGCTTTATTAAAATTCAACGTACACAGTTTTCTATTGTATAAAGCATATGAAATGAGGTGTATCTGGCATACACTTAGATTGGGATACAATCATGAAGAAATATGAGACAGGGTTAATTTTGATATCACCAAATCTGCCATTTGTGAAAACTCATTAATGTAATTTACAAATGAAATTCATAATTATTCAGGTAAAACATTTGCTCTGCTCTCCACTGATCTAAATTTCATGCCACATGCAGTAGTTGGACAATCCAGAATTTAGTATTCATGCATATGGGATGATTTCCCCAATATTTGTTTTTACCTTTAGAATAAGGACTGACTGCTAACACTTTCCATTATACATGTATCTGCATGGGCTTAGCAAGTTTCTCCATCCAGAAAGACTTCTATCACTATGCTTTTCCTACCATGCCAGAAATTCAACAGTTATATGGAAAAACGAAATCATGTGAAGAAAAGGGGACTTGCCCTCACTCCTCCGGGAAAAGAAAAACTCTCTGCTCTATCCTCCAGGACCTCTTGGCCACAAAGCAGTAATGTACCACCAAGGCTGGGCTTCCTGCTGCTTTTGATATCACTGTGATAGGCTTATCAGGGGAAAAAATATCAAAGCAGAAGCAGAGCATCAGCATTTCATATTAATGTGATGTTCTTGCTACCTGCATGACCAAGTGGGGAGCGTTGTACGTTACAGTGAGCCTCCTGGTTCCCCGGAGGATGACAGAATGTCAGTATGATAGCAAACACGCAGCTTGCAGAGGCACTAGCTCACTGCAGCAGACGCTGAGCACCTGGCTGCACTGAGCTGACTGGAGGACTCACCATATTCCGTGCTGCAAAATCACAGGAAGGGCTGTTTATAAACCTGTGAAAGGAGGAAGCTTCATTCGATGGAAAAGGCTTTAGAGGAAATCCAGCTCCCTGGCACATAATCTGTTTCCTCTGCCTTCACCTTCCTGGGGACCCTGCAGTAAGTAATGCAAAAATGACCATTACATAGTGCGAAAACATTACCGAGAGAGAGAGAAAGTGAAGAGGGAAAAAGAGAAGAGGGAAGAGAGTTCTTAGAAGGCAAGGTAAGATAGCCAGTTTACCAGCAGCTTCATTTGGGGGCTGGTAGCTGCATTTCCTCCTAAACTGCTGAGTATCTAGACTTGATGTGAAAGTGATCAGATGAATATCCTTAACGCCATTTCCTTTGCACTCCTTGGACACTCTGCAGGTTATTTCAAGGCTTAATAAAACAAACCCATAAGACAAAAGAAAGATGTGTTGGATTTTCTAAGAAGCCTTAAAGTCAAACATTAATTTCAAATTCAGATACATAATACAGAACTCAAATCACTGTTCCAACCTACAGTCCTCACATACCTTGTTGATTTCATGCACTTTACCAAGATGACTAAGATCTGACATACTCCAGTGTAACTCTTCAGCATGCAGAAAATCTAGTGGAACCACTGGGGAAATTAGTCTTAATAGTAGTGCTTAACTGTAAATCTTCCCATGGCTGGTCACAAATTTAATCTTTGGCTAAACTCTGGTTCCCAGTTTTTCTGTTGTTTTGCATTAAAAGCTTAGGATGCTTCTGAATTATAATCAAAAGCGATCATGGTTTTAAATTAAACTATATTCATACATGCATACACATAATTCATTTGACACAAGCACCAACAATTAGATTTTACTCCCAGAAAACTGATAGAGTGAAGATGAGATAGAAAGAAAAAAAAGGAGAGAGAAGAGAGTACAAAGAATCTCTCTGGGCATTCTGTGCTTAAATGTTTTCTCCCCATCCCTCTTTTCTAAAGTGTTAAGAATATGTTTTGGAATGCTTTGGCAGGACTCCAAAGATTATCGCCGCCATATTTCAGAATCACACATAGAATTATAATCTCCATTCTAGTCCAAGTGCCAGCCTGAGTCTTAAGAAATGCCTCATTCCTACTCCCTCCCCCTTTCCCAGAAACTCCTAATGTGGAAGTAGTTGCAGCTTTGAAAGAATCAAACACAATGCTGCACTGCTTTTCTCCTTTTAAATCCCACCCTGACAGTCACCTCTAAGCCAATTGGTTTCACCCACCTCAGCTTCCTCCAAATAGCTTAATCCCAGCCTACAATATGGAGCATTCCTGACTCGTACATTCCACTGACCCCTAATCCTTTAAATCTCTCCCCCACTCTCTTTTGCCACATTCCTAGGATTTATCAAACTTTTGTAATTCAGGATTAGTTTGCATATTTACCTTGGGTCACTCTGGGCTACACAAAACTATTCTGGTGCTAAGTGAGTTTGCATACCCTGAAGAAGTTGAAGGTAAGTAACATATAAATTCAGATACTCAGACACTGTCAAGTACCCTAACTGCGGAATTTAAGGTGCCAGACTTAGCAAATAAAAATACAGGGTAACCAATTAAATTTGAATTTCAGATAAACAATGTCTTTTGCATAAGTTTGTCCTTTGCAGTATTTGGGACATATTTATCCCAAAATGTATTTGTTGTTTACCTGACATTCAGATTTATCTGAGCATCCTGTCTTTTATCTGGCAACCTTAGCTGAATCTGGACACGGTGAGGAGAAAGTCAAAGTTTAATTAATCAGTAATATGCCAGAAGCAGACCTCAACAAAGTGACAGAGGACCCATGTCCTGCCTCAGAGTTTAGGAAAAGAAAGTCTGGAGCAGAAAGGGCAAGACAAGGCATGCAGCTGCTCTTCCGCTGTCCCATGCCCACGGCCAACATCCTTAATCAAACAAGATACCCCTTTCTGGCTTCAACACAACCCCTCAGACATCCATTACAAATCAATCAGACTTCACTCGTGAGATGAAACCTTTTAGCAGTCCCTGGCCTAGACAAGGTGAAGAGTGTGGAACTATGTGGAATTACTTAGGTTTAGTTCCCAGGCAAATCTCAGTGGGTTTTCCTGTATTCTCTGAAAAACAGAAAATAAAATTAAAACAACAACAACAAAAAGACCTTAAAAAGCCATGAAATTGCAGAGTTGTCACTAGATAGCTCATTGGGGCCTTGATAATGAATGATTCTCTAGTGGTAGTTCTGAAAATCTGGATTATAATCCACATTGGGCCCCATTGATAATGCACGTTCTTTCTTTGGTTCTTACAGCTAAAAGATGCATAATTCATATACTGTTATTACATACATTCAAAGATTACATGTTGGCCACCTACTAAATGAATGAGTTAAAGTTATTGAAATGGTGTATTGACAAAATTAAGCTCTTGCTTTAGTAGGGTTTACTCTACTAAACTCATAATTAGATGGCTCTAATTCAGGGTCCTACATTGCCATGTAATGCAGGCAAGGTTGTGTAACTCTAATTGAGCACAACTCGTCGAGTGCCTGCAGTTTTCAGGAAGCATACTTGGTTATCGATGTGGTCTTAACTTGGTCATGGTTTCCAAATGCCGTGTACTTACGAATTATTTTCGGCTTAGCTTCTTCATTTACATTGGACTTTGTTGTGGATCTTTTGGTTAACCCCAGAGTGTAGAGCGATATATGCTTCCATCAGCGGTGTTTGAGGACCATAATTTTTCAATCACCAGACTTTAAGTCATGTATACATTGTGATTCAAAGACAAGTCATCTCTACCACTCTGCTAAGGCAAACCGCAAAAATTTGCTTATACAGTGACACATTCCCTCTTATTACTATATTCTCTTCCCTCTGTAGAGTGGGAATGGATAGAATAAGTGGGCTGTGGGGTCTTTTGCTCTGCCAATCCACACCATTATCAAAAATGGTTTGAGAAATACTCTTCTAGAACAATGACTCTCAACTGTAATCTGGTGGTATTAAATATTAATACATGGAATGATATCACGTGGCCATATCTTTTCCATATCCAGAAAAATGTCTCAGCAAGAAACAGTAATTTTATGATACATAAAATTTCAACCAAAAGCACATCGCTAATGTTTTAAGTTATTAAACTAAACATGGCTCTACTAATTTTTTTCCCATAAATATTTGTTTCCTCTTCCTTTATTCTTTATGTTTACTGGCAAAAGCCAGCTCTTTAAAAAAAAAAATGCATAGGAAAAAAATCTTTAAATTGACAAACTGTTTTCCATTTAATTTATTTTTCCTACAAACAGGGAAACTACTTCCAATATTCTATTTTAGGGCTATACTACTTTGGTTTCTTTGGGAGCACAAACCAAATAAGTCACAAGCTATTCGTGAATTATGAAGTCACAGGAGTAGATGTTGAGCAGATTTTGGGGGAGATTTTGTGTTTTTGTTTGTTTGTTTGGATAGCATAGCATAAAATATACAGCATTAACCTCCTGAAAATTGTTTCTTCAGCTGCATGTGTGCACGTGTGCACATTTTCTAGGCCGCAATGAAAAATGAATTTCTGGCTATGCAAGAACGTCTTGGTTTAAAAATTTGAAAAACATTGCTCTAAAGTATTGCTTCTCAAACTTTACAGCATAAAAATTACTTGGGAATCTTACTAAAATGCAGTTTCTGATTTGGTAGGTGCAGGTTAGGGTATTAATGATACATTTTGCGTTTCCATAAATCCAAAGTGATTCTGATGTTGCGGATCCAGGGGATCACACTTTGGGTCGCAGCAGCCTAGAGAGACAGCCACAATCCACGTTCAGAGGAAGACTAGACCGCTAAGGGCATGGTGAATGAACTCTATATCCCTGTATTTCCCTCTCAGGTTGCTCAAGTAGCGTAAGGAGCCTGCAGCCATAGACCCTGGCTAAAGTACAGTAGACCCTCCTATTGGAGGGTTCTGCATCCAACATTCAATGAATCAATCGCGCTTGGTTGGATTCTAGGTTGTGGAACCCGCGGATAGGAAGGGTCGATTTATTACGCCGTTTTACATAAGGGACTTTAGCATTCA